>NC_090936.1:185951324-186282654 GCF_040938575.1 Ambystoma mexicanum
GTAAGGTTACATGGAACACTACACAGGAATATTCTAAAATCTTTCCCTGCAACGTTTCAACCTGTGTTTGGAACTTTACCAAATATGGCAAGCAAATGATTAGGGCCGATCTGATCAAGCATGCTAAATTTGGCAAGAATCCATGCACTGTTTGGAAAGCTGTACAAAAATAAGAAAGAAACAGGTATTTTTTCACTTTCTTATAACATGGTCAGAACTCTCATTGGTATATCTACTGATATTGATATTGGTGTATGATTTGCGAAATACGAACGTACAAAAAGACAACATATGAAAACGCATCTGAAAATAGAATATTCATGCGAAAATGCATCTAAAATCACATGTAAAAGTAGCAGATTCCAATTCAGCAGGAACACATCCACACAGCTGTGTATTGAAGGCCTCCTAAAAGAAGTCTGAAAATAACATTTTCTGTCTAAACAGAAATGACCATCCACACCCTCTGCCACTCTCCACACAATCAGCTTCCGCCACCGTCCGTGATCTCTGGCACCAACACCCAGTGGTCGAAGTGTACAAACAAATGTAGTGGTATGATGTCCTCTGCCGCACCCTCTTTTCTGCCCCGCCCCTTTTCCTGCTCCCTTCACTCCCCCTCACTCAGTCATTCCCCCTCTTACGCCTCAATTCAAACCCCCTACCTGTGTCCTTCCTCTCAATCCCTCCACCCCACAAAGCTGTGTTTTCTAGAAGTTCTCCCAAGGCTAAAGGAAACGCAGGACAAGAACACTCATTTAAATGACCACCATTAGTGTGTCATTGTCCCCCACAGCATGTAGCTCTAGGCAGCCTCCCCTTCCCTTCACCCACCTTTCACACGTCTGAAGGGACAGGCCCATGACTATAGCCACTGATAAGCGCCTCCATTACCTGCAAACACCTCTGTGCCTACACAAGCACCCCAGCGTCTACAGAAATTCCCAGATTGCTGCATGACAGATTGGGAACAGGCTTCATTTTCAAGCAATCTGCAAAAAGGAAAGGAAATTGCACACCCTATACTTTGATGAGAAATCTAATTTGATATAGCTTTTAAAAGCTCCAATGGCTTGTCACTGTATTAGATGATTTTATGGGGTGCCGGGGAGAAAAACAATAGACCCTGGTATCGTAGGTCAGTGAAAGTATGAACAGAATGGTGTTCCCATTAACAATGGGAACTCCCGTCCCCTGCACACCTCTGGGTATTGGATAAAAAATCCAAACAAAATATAATATACTTTTTTGTTCACTTGTTGGTGATTTTAAGCATTAAAAAATATCAATTAGGCCACTTTTTTGTACAAATATTACATATACCAACATGAAATGATTTGTTTCAATATACATAAAAGTTTCAAAAAGTCTTTATGAAGGCGTAATAGTATTTTAATACTATTTACATAACAAAAAAGAATGTTCAAGTTTAATTCACTCGGAAAGAATATACAATAATTCACTAAAAAAGGGAAAGCCTTCCTAATTCAGAGCTCTACGCGTTTCGAGAGTGTGCCTCTCTTCTTCAGGAGCAATAACTTATCAATGTAAACACAATGTTTTCTTAACTTGTTATTAATTCACAGTCAACAAATAAATTCAAAGTATAGCTATTTCATTTTTCTTTAATTTCAGAACTTCGAGCATCCCTTCTTGTCGTGGAATGGTGAAAACGTCATCTAATGAAGTAGCAATCTGATGTGCTGTGAATGACAATAATATCTGTATTAACTAGTGATTTAAACCGGGGATCAAATAAATAAATATATCCGTGTGGGAACCAGTATTCCTACCTGTGTTTCTTGTTTATATCCTGTATGTTTCTCAATTCAAAGATGACTGGCATCTGTGGCTTCTAATCAGTCTTCGTTCTGTCATAAATAATGATTGAATAATGTTTATCAGAATGTGATCGCGCATCATGTGTTCGTATGATTCCTTCACTTAAATTCAAAAAGTTACCTCTTTGCACTGTAGGTAGTGTATGTTGTAGTGCTGGGCCCCTCGTTGTCCCGTCCCCAACTTCTCAAAGGTAACCTACGTAAAAAATATTATGTCAATGTATGTAACTTCACCCATTTCACTAATGGATATTGTGACCTCTCTCATTTCCATCATACCTTATTGGTAATGTTCCTTCACTCCAACACAAACGCTGCAATCTCTGCCCGAGCCGCGCGTGTTTTCGAACCTCTCTCCCTATTTATTGTCATGTGACTTGAGGTCGTATGTCGGTGTAGATCATGTGATCAGATTAGCATTCTGGGAATTGTAGTGTTGATTGCTAAATAGTGCGCAAATGCATGCTGGCCGTATATATTTATTTTAATAGTCATTACCCTGTAAGATCTATTACTTATGTGTATATGTCGTATTTACACTGATTACCAGACTGAACTTTAAAGTGTTACCTTATTCTCAACGAGCTAAATCTAGCCCCAGTGTTTTCTGGGAGTTGTAGTATCAAGGACATAATCTGTAGATTGTCTTTTCCTCATTCCACATTAGTAAGTGGGAGACAGGTATTCATTATAGTAACAACTCCAGAAATTTCTCAAGTGTATCTGGCTATTTACATGTGACAGTAATAGAACAAAGAAATTATGAAGGCAGTTGACAATTTATACAGGGAACATTAACATCATTATTTTTTCTTTTCTTTTCACAAGAATACATTCAGGCAATACTCCTCGTTCATACCTCTAGGCTCAAGAGAGTCCAATTTGTGTATCCAAAACATCTCTCTACGAGATAGAATTTGCTGTAAATTGCCCCCTCTGGCTGGTCGTGTGATTGTTTCCAAAACTACAAATCTAAGTTGTGAGATTGTGTGTTTGTGCTCCCAAAAATGTCTTGTGACTGGTGACTTTAGATTTCCTGTTCTTATATTGGACTTGTGTTCTGAGATACGATCCTTTACACGTCTCAGTGTTTGGCCCACATAATATTTACCACATGGACATATGAGTCCATAAATTACACATTTATTGTCACAAGTAGCAAAATTTTGTAAATTAATTTTCTGGCCTGTGTATGGATGTCTGATTGTAGGTCCTTTCTGAACATTATTACATTGACTGCAATTCAAACAGGGGAATGTACCTTTCTTTGTTTTAGACAAGAATTGTTGTTGTGCCATATTTACCCTCTCTGCCTTGACCAATGAGTCCCGTAGGTTTCTCCCTCTGGTGTAGGCCATTAATGGTGGTTTTGGGAATAAACTACTGAGTTTTGTATCCAACCTGGTAATCTTCCAATTCTTATGCAAAATCCTTTTGATTTGTGTACTTTTTGTAGAGTACTGTGATAAATAGATCAGTGGGGGATTGTCCTTATCCTTTATGGTTTTATGCATTAACAAGTCTGATCTTGTCTTTTGATGGCATTTTTCTTTTGCTTCTGTAAGGATGTTATGAGGGAATCCTCTCTCCTCAAATTGTGACATGAGATCTTTTTCTACTTCCAAGAAAGTATCCTCTTTTGAAACTATCCGTTTGATTCTTTGTAATTGGCTCAAGGGCAAGTTATTTTTCAAATGTTGAGGATGGTGACTCGTAAAAAATAAACTGTTGTTCACATCTGTAGGTTTCCTATAAACTGTTGTTTGTAGTCTTCCATTTTCAGAATAGATTTTCGTGTCTAAAAAGTGCACTGATGGTGTTCCAATTTCTAGTGTGAACTTGATTCTGTCATTACATGAGTTTAAGTATGCATGAAAGTTTTCCAGTTCTTCTTTTGTGCCACACCATATGCCAAGCACATCATCAATGTAACGTTTCCACATCTTTAACTTCTCTGACCATCTTGGGTTGTTTAGGATGAACTGAGTTTCAAAATAAAACATAAATGTGTTGGCATACACTGGGGCCATGGCTGCCCCCATTGAAGTTCCTGCAATCTGTAAATAATATTGTCCTTGAAATCTGAAGTAATTATTGTAAAGGATCATTTTAGCAAGTTGGATGACAAATGTTTTGTTAGATGGAAAGAATTCTTGTTGGAGTAACAGCCACTCTAAGGCCTCCAGTCCTTCCTCATGGGGAATTGAGGTATACAGGGATTGTACATCGAGTGTAAATAATATCCAATTATCTTCTACTTCACGGAATGTGTTCAATATGTTAAGTAAGTGGGTCGTGTCTCTTAAATAAGTTGATGTAGATTGGACAATGGGCTGAAGAAGTTTGTCTAGATATTTGGACAACGGGTCAAAGACACTTTCACTTGCTGCAACTATTGGTCTGAAAGGGGGATTTCTTAAGTTTTTGTGTACTTTCGGTAGTCCATAGAATACTGGGAGGATTGGATTTTTATTGAGTAGGAATTCCTTAGTTTTCTCTGTTATCCAGTCTTCTTCTGCTGCTTTGTTCACCACTTCCTCAATCATCTGTTGGGTCTCTCTTGTCGGATCATATTGTAGAGTCATGTATGTATTAGTGTCTTCTAGTAAAGACAGACATCCTTGTTTGTACAAATTTGCATCCATAATTACAATAGCACCCCCTTTGTCCGCTGGTTTGATCTCGATTGTTCTATCATTTGCTAACTCTTTGAGTATTTTATGTTGGTGTTTCCGGAGATTTTGTTGTCTCATATCAGCAAATTTTATTGAACGCAGATCTTTCTTCATTTTTGCTTCAAACAGATCTAATGTTGAATTCTTAACATTAGGAGTGAACGTACTTTTTGACTTCATTTCAAGTGATTCAAATGTTGTCGATCTTTCTTGTGTTGGAGGTATAGCATCAAAAAATAATTTTAATTTCATTTTCCTTACCAATTTGAATAAGTTCACTTCTTCTGAAAATAAATTTGTTTGATTTGTTGGTACAAAAGAAAGGCCTAGGCTCAGTAGATCCAATTGTTGTTTGTTAAGAATTTTGGTCGAAATATTAAGGATCAAGTTTGAATTTTCTTCTTGCTCCTTAGGTTTCTTCCTCCCTCTTCGCGCCCGCCGTCTTCTAAAAAATCAGGTACATCTAGTAAACCTTCTTCGTTCTGGGCACTTGGGATTAATCCTGTGGGTACAATCCCTGATGTTGATGGTTGTTGTGTTGGGGCTAAGTCTCTCCCCTCACTCGATGCGTCACTTGATGGCTCTGTGCTTTTACTTCCTCTTCTCGGTATTTTCTGTGTTGGTGTTCTTTGTTTTAAATTCTGGAATTGTTGATTTTGCTGCTGGTAGTACTCTTGCCACGTGTAGACTATGTCTCTTGAATAGTCCAATGTGTCACGACGATATTTTCGAATCTTTCTTTGTTCTATGTCCTTTTTGTATGAATCAAGTTTTTCATTTGTCAGGGCCAAGATATTTTTTAATTCATCTACTGAGGTTAGCGAGATAAATTGTTCTTTTAATTCTGTTATTTCCGTGTCCAATTTAGATAATGATGCAGCTAATTCTTCAATCGTCAACAGAATGAGATCTAATGAACATTTGTTAAGAATTCGTTCCCACCTAGCCACAAATTCAATATTGTCCTTACAGAGTGTAGGTTTTAAATAAATTCGAAGTCCTCTGGGTATTTTTTGTGATTTGTAATACTCAGTTAGAGTTGTAGCATGCAATTTCTGTGCGATTTCTCGTCTAATGAGTTTTTCTAGATTGTTAATAATTCTATCCGGTTTGTCTTGACTTGTAGATAATTTGCCTGTACTCTTAATTAAACCTAATATTCGTACCGCTTCTTCTTCCGTGAATGCTAGAGTTTTTGCATGTTTGTTCGTTAATGCATTAATTTTTGAAAATGACATTCTTTAGTGATGAAACAAAAGTAATAATTTCAGAAAAGGTGGGGTGCTAATTTCGTATTGATACCACACCAAATGAATGGGATGTCACACTGAAATCTGAAAAAAGGAAAGGAAATTGCACACCCTATACTTTGATGAGAAATCTAATTTGATATAGCTTTTAAAAGCTCCAATGGCTTGTCACTGTATTAGATGATTTTATGGGGTGCCGGGGAGAAAAACAATAGACCCTGGTATCGTAGGTCAGTGAAAGTATGAACAGAATGGTGTTCCCATTAACAATGGGAACTCCCGTCCCCTGCACACCTCTGGGTATTGGATAAAAAATCCAAACAAAATATAATATACTTTTTTGTTCACTTGTTGGTGATTTTAAGCATTAAAAAATATCAATTAGGCCACTTTTTTGTACAAATATTACATATACCAACATGAAATGATTTGTTTCAATATACATAAAAGTTTCAAAAAGTCTTTATGAAGGCGTAATAGTATTTTAATACTATTTACATAACAAAAAAGAATGTTCAAGTTTAATTCACTCGGAAAGAATATACAATAATTCACTAAAAAAGGGAAAGCCTTCCTAATTCAGAGCTCTACGCGTTTCGAGAGTGTGCCTCTCTTCTTCAGGAGCAATAACTTATCAATGTAAACACAATGTTTTCTTAACTTGTTATTAATTCACAGTCAACAAATAAATTCAAAGTATAGCTATTTCATTTTTCTTTAATTTCAGAACTTCGAGCATCCCTTCTTGTCGTGGAATGGTGAAAACGTCATCTAATGAAGTAGCAATCTGATGTGCTGTGAATGACAATAATATCTGTATTAACTAGTGATTTAAACCGGGGATCAAATAAATAAATATATCCGTGTGGGAACCAGTATTCCTACCTGTGTTTCTTGTTTATATCCTGTATGTTTCTCAATTCAAAGATGACTGGCATCTGTGGCTTCTAATCAGTCTTCGTTCTGTCATAAATAATGATTGAATAATGTTTATCAGAATGTGATCGCGCATCATGTGTTCGTATGATTCCTTCACTTAAATTCAAAAAGTTACCTCTTTGCACTGTAGGTAGTGTATGTTGTAGTGCTGGGCCCCTCGTTGTCCCGTCCCCAACTTCTCAAAGGTAACCTACGTAAAAAATATTATGTCAATGTATGTAACTTCACCCATTTCACTAATGGATATTGTGACCTCTCTCATTTCCATCATACCTTATTGGTAATGTTCCTTCACTCCAACACAAACGCTGCAATCTCTGCCCGAGCCGCGCGTGTTTTCGAACCTCTCTCCCTATTTATTGTCATGTGACTTGAGGTCGTATGTCGGTGTAGATCATGTGATCAGATTAGCATTCTGGGAATTGTAGTGTTGATTGCTAAATAGTGCGCAAATGCATGCTGGCCGTATATATTTATTTTAATAGTCATTACCCTGTAAGATCTATTACTTATGTGTATATGTCGTATTTACACTGATTACCAGACTGAACTTTAAAGTGTTACCTTATTCTCAACGAGCTAAATCTAGCCCCAGTGTTTTCTGGGAGTTGTAGTATCAAGGACATAATCTGTAGATTGTCTTTTCCTCATTCCACATTAGTAAGTGGGAGACAGGTATTCATTATAGTAACAACTCCAGAAATTTCTCAAGTGTATCTGGCTATTTACATGTGACAGTAATAGAACAAAGAAATTATGAAGGCAGTTGACAATTTATACAGGGAACATTAACATCATTATTTTTTCTTTTCTTTTCACAAGAATACATTCAGGCAATACTCCTCGTTCATACCTCTAGGCTCAAGAGAGTCCAATTTGTGTATCCAAAACATCTCTCTACGAGATAGAATTTGCTGTAAATTGCCCCCTCTGGCTGGTCGTGTGATTGTTTCCAAAACTACAAATCTAAGTTGTGAGATTGTGTGTTTGTGCTCCCAAAAATGTCTTGTGACTGGTGACTTTAGATTTCCTGTTCTTATATTGGACTTGTGTTCTGAGATACGATCCTTTACACGTCTCAGTGTTTGGCCCACATAATATTTACCACATGGACATATGAGTCCATAAATTACACATTTATTGTCACAAGTAGCAAAATTTTGTAAATTAATTTTCTGGCCTGTGTATGGATGTCTGATTGTAGGTCCTTTCTGAACATTATTACATTGACTGCAATTCAAACAGGGGAATGTACCTTTCTTTGTTTTAGACAAGAATTGTTGTTGTGCCATATTTACCCTCTCTGCCTTGACCAATGAGTCCTGTAGGTTTCTCCCTCTGGTGTAGGCCATTAATGGTGGTTTTGGGAATAAACTACTGAGTTTTGTATCCAACCTGGTAATCTTCCAATTCTTATGCAAAATCCTTTTGATTTGTGTACTTTTTGTAGAGTACTGTGATAAATAGATCAGTGGGGGATTGTCCTTATCCTTTATGGTTTTATGCATTAACAAGTCTGATCTTGTCTTTTGATGGCATTTTTCTTTTGCTTCTGTAAGGATGTTATGAGGGAATCCTCTCTCCTCAAATCGTGACATGAGATCTTTTTCTACTTCCAAGAAAGTATCCTCTTTTGAAACTATCCGTTTGATTCTTTGTAATTGGCTCAAGGGCAAGTTATTTTTCAAATGTTGAGGATGGTGACTCGTAAAAAATAAACTGTTGTTCACATCTGTAGGTTTCCTATAAACTGTTGTTTGTAGTCTTCCATTTTCAGAATAGATTTTCGTGTCTAAAAAGTGCACTGATGGTGTTCCAATTTCTAGTGTGAACTTGATTCTGTCATTACATGAGTTTAAGTATGCATGAAAGTTTTCCAGTTCTTCTTTTGTGCCACACCATATGCCAAGCACATCATCAATGTAACGTTTCCACATCTTTAACTTCTCTGACCATCTTGGGTTGTTTAGGATGAACTGAGTTTCAAAATAAAACATAAATGTGTTGGCATACACTGGGGCCATGGCTGCCCCCATTGAAGTTCCTGCAATCTGTAAATAATATTGTCCTTGAAATCTGAAGTAATTATTGTAAAGGATCATTTTAGCAAGTTGGATGACAAATGTTTTGTTAGATGGAAAGAATTCTTGTTGGAGTAACAGCCACTCTAAGGCCTCCAGTCCTTCCTCATGGGGAATTGAGGTATACAGGGATTGTACATCGAGTGTAAATAATATCCAATTATCTTCTACTTCACGGAATGTGTTCAATATGTTAAGTAAGTGGGTCGTGTCTCTTAAATAAGTTGATGTAGATTGGACAATGGGCTGAAGAAGTTTGTCTAGATATTTGGACAACGGGTCAAAGACACTTTCAGTTGCTGCAACTATTGATCTGAAAGGGGGATTTCTTAAGTTTTTGTGTACTTTCGGTAGTCCATAGAATACTGGGAGAATAGGATTTTTATTGAGTAGGAATTCCTTAGTTTTCTCTGTTATCCAGTCTTCTTCTGCTGCTTTGTTCACCACTTCCTCAATCATCTGTTGGGTCTCTCTTGTCGGATCATATTGTAGAGTCATGAATGTATTGGTGTCTTCTAGTAAAGACAGACATCCTTGTTTGTACAAATTTGCATCCATAATTACAATAGCACCCCCTTTGTCCGCTGGTTTGATCTCGATTGTTCTATCATTTGCTAACTCTTTGAGTATTTTATGTTGGTGTTTCCGGAGATTTTGTTGTCTCATATCAGCAAATTTTATTGAACGCAGATCTTTCTTCATTTTTGCTTCAAACAGATCTAATGTTGAATTCTTAACATTAGGAGTGAACGTACTTTTTGACTTCATTTCAAGTGATTCAAATGTTGTCGATCTTTCTTGTGTTGGAGGTATAGCATCAAAAAATAATTTTAATTTCATTTTCCTTACCAATTTGAATAAGTTCACTTCTTCTGAAAATAAATTTGTTTGATTTGTTGGTACAAAAGAAAGGCCTAGGCTCAGTAGATCCAATTGTTGTTTGTTAAGAATTTTGGTCGAAATATTAAGGATCAAGTTTGAATTTTCTTCTTGCTCCTTAGGTTTCTTCCTCCCTCTTCGCGCCCGCCGTCTTCTAAAAAATCAGGTACATCTAGTAAACCTTCTTCGTTCTGGGCACTTGGGATTAATCCTGTGGGTACAATCCCTGATGTTGATGGTTGTTGTGTTGGGGCTAAGTCTCTCCCCTCACTCGATGCGTCACTTGATGGCTCTGTGCTTTTACTTCCTCTTCTCAGTATTTTCTGTGTTGGTGTTCTTTGTTTTAAATTCTGGAATTGTTGATTTTGCTGCTGGTAGTACTCTTGCCACGTGTAGACTATGTCTCTTGAATAGTCCAATGTGTCACGACGATATTTTCGAATCTTTCTTTGTTCTATGTCCTTTTTGTATGAATCAAGTTTTTCATTTGTCAGGGCCAAGATGTTTTTTAATTCATCTACTGAGGTTAGCGAGATAAATTGTTCTTTTAATTCTGTTATTTCCGTGTCCAATTTAGATAATGATGCAGCTAATTCTTCAATCGTCAACAGAATGAGATCTAATGAACATTTGAATTCGTTCCCACCTAGCCACAAATTCAATATTGTCCTTACAGAGTGTAGGTTTTAAATAAATTCGAAGTCCTCTGGGTATTTTTTGTGATTTGTAATACTCAGTTAGAGTTGTAGCATGCAATTTCTGTGCGATTTCTCGTCTAATGAGTTTTTCTAGATTGTTAATAATTCTATCCGGTTTGTCTTGACTTGTAGATAATTTGCCTGTACTCTTAATTAAACCTAATATTCGTACAGCTTCTTCTTCCGTGAATGCTAGAGTTTTTGCATGTTTGTTCGTTAATGCATTAATTTTTGAAAATGACATTCTTTAGTGATGAAACAAAAGTAATAATTTCAGAAAAGGTGGGGTGCTAATTTCGTATTGATACCACACCAAATGAATGGGATGTCACACTGAAATCTGCAAAAAGGAAAGGAAATTGCACACCCTATACTTTGATGAGAAATCTAATTTGATATAGCTTTTAAAAGCTCCAATGGCTTGTCACTGTATTAGATGATTTTATGGGGTGCCGGGGAGAAAAACAATAGACCCTGGTATCGTAGGTCAGTGAAAGTATGAACAGAATGGTGTTCCCATTAACAATGGGAACTCCCGTCCCCTGCACACCTCTGGGTATTGGATAAAAAATCCAAACAAAATATAATATACTTTTTTGTTCACTTGTTGGTGATTTTAAGCATTAAAAAATATCAATTAGGCCACTTTTTTGTACAAATATTACATATACCAACATGAAATGATTTGTTTCAATATACATAAAAGTTTCAAAAAGTCTTTATGAAGGCGTAATAGTATTTTAATACTATTTACATAACAAAAAAGAATGTTCAAGTTTAATTCACTCGGAAAGAATATACAATAATTCACTAAAAAAGGGAAAGCCTTCCTAATTCAGAGCTCTACGCGTTTCAAGAGTGTGCCTCTCTTCTTCAGGAGCAATAACTTATCAATGTAAACACAATGTTTTCTTAACTTGTTATTAATTCACAGTCAACAAATAAATTCAAAGTATAGCTATTTCATTTTTTTTTAATTTCAGAACTTCGAGCATCCCTTCTTGTCGTGGAATGGTGAAAACGTCATCTAATGAAGTAGCAATCTGATGTGCTGTGAATGACAATAATATCTGTATTAACTAGTGATTTAAACCGGGGACCAAATAAATAAATATATCCGTGTGGGAACCAGTATTCCTACCTGTGTTTCTTGTTTATATCCTGTATGTTTCTCAATTCAAAGATGACTGGCATCTGTGGCTTCTAATCAGTCTTCGTTCTGTCGGTGTAGATCATGTGATCAGATTAGCATTCTGGGAATTGTAGTGTTGATTGCTAAATAGTGCGCAAATGCATGCTGGCCGTATATATTTATTTTAATAGTCATTACCCTGTAAGATCTATTAATTATGTGTATATGTCGTATTTACACTGATTACCAGACTGAACTTTAAAGTGTTACCTTATTCTCAACGAGCTAAATCTAGCCCCAGTGTTTTCTGGGAGTTGTAGTATCAAGGACATAATCTGTAGATTGTCTTTTCCTCATTCCACATTAGTAAGTGGGAGACAGGTATTCATTATAGTAACAACTCCAGAAATTTCTCAAGTGTATCTGGCTATTTACATGTGACAGTAATAGAACAAAGAAATTATGAAGGCAGTTGACAATTTATACAGGGAACATTAACATCATTATTTTTTCTTTTCTTTTCACAAGAATACATTCAGGCAATACTCCTCGTTCATACCTCTAGGCTCAAGAGAGTCCAATTTGTGTATCCAAAGCAATCCCTTGAAATAAACACATCTTAGCCAGCACCTGAGAGGTAGCACAATGACATTAGACACAGGATTGTTAAACCAGCGCCTAGGTTAAAATCCCAGCAATGGAACAGTTATTATTATTTATTTATTTTATTGCCCTTTCCTACTGTCCTAGAACGGTAGTCAAGGTCACATAAAGTAAGGGAACTTCGTACCCTTTAGTTCCCTCGTCTTTGACCTCTGCCCACACCCTTGTACACCATGCGCTCTCTATCCCATCATGCACACAGGGCCACAACATGTCCCATTCCACTCAAGATCTTTTGTCACTCTACACATCCTATGCTACCATGCATAACATTCAGTATCCATGCATACACACCATCAGCCTACACCACCACACACACCATCAACACATACACAATATCAGCCTATGCCATTCAGTGTCACAACCCCCACATACTCTCCGCCACCATCTGCACCATACACCACCACCCATAGCATGACCGTTACCACTGCACACACCAACATGCGCACATACTCAAATCCACCTGCAGCACCACGCACAACACCATCCACACACACTCATCTGCGCACATGCCACCACACGTTTCACCATCATACAGATACCAACCATCCGCCTTTGCTACATTATACACTTAATGCCACCATCCACACATGCTCTGTCAACATCTGCACCCTATGCAACAATTCACACACAGCACAACATTTCCTCTTCCAGTCGGCACCCTTTGCCTCCGTACGCAGCCTCTGCCACATTACCAAGCATCAGCCTATGTACCCATCTGCACCCTATACCACCATCCAACGTACCCAACTCAGCCATCCACACCCTATGGCACATCAACATGCCCCATTCTGCTCCACACCCTTTGTCACCACATGCACTCTGTTTCATCGTCCATAACATTCTCATCCTGAACCATGCACATCTATTTATTATTCATGTATTGTTTTGATTTATCACATTCTTTTCATTAGCTTTGTTTTTATAAACTGTTATTTTACGGATTGTTCTTTAAAAATGCATACATTAGGAGATGCTTACAGCAGCCTTCAGGGCTCTAGTGAAAGTGTTCAGAATGTATTGCCATTTCTTTATTTATTGCTTTTATTTACTCCCTGCCATTTTTATGGTACAAACTGTTCCTAGTGTGTTTATTATTTCTTGTTTTTATGTGCTACACACTCTCACAGCTGCATTTCCGTTTTTAGCATTAGTGGACTATGGTTTCCAGAATGTATGGGGCACAAAGGGGCAAATGCATAGGTAGTGCACACAACACACAAGACCTGCATTCTGAGCGCGCATCCAATACTGTAAACCAGGGGAGTTGCTAGGTCTGGAAAAGACCCGGGGCTAAGCTGATGTCGGAAATTTTGGGACTGGGGGCTAGCTAGTCTTTTGGCTGTAGCTCCAGAGATTCTATCCGGGGCTACAACCAAAAGATCAGGGGCTATAGCCCCCTTAGCCCCCCCCCTAGCAACGCCCCTGCTGTAAACTGAAACAAAAGCCTTCGCCTCTCAATGAACTTCCCATCTCCCTCAATAGCAGTGCTGTTTAGCTGACGCTGCCCTCCTTTTTGCTCCCCTCCCCCACACCTGACTCAGTGCACTCCAGTACAAAGAATTGGGTGGAGCACACCTGAGGTTACTTAGTTTTAAATTGTTATTGTCATTGGGTCAAGTGTTAAATATGTTTAGGTGTGGGGGAGGAAAAGTGGCCCTGGCACAGAGCTACCACACTAAAGTTACACAAAGAAAAGCCGTCCCCTTCACACCTTACGTTCCCGTCCTTTGACAGTTAAATCATTAATTCATAGTAAAGTAGTCAATGCTTGGTTAGTTTCAAGATTCAAAATGAAACAGCTATAAACATAACTGTGTTACAAAGAAATGTGTTTAATCATTGAGTGGAAAAACAATTTTGTCAAAATAAGATTGGTACAATTCAGTTCATACAAAATGGCTGACGCGTTTCGAGAAAGACATTCTCTTCATCCAGAGCCAGATTAAACTTCTGTACTGCAAATTAGAGATAGGAGAAAAATGAGGCTATGTCCATTCTATATTGCCAACTAGCAGACATATATCACGTGATTTCTAAATGTAACGTTATTCAGAACTGAATTGTACCAATCTTATTTTGACAAAATTGGTTTTCCACTCAATGATTAAACATCTTTCTTTGTAACACAGTTATGTTTATAGCTGTTTCATTTTGAATATTAAAACTAACCAAGCATTGACTATTTTACTATGAATTAATGATTTAACCATCAAAGGGCGGGATCGTAAGGTGTGCAGGGGACGGGAGGATTCCATATATGGATCCTCTTTTCTTTGTGTAACTTCAGTGCACTCCAGTGCCATCTCTTACGAGTGTGACTTAGGCCCTCCTTTAAACCACACGAGTGGTCAGGCACTTCTCCTTTTCTGAGCTAGCCGTGGTTGCAACGTTGACCTTGTGTATTCTTGATAGATTAAAAACTCGCCTGTTCAGAAAAGAGTTCACTAACAGCGAATAATGAGTGTTTGGAGCCAGCAGGTAGCTGGCAGGATCAGACACCGAATTCGTTGACCAATATGGTTTTCCAGCATTCAAATATTATTTTGACCACGACCAGACTTTGCTGTTTAACAAATCATTTTTAAAGTCTTGAAATTGTTCTTTCAAATAGGCACTCCGTCAAGTGATGAATCCCATACACCCCCTTCTTTCCCTCCTTTAAGATGCCGAACGCATTCCCATGGATTTTCTATACCAGCTGAACTTTATTTAAAAAAAAACACTATATAACTAAATGAATTGAGGATCAAGGTTCAAGCCTAGTGTGTGCCTCATCCACTAGGTGAGCAAAAACCTAATCAGCTGGGTGGGCAATTATTACACTGGGACCAGGGTGTTGTTCCACTCCAGAATTGTTATTTTGAATGCATTTCATAAACAGTATATCCAAAATTATATTCTCCAGCTATTTTGTCTGTCTTTTAAAATAAACAATTGGGGAAGCTCACAGCAGGTAGCAGGACACCATCAATTTGTTCAGTATATATTGTTAAATATTGATTATTTAAGGTTTTTATTTTTCCCAGCTGTTTTTACTGTACATATTGTTGTGGAGTGGTTATTATTATTTTTTTCTGAGATATGTAGCCCGGAATGGGCCTGTTCGAATGGAGTAAGGATGCGAAGCCGGAGGATCGTGGAACCTTACTTTCTTTATTGGATATCTAACAGGAACTGCCCCTTTGGCGCCAACGCTCCCCCCTCGTAAACCTCATCACTAACCACACCCCGTTGCTTGGTGGGCGCGTGCCTTAAAGGCACAGAAGATGGTAACACCACCCCCGGACAAATGTTCAAACCTCCGGGTCAAGATTCTTCAACCCAGTGTAACAGCTTCTTCGTTACTCTCTGTGGTCTGGTTTGTCGGTGGCCCGTTTCTCCTTCTCCTGGGCGATCGACCATGGTTCCTCCTTGACTCACATCCCATCCCGGTGGGACCCACAAGTCATCTCGTGGCTCCCGAGATACCGGATCTGGCTCCGGTGGGGGAGATTCGCTCTCTTCCCTTTTAACCTGGTGTTTGAAAAGGGACCTATTCCTCGTGATTGTTTTGTCTTCATTTTGGGCCCTTTGACAGCCGTGACACACATGGGGTTTGAGGCAAACCAGGAATCTGTCTTCTTTACCATGGGCTGTTGAACAATAACCTTGTCTCCGATCTGGAAGTCTTTGGGCCTTGTCCGATGCCTCGAGTCCGACTCCTGTTACGTTTTCCCCTTCACCTTGCATCCCTCTGAGCCACTTCAGCGTCAGCGCCTCTTTGGGTAGAGGAATCTCTCACGATGCGTGTGTGTACATCATACCAAACGTTCAGTTCTGCTGGGGTCCTGTTGGTAGCCTTGTGCAGGGTATTACAATAGATCCACTGGAGTCGGCATAGAGCCTGATGGGGATGATGGGGATTGGTGGCTTCTATGCGGGCTCTTTAGAGCGTTATCTTTATTGAGGCCATGAAGCGTTCTGCCATGCCATTCGCTTGGGGCCACCGAGGTGTTATCTTCAGGTGTTTGAACCCCAAGTGCTTTGCCAGTGCCTCAAACTCATGACCGTTGAACGGCAGAGCGTTGTCGGACTTGATCACAATTGGGATGCCCCATTCACTGAGCACCTCATCCAGGGTGGCTGTTACTTAGGGAAATGCAGTGGTGGCAAGTCTCTTAACAATGGAGAATTGGAATATTCATCGATGAGGAGAAGGAAATACTCCCCAGACTCCAGTGGCCCATAGAAGTCAATTGCCACTCACTTCCATGGCCTCTCCGGGATTTGTGTGGTTTGCAGGGGCACTGGGGCCTCAGCTGGTTATGTGCACTGGCAGGCCAGGCAGTTCTTGATCCACTCATCTACCAGCGAGTCCAGAAAGAGGAACCAGACATTGCAGCGTAGTTTTCCTTTGGTATTTTCTGCTCCCCGGTGTCCCTCATAAACTTTTCAGACTACATCAGCTCGAAGAGCAACACGAATGACGATTCTGCAGCCTCTCAGGAGTATATTGTGGTCTTTGACGGCCAGTTCAGACTGTACACTTGCCAGTCTCTCTATTTCCTCCTTGCACACCCCCGGGTGAGCCAATGTCGCTCGTCGGTAGTCCTTCCATTTATTGGTGTTCGGTAAGGCTGATGGCAAGGGAGGTCGTAGGGTCAGCAGCAGACACGGCTGCAAACGCGTCCAAGGAAAGGGCAGGCGGAAGAGAACTGGCAGCTAAGTAGTCCATGTAGGTAACATCGCCCACTCGGGTGATAGAAGGGCCGACAGTGTGGCGGGAAAGGTAGTCTGCTGGGTTAAAGTCGCCCCCCCAGGCCGGTGTACAATGTCATAGTCATACTCCTGCAGTCTTAGGCCCCATCTTTCGATCCACGGGGGCATCTTACTCTGTGGGCTGCCGAACAATGACAGCAGTGCCTGGTGGTCAGTAATCCATGTACATTTCTTTCCTGTTGTGGTTCTTTGAGCTTGGTGATGGTGTCCACTTTCTCTGGGTCGGACGTCACCCCCTCACCCGATAAGTTGTGTCCAAAAAACTTCAGTTTTGCTTTGCTAAATTGACATTTGTCAATGTTGAGTGTTTGGCCTGCGACATGGACAGCCACACAGGTGTCCATGGCGATTCCACTGTCAATGTACTTGCTTACTTAGTCTGAATATGTCCTGCACCCTCTGATCTCAAGCTATGTGCTCGCGCTATCCAGCCTTTGATGCCCTGATGTTGCACGCTCATTTGACTCTTGCCTATGTCAGTGCCTCGCACTGCTCAGCCTGTTGTACCTAAACAGACCCTGATCGAACCTGTGTGCTGGCATTGTTTAGCCCAACCCTACTGTGCCCTGCACCTTCATTTGAACCAAATGCGCACCTACATCTGAATTGAACCTGCGTGCTCTGCATTATTTAGCCTTGATGCACCCTGCATAATCACTCGTATCTAGCCTATGTGATGCTCACTGCCCAGCCTTGATGTGCATTGCACCGTTACTTGAATCATATTAGTTCCAGGCGCTGCACCCTTGTGTTTTAGCCAACTTGTGTTATCTTGAACTTAGGTGTTACCCTGTTGCATTTTAGCTTGAACTTAGGTGTTACCCTACTGCATTTTTGCTTGAACTTAGTTGTTACCCTACTGCATTTTTGCCAAACTGTGCTATTTTGAACTTAGGTATTAGCCTGCTGCATCTCAGCCCAATCATACGATCTTGAACTCTTGATCTATTCTGTGCAAAGTGAAATTAGCCTATTCTGTGTAAAGTGAAATTAGCCTACTCTGTGTATACAGCTCCTACATTGCTGTACACATGACTCATGCTGATAGGAAAGACCCCCACTAGCCCGTTTTGCTCCCACCATTTTTGTCATTGTACTTACTGCTCCGTTTCTATGTGTGTCCATGCGCCTGCCTACACCTGCCTAGCATGTACTCCTAGCTGTTACCGCACGGCATTTATCCACAGAGTGTATTTTCAAATCTAGGCACTGTCCCATTGTAACCTGGCCCTAGTGTGTACCAGACTTGCATTGTGTAGCCGTGCACCCAGACCATGAACACCTGGCTCACTCTCACTCTCACCATGCTCCCTTTCTGCATCATGCCGGACAATGTACACTGTACCAGCAACATCTTCATAACCGTCAACAACGGTTTAGCCAATCTAGGTTGCCCAAGGCACTACCCGATCCCCTGCCCCACACCCTTCCTACCCTCCCAGCCGCCTTTTCCAGCTAACCACCACTCTCACCTTACTTCCTCCGTAGACAACAGCTCCCCTGACAATGCGACCTCCAACAAAACTCCCAATTATAGCACACTTAGTGCTCCATGTCTCACGGGGCCCCCCACACTGAAATTTCCAGAACCCCTACGTTCTACCAACCCAGACATCACCGCCCGCAACAACAGACTAGGCACTAGGCTGGCCCTCACAAATAGCATCCACGTGACCAAACTCAACACCAAAACTAAGAAGAAATTAAAGACCCCTAATGCGCCCGACCCACTCCCTCTAAAAGGAGCCTTACTCAATGCCAGATCCCTGGCCGCTCACCCCACAGAAATTGCTGACACCATTCTAACCTATGATCTTGACTTCCTTGCCCTAACGGAAACATGGCTACATGAGGCCTCAGGACCACATTTATCGCTAGCCATTCCTGCCAACTACTCCATCCTTAGAGCCAACAGATCTAATGGTAAGGGAGGAGGTGTAGCAATCATTTCCAAATCACCACTAGGCTGCAGACTAGTCTCCACCCTATCACTTAAATCCTGTGAGTTACTCACAGTCAAGATACAAACTTCCCCCACAAGTACGATTACACTACACCTTATATATAGACCCCCAGGCCATCCAGGAACCTTCGCGGAAGACATTACACCGCTCATCACTGAAAATTCCAAGCCACTAGCTCAAACTATTATCCTCAGCGACTTCAATCTGGTTTACAACGACCCCAAGGACGCACCAGCCGCATCCTTAGCAAACGCCAAAACCGAGCATGGATTCGCTCAAATAAGTATCTCACCAACTCACCAGAAAGGCAGAATTCTCGACTGGGTAGCAACTCTTAACTGCAACACCACCCGTAAGGACCCCCAACCTCTTACATGGACAGATCACTACCTTATCCCACTCGAAATTCACACCAACCAGGCCACGCCTAAGAAGCGCCCCCTGGCACCAGCCTGCCCAACCAGAAACAAGCCCAACATCACTGCCGAAGTCCTATTACCCCTGGTCCTACCTACCCTTATCGCTCTACCGGACAATGCTGACCTTAACCTACTAGTTGACACCTTCAACAACTCCATGGCTACCGCCATTGATATAATTTCCCCTTTGAAACTACGTAAAAGTAAACCAATAAACCACCTGAATTTGTGGTACACTCCCGAACTCAAACTACTTAGGAAAAAGAAAGCCAAACTAGAACTACTCTGGAAAACCAACCCATCACCTGAAAACAAATCCAATCTCAAGAACATCTCCGCGCTATACAAAAGCGAGATAATTTGCACCAAAAAATATGCCTATAACGTCAGGATTGACCAGGCAGGCTCTTCCACCAAAGAATTATTTAAAACTCTAAAGGAGCTAGAAAACCCCAATCCCCCTCCAGACAACTGCTCAAAAGATAAAACCTGGTGCACCAGCATCCAGAATTACAGGGCTCCAGACTAGAATTCAGAACAAACGCCAACAACTCACCAGCAACAAAACCGCTAATCCTAGCTTAAGCCCACCAAAACCTAACAAAGCCAATACAGGCTTTACCTTTAAGAAAGTGACCATCTTAGAAGTCCAAAAAATCATCACGTCCCTAAAACCTTCTAATTGTCAAGGGGACAGCTGCCCTGCCCAAATAATAAAAGACGCTGCCAGAGACCTCTCCCCCTATATCACCAAACTAATCAACCTTTCATTTGCTAACAATTCTGTCCCCAACAACCTAAATCAATCTTGGGTGCTCCCTCTCCTAAAAAAACAATCCCTAGACCCAACCATACCAACTACATATAGACCCATCACCACTGTCCCTTTTCTGTTAAAAATCCTGGACTGAGTCGCCTACATCCAGATTCAGGAGTACCTGGAATCTAACCAACTGCTAGGTATGCGTCTATCTGGCTTCAGTCCTCAACACGGAACTGAAACCGCTCTGGTTGACCTCAAAAGCCAGATTGATGAAATCAAAGACAAGGGCAAAGCAGCCATCCTACTTCTTTTAGACCTCTCAGCGACCTTCGATTTAGTCGACCACGAAATCCTATGCAACCACCTATCTATCGCAGCCCACTTCTCCTCCTCTGCCTCCGCATGGATACAATCCTTCCTGGCTAATAGAACCATGCAAGTCTTCTCCACAACAGCTGCTGCTGACCCGATCCCCATCACCTGCGGAGTCCCACAAGGCTCCTGTTTCTCCCCCACCTTGTATAATATATTTACGAAGCCTCTATTCGCCAAACTGAACCGTCTGGGTGTCACCTACACCAACTATGCAGATGACACCCAGATTCTCCTCACCATCTCAGGCAACTACAATGCGGATGTCACCCGGATCAATGAAATCTTCTCCATTATTCAGGCATGGATGGCCACCCACAGCCTCTGCCTGAATGATGAGAAGACGGAGCTTCTGCTGGTCGGCTCTCCTAACAACCTGTCTTAACTCAGTCCCAGCTATAAGAACATCATCATAGACGGTAACACCATCCCTATCGCTAAAAGTGTGAAAACCTTAGGTTTCCACCTTGATGCCAACACCAACCTCTCCAAACAAATTAACTCAACCACCTCGGCCACTGCCTATACGGGTAAGCTAATCAGGGCTAGCAGAACCTTCCTATCCCCCGACAGCTGCCTCACTCTGGCCAGAGCACTCATTCAATCCAAACTAGACTATTGCAACAGCCTGTACCTAGCAGCCAACCAATCCGTAACTAACAAACTCCAGGTTCATCCAAAACAATGCTCTACGCGCAGCACTCAACATCCCAAGGCGTAAGCACATCTCCACAACCAGGAAAGCGTGCAAATGGCTCTCCATACAGCAAAAAATTTACCTCAAAACTATATGCCTCACTTACAAGGCCTTAAACAACCTAGCCCCACCACACCTCTCCAACAAATTCACTCTAAAATCCACATCCAGAACCACTAGATCATCCAACTCCTTATGCCTGCTAGTGCCCAGATTTGCCTTAAAAAGAGCAGGAGGCGCTAGCTTCACTGTGCTAGCCTCCCAACTTTGGAACACCATACCACTCAAAATTAAAACCACTGAGTCCTTCCGATCTTTAGGAAACTTGTTATTGGCTGGTTACTGAACAAAGAGTAGCATTTACTCGCATCTCTAATATCTAACAGCCGCAACCATACCTGTATTATATGAATATTGTTGTACTATGTAATTTTTTTTGTAAATTGATGTACCTTGTAAATGTAAATGCATATCTTATGCCTGTAACCGTGTCCTTAAGCGCCCTTCTACCCACGTGTCTGGAGCGCTCTACAAATAAATTAAACAAACAAAGAAACAAACAATCAAACAAGTGCTGTGTCGTGAGCCTCCTTGGACTCTCCGAAGATGAGAATGTTATCACTATAATTTAGTGTGCCGGTGATTGGCCTGATGATATGCCTTAAAGTCTCTTGAAAGATCTAAGCCGCTGAGGAGATACCGAAGTTCAACCTCTGGTATCGGAACAGTCCTTCATGGGTGGCAAACGTAGTTATCCTCCTGGAGTCAGGATGTAGTTCTGGTTGATGGTATCCCTGTATCAGATCGAGCTTGGAGAACATGCAGGCATTGTTAAGTTACACAATCATGTCCTCGATGCATGGACCTGGGTGTCTCTCCCTGTGGATGGCGGTGTTGGCCATCCTCATGTCGACACACAACCGCAACCTCCCTCCTTCCTTCGGCACGATGAACAGGGGTGAGACCCAGGGGGGTGGGCTCTGTTGCTGGCTCAATTATGCCATTGGCGAGCAGTTGGTTGAGCTCTCTGGAGACTGTTTCTTGCAGGTGGAATCCGATTCTCCTGGGAGGTTGTGGGACCGGTATCATCGAAGGATCAGTGTGCAACTTGATAGGGGGGCCTTTTAGTCTTCCTACGCTTGTGTACAGTTTAGGAACTTTGGCTACGATGTGAAGTTTGGTGATGAGGCCATGGGTGTTGTCAGTGGCGATGGTTCACACCTCTGATCGACAGCTGCAGATGTTATCACGTCATCGGCACTGACATGAATGTCGATGAGTCCCAGACATGAAGCTGTATAGTAGCTAAGGGGGCACAGACCTTTTGTGAGGCACTGGATGACAGGGATGGTCGTGTCAGTTTGCCACCCTTTGAGGAGGAGACGGCGTCTGAAGTGGCCAATGGCCTGGCCGTGGCTGCGCCCCACTGGAAAATCCTCGAGTGGGTCTGCTCGAGTGTCGGTGTATCACGGATTCTCAGGTATTCTTGCTCTCCCATGATGTTCACAGTGGCACCAGAGTCTACTAGAAAATGAAGGAGGCAGTTGCCCATCTTGACCTGGATTCGCAGAACTTCTTTGGTCTCCACCCTATCTTGGATGAGGTTAACGTATTCATTGCGTATTGATGGGTCGTAATACGGGGCGCCAGCAGTGGGCATGGGAGCGTAGTAGCCGTCATCTTCCTGGTACCCCTCGGGGGTTCATCGTACTCATATGTCAGTTGAGGCAGCTGTTCGTGGTACGCATAGCCTTTGGGATAATCTTGATAGTGGTATTCGTCAACAGCCCAGACATACCTTTGTGGGCTACGTTGGTAGAACCTCTGTTGGAAGTGTTGAGGTTGTGGTGGACGATATGGCATTCTGGTGGGCGCTTGGGGCCTCATGGTAGGGAACAGCCTGCCTTCCCTGCAGACGGATTAGTAGTGGCCCTCTCTCCCACAGTTGGCACATCTTTGTGACAGAGCCAGACAGGACCCGGAATGTGGGAACACCATACCGCATCAGTAGCAATGTCTCTGTTGTCTGGGTATTTGTTGGTTGGATTGCCTATATAGGGGGACACTCCTGTCTCCTGGTCACGTGATTGGCTGTTCAACTGCGGCTATGAGTTCAGTGGTATCATGTTTTACTGTAGGCATGCCTGCCATCGAAGCCTCTTGAGCGTCAACCCTCTCAAAGATTCTGGCGAGTTTGCTGACTTCTGGGATTGTGAGGGGCTTTTTTAGCAGTTGTTTCTTGAGCGTGGGTGACAAACAGCCCTCAACGATGCGTAGACGAATGGCCTCGCCAAGGAGAAACCATCAAACTGACAATGGGCCCCCTTGACTCTCAGGTGAGTAATGTATTCATCAACAGTCTCTTGTGGCTTCTGTGTGCATTGATTAAAGAGGTATCTCTCATAGTCCCAATTGGGTTCGATGATAAGCAGCCTGTCAAGTGTGTCGAATAGTGAGGCGAAATCAGGCTGATCGGCAGTTGGAATGGTTTTGACGATCATTTTCACCTCCTCCCCACTAAGTTGAGGAAGACGTCCCTTAAATGAGGTAACCATCCCCTGACCCTCTGATGAAAGGGTAGAAGTCCGCCATCCACTCGGTCCACCGGGGCCCTTTGTTGGCATGTGGCATCATGGAGAATGGAATGGGCATGCGCAGCTGGATGGATTTCATGCTGCGGGAGGATGGTAGTGAGGCTTGTTCACACATGGCGGCCGATGACTGTGCAGGTGACAAGGCATGCACTGGTGGGCAGGGTAATGCGCAGCTGAGGGTCCGCTACTGAACAGTGGAAGCTTGAACCCCCTACTGACACAGATGTCCAGCAGTAGCCAGGGACACAGAGTAGAGTGTTCCAGGATGCAAATGGTGGATTCCCAAGTGCACCCTTAGGGTCCAGTGGTCAATAGTGGATAACAGGACCACCTGCAGACTTGGTGCTTTGATTTTGTGGGGACACCCAATGATAACAGCTAGAATGCAGCGGATAATGTCCCAGGCGCACCTTGTTTGAGGATTGCAGGCTTTCAGGGTCTTCGTTGTAACGTGGGGTGCAACAAGGGTGCAGGAGAAGGTGTGCAGGCTGGAGGAGCCGTCCTTGGCATGTCACATGGCTCTCTGGGCTTGCTGGAGGGTCGTGCAGTGTCTATCAGGCCTCAGAGAAACGGTGGTCAGAATGTTGCACAGTCGTGCATTGGACTTGCGGCAAGCGGCCCATGTCTCGTCACAGTGGCCGCCCACTCGCTCAGTGTGCCTGCTCTACCCCCAGGGATGCGGGTCTTCTCAGTGTTGAGGTGGGCGGGAAGCATCTCTGTGGGGGCGCGTCTGCGCTCCGGAGGTGCCCTGCAAGTGGGGTATGGCCCGGGCCGAGCCATTTTCTTCAGACGGAGCAGCACAACGGGAGCCGCCGATGGTTGGAAGCGGAGATGTGTAGGAAAGAGGATGGCGGCCTGGTGGGATCACTGGCCGCGATGTGCAGGAGGATGCGCGGTGGGAATCACCCACGAAAGGAGGACTCCGGCTCACACATGGAGAGGTCCTCGTCGCCAGATGTAGCCCGGAATGGGCCTGTTCTAATGGACGCGGAGCCGGAGGATCATGGAACGTTTCTTTCTTTATTGGATATCTAACAGGAACTGCCCCTTGGGCGCCAACACTCCCCCCTCGTACCTCTCTCACTAACCACGCCCCCTTGCTTGGCGGGCGCGTGCCTTAAAGGCATAGAGGACGGTAACAAAATACAGACTCTAACAGCTGCCTTTCCATTTTTATCATTCGGGGATTGCATGAGACATGTTGGTGTGTATGACATGTAACACGTGCATCCAGAGCTTGCAGAGGCATTTCAGAGCATCCCATCCTGCACACAGAAGCAGTATCCACTTATTTATGAATCCTTTCCAACAGCATGAGCTTTCTCTAAAGTACTTTGCAGCTGTAGCTGCCCTTCTGTCCCTGCTCTCCCTCATCTCTTTACACCTGGTGTGCCCTGAAATGCTGCCCCATGGGGGCAAGGGGATGTATAACTGGGGCTTTTGGCCATGCAATAGTTCACTCAACCTTCATGATGGTAAAGGGAAGGGGATGGGACAAGCTAGACATTTCTCTACAAGTTGCAGGAGTTGAGTTTTGCATACAAAATGTCTATATAGAATAATAGCATATGGGGAAATATTAGTACAATTATTGTTACTAATAATAATAACCACCACAGAGCGGCACACAAATAGTGTACCTTTTTGTTTCTGTGTTTTATTTTCAGTAATTCCCACCTGACACTCTTCCGTACTCTTCTTCACCTAGAAACCTCTCCGTCATCTATGACCCTTCTCGCACAGTCTCTACTTTCATCTCCAAAACTGCAACAGCAGCTCGCCTCAACGTCATAAATATTAGGAAAAACAGGAACCTTTTCCTTTCAACAGCGCCAAGCATCTCTCAACTACTCTTGTCTTCTCTAAACTGGACAACTGTGCAGGAATCCTCTTTGGTCTCTCCAACTATACTTTCTGTCCTCTCAACAAGATCATTAACTTCGCTACCAGGACTCTTTTTGAACTCCCTCACTTCACACCTACTTCCTCGTACCATCACCAGACTGGATGGCTGATGATGCAAAACAGAGCCAGATTGAAATGCCTTCTCCTGGTTCACAAATCTATCCATGCTAAGGGACTGTTGTGTCTATCTTCCTCTATCCAACTCTACAAGCCTTCTCCTAATCTCTTCTCTGCCTCCTCGACAACCCTTGTGGCTCCTCACCCTCCCTGTGCTTCCTCCCACTTCCACTCTTTCTCCCTTCTTGCTCCACTTGCATGGAATTCTATTCCCCCAGACATCTGAGAAACAGTCCATACAGATTTGTTCAAAAGCCATACAAAAAGCCTCTGACTTACCCTCGTAACCCACCTCTCAACTGCCTTTCATCTAACAGATTTCCCTCACCCCTAACCTGCCTCGGTCCCTCAGTTTCTCTGCCTCTACTCTAGCACTTCACCCATCATGATCACATCCTGAGCACAGCTGGCCATATCGCCTACCTGCACTTAAAAATGTCTAATGTTGGTTGTCCTTAATCTATGCTTGTCCACTCATGGATTGTCCCTGGTGACTATTCCATTTACTTCCCTGCACAGCCTGGACAGAATGTCCCTCAAACTCTCCCCATGGTAAGGAGCTCACTGCTTCCCGTCAAATCTGATTTCTTATCTATTGTACGTTCTTAAGTGATCAAAATTGTTCCTCCCTGTGTATAAAAAAAGTCATACATTACACACTGTACAGTACATCAATAAAGGAGTACAGATTGATTAGAGGAGTACATTGGGATGGTGGCTAATGGCATGCAAATCAGAAGAGTGTGAGGAGCATTTGCCATTTGCATTGATATTTAAGACTTCTACTGTTGAATGAATGAGGTAGAAGTCATCGGCATGCTTTTGAGAGGCGCCACCTGGGCACTGGATGACGTCTGAAGGTGTGAAGGTGAGAACACCATGAGCAGCTCAGGCATTGACGTATGAGGGTGCTCGGGATTCAAGCCTCTCACAATAGTGATAGCCTGATAAAATGTGTTGGCTGGAACAGAAGAGAGTTTACAGAATCTGTGCATTATGAATTTGAATTAGGAAATTAGGGGTTTAGCTTTGGGTGTCAATCTATCCCGGAATATTTTCTCAGAGCGCTTCTCGGTTCGAAGGAATCCTAAAAAGCAACGTGAATGTACTCTCTCTATTTTGTTACCTTCAATAAACCATGAGAATTGAGCAAATGTTGCCCTTTCAGATGCCTTAAGATGTTTGATTTCTCTGCGTTTATCAATAAAGTATGGTCCGAAGCAAATGATCGGATTTTTATTTATTTTTTTGTAGACCCATGTTTTGTCGCATCAAACGTAGAAAGTCGTCCACATGTGTCAAACAAGATAGTGGGATATTGCCTGATTTAATTGGAAATGTCTCATTCGTATTCAACTTTACTTTCTAATTCTGATGCATAAAGATTGAAAAGGAAAGCATTGTTTGCAATTCCGAGAAATGTACATGAATGTTGGTGTTCTTTATCTGTCGTACTGCATTAATTTAATCTCTGAAGATAAAGATTCCCCAACCTTCATGGTAAACAGAAATGAATGGCCTGGGGCTGAGTCGTCCTGCAGACGCTCCATACTCAATCAGTGGGAGAAGATGGGTTTCATTGAAAACCAGGCAGATCTTAAACAAAGCAGCATTTCGTGTCATTTAGTGTTTCAAGCAATGCACAACTTATTTCTTAAACATAGATTTTAGAGCATACAGTGTTTTTCTCCACATTGGACTGCATGCAGCCAAAGGGCACACATTTCTAACTCCCACTGATAGTGCTTCTTTGACCAAGGGAAGAGCGAGCACTGCTGAGCGTAGAAAGGTTCTGTCAGAGGCAACGGCTTGCAGAACTGTACTGAGTGACAGCTGACAGGAAGCTTAAATGCAAGTTCCAGTTGCCTTGACTAGTTCCAAGGGATTTCTGCTATAACATGGATACATTGGAAAAACAGGCTAAATGAATGTTAGAAACAAAAGTATACATTTGGAAAAAGTGCTCAGAGCCTTGCAGTGGGCATTGACCTGGTGGAATGTTGGCTAAGGGAGACATTGGGCCTCATTACACGGATGGCGGTAGGGATTTACCGGTACCGGTAAAATACCGGTACCGGTAAATCCCTACCGCCTTACTACGAGGTCCCTTTGCGGGTTGGGGGATTTAACGCCTGCTTTTTGCAGGCGTTAAAATCCAACCCGCTAAGAGACCTCGGAGCTAATTACGGCACCGCAAAATTGCGGTGCCGTAATTAGCGCCTTCCCCATTCCCATAGAGCCCTATGGGGCAGAAATTGGAATGGGGAAGGGCAATGGCGGAAGGGGGATTTACCGCCGCTCCAACCTTGGAATGGGGCGGTAAATCCCCTTTCCGCCAAGGCGGTGCCGGTATTTTACCGGCTAATAGCGCCATGGCTCACCGCCTACCGTGTAATGAGGCCCATTGAGCATTGAGGCTGAATGTTAAAAGAGAAACAGCAAACTTTTCAGCGGTGGCTGAGGCACCCTCCTAACATATTATAGCAATCACTGCTGCATTGGGGGCACACATGGCAGGTAATGGCCTTCCAGCCTGAGCCTAGGCAGGCCCGAGCGGCTTAGAGGGACTCAGCGAGGGCTGCGGCCCATTACCGGCCAAAACCGCCCCTGACAAGGGGCTGTAGCTATTCGCTATAGTTGGCCCGGGCCACAAATAGTCTAATGTATATTGGTTTATGGACGATGGGCTCTGTAAGTATTGCGTGAGCCCAATCTCCCGGAATAAAACAAGATGACCGCCGCCATAGGATAAAGGACTTAGTCCCTATTCCATTTACATGACGGCAGCCGCGGGAGGGAGGAGCATCGGGACTGGAACACAAAGCTCTGTTCCAGCAGGTAAGTGGCGGGAGGAGGAGGGGGTGCGAAAGGGAGCAGGATGTCTTTGGGTGTGAGGGGAGAGTGGCAACATGGGGAGGCAAAAGGGAGAGGCTCAATGTTGCCTTCCCAGAATCAAGATGGCACCACCCTGGGAAGGGTCTCAGCTGGCTGGAAACAGCGGGCGGTACGCTGTATGTTCTCCCCTGCATTTCCAGCCACCTGATTGGATGAGCACCCCTTCCCCAGGTGCAAATATTTATAAAGGCTGGACAACAATCCAGTGTTATCCTTTCCAGCCTATGCTCCAATGTCAACAGATGTGTAGAGGAGGAGCCAAATGCCTCTACCAGAAGTCCTACCCCTATTTTGCCTATATGGTGGAAGCTGGAAATTGCAACATGCACAACGCTGAAAATGATTCCTATACCACGAAAAATCTTCAAAACAAGGTATCCATTGAGAAAGCCCTATAAAATGTACCCGCAGAGCGACGACATTCTCCTACGGGAGATCCCTGAAGAAGTGTAAAGATGAATGAAAGGAAAGATTGGTGACATCACATGAAGTAAAGACGACGCACCAAGAAGAGAAGACAAGGAAGAAAATGCATAGACCTTATGGAATCTGATGAGAAGCTAAAGAATCGAGTAACCTTTAATGTGCGAAATGAAGATTGCAAGTGCGAAGAACACTGAAGAAAATGAAGCCATTTTATAATTGTACAGATGCTGCAACGCAAGTCGACTAAGTAATCATGAAGGCTAGCTATACATAGTGAATAGGCTGCAGATGGTGCCGCCAATATATATGTATAGAATCTGGATATTTGATGTCATAACTTTAGTAAGCTAGGACCCGTGGAAGAGAAGGGCTGAAAGTGTGGCGCAGCAGATAAAACAGCTGAAAATCAAGAAGGATCGAGAAGGCTGCCTGGCCCAGTGTCAAGGGTTGGGGCAGCCAAGAACTGGTTATCTATTCAAGAAGATACAAAGAACGTGAGAAGCGAAGCAAGCTCCTGTTAAGGTGCGACAGAAAGACATTGAGTGCCAAATTTCATTCATTTAAAATTAAATGCGAAGGAGCTAAAACACGGTCTCCTGTCACATGGGATGGGTGGAACTAGAAAATGGGCAAGCTGCATCGAAACTTGAAGATAAGAACGTGCTTGCACTGCCTTCTATTCTCAGGAGCAGTGATACTCTGCAAGGCCAAGTTCAAAGACAATTCGAATGGCTGACGGCATGAGTGATGATGGATGAGGGGCTAATTGAGTGGGGAGGCATGGTCCGGTCTACCCACCAGCACCCAGGGTACCAGTTTACGTGCTGCTAGCGGATTGAACGTTCCGGAAGGGTACAAGCGTGCCAACCAATCATAGAGGGCCATGTATTGAACAGCCCTATAGTTTAAGAGCCAATGGTGTCTCATGTATCTAAGAAATATTGAGGATGACTTGCACAAGGGGTGGGCATAAATTGTCCACCTGACTAGAGTCTAATCACAATCCAATCCCCTACAGAAAGTATACCTGGATGTTCCTCCTAGACCTATCACAATCCCAAGTAGGTTTTATTAGTTTGGCACGTAGTATGACATCACGTATGAGTTTTTACTATAATAATGATGATTTTTATTTAATGCTTCGAGATTATGCTGTGAGACATCCGTTGATGTCCCGTGTACCTGTTTTAGACAATTGCAATTAAAACAGATTACGTTTTGCCAACATCCTGAGGCGGTCTGATTATTGGTGTAAGAGTTATTCTGCATCCCCATCCGGCTAGAGACGCGCTACCTCATTTAAAAGGGCCTAACGGTTCAGATGTTTCTCTGATAAGGATTCTGTAATCATTCACATTGTTTTGATATGATCTGATCGATAAAGAAGTGATAGGCCAAAAATGCAGGTAAAAACAGCAGCAACGAATTACTGCTGCATTACCACACCAGAGTTTTTACAAGTTTCGTGGTAAGCTGGAGGAATTACTCCCAGAAAAAAGCTGTAATTAAATCCTCCCCCTTACCGCCAAAAAAGTAGCAAAATCGATGGAATTATCGATGTGGGTAATTCTGCCGATATCCCCAGAGAGTCCTATGGACTCCGAAAATGGGGATTGGCACCCCTCTATCACCACTTGGAATCCTGCATTAAATCTACAGGACCCAGTGGTAGTAATGGTAATTGTATTGGGCGGTAATTTTGCGGATTTACTGCCGAATTACCACCAAACTCTTAATGAGGGCCTTATATTTGATTATACTGTGAAAACAAACGCTCTGTTCGCCTGGTGATGTCCGTTGTAAATGGGGTGAAATGTGAAAACGTAGCGTGCGACTGAATCCTGGTGTGTGCATCTACTTATGAAAACTGGGGCACCACCGACACACTTAACATGTTACTTTATTGTTGCAAATCTGAAAGAACCCTGACTGTGCTAATTGTAGGTATACGTCACGTGCGTTTGAAGCACTGTGACTCACGTTTTTAATAAATCATTCCTCATTTGCACACCTTAATGGGTATTCACAATGTGTCGCCTCGTTTGCAATAGTGCCTGGGATTAATAAAAAGCGAAACACAGGGTTTTCTATGGCAGGGCAAAGCGATTGTCTTTACACAAAGGACTGGCTTTCTCGAGAGTTTTACCCTGGTCTCTTTTTTAATAGTATGATGCATTCATTATAAACTCATGCATGCGCCGTCCCCCTGCCCAGTTCATGCCGAGTTCTACAAATGCCTTTTTTTGTGCACACTGGCAACGCCAACCAGTGCTGCATGTGAGCTGCTCAACGTGACGCGTTTGACAATAGACAGACCACCGAAAAGCCCACGCTGATTCCGAGGGCCTGGGCGACCGAGTCAATTCGCAAATGTCCCAGTTATGGCTTGGCACATTTCAAATTCCCAACTTCACTCCACTTTCAAAATGCGTTCATCAGTCAGAACCTGTGTTTAAAAAAAAAAAAATCCAGGCCAGGTATTTAATAAAATGGAAACCCTGCTCTCTGTTCACCGTGCTCCCCTGGCCTCTTTGTTTTCAGAACCCATTTTATATTTAAAATGTACTTACCCTTCTGCATCGCCATTGTTCGTTTTTCCATTGCTTTATAGAAAAATGCTTTCAATGACCAGCATTCCAGTTCACCATTATATGTTTCAGAAAATACATTAGTCAGATGGCTATGTGCAAAAGAATTCTACCTAATAAATGTCACTTTTATCATTGCTGAAACCAAAAGTAAGATCCTAAGCTTATGTTTCCGTGGAACTCAGTCATCTGCCAGACTCTTGTTCTTGAACTGTCCATTCTCCCTGGCAGCCCCCAACATGAATCCATGCTTTATCTGGCATATTGTCACTTTTGACTTTTTGTCAGGTTCACCGCAGAGACATGGAAGGTGTTCTTCCCCTGTGGCCTGTCATACCGATGGACTTAAGACAAGAGCATAATGACATGACCTTCAGGAAAGCGCTGAAACCAAGAATCGTCAAATAATCTGACACGCAGGAACCGAGGTAGCAAACTGATGTTCCGTTAAATTTGTTTGTCTGTGTCTAAATGTGCGCGCCCTGATGCCTGTGGGCTTCGGCGCGATATAAATAAATAAACAAAAAATAAACCCGAGCGGGATCTAAACCAGACAAGATTTGGGAATAGTTCTGTTAAATAAAGGTTTATCAAGGGTAGTTGCAATGTTTGACTTACAAAAATAGAATGCTTTGCAACCACTGCCAAAATCCGGGGGCTATTTTGTTAAGTAACTGTCATTCGGGATCAACAGCAGGGCCTTTTTCCCTGCCAATCTCTGTTACAAAGGCAAACAGTAGGATGGCTTTGCCTCGGGTTCCAAACAACAGCAAAGTGTCTAAACGTTGCAGTCCCGGGTTATATTCTCGCTTCACAGTCACTCACAGTCACTCACATGTTGGGGGTACAGGTGTCCACGTAATTCTTCCTTTCATTCAGGTATTCTGCTTTTCTCCCCAGAGTTCTGGGAGACTCTTTCAATGGACCTCGGAGTCCTACTTGCCCTTGCATGTGAGGCCTGGACCAAGGCAGAAGCAAGAGCAGGATGATGGCAGGCTGACACCCAGAACTTGAACCGCGAGGCTACCACATACGCTTCCCCACAGTCTCGGTGTGGATATATTCTCCAACACCCGTCTTAGGGTCCTGGCTCTAGATTAACTCCACATGGAGTTGCAATGGCCTCATGTGTAATGGAGACGTTCGTGTATCTCCTGCTTCCTCCCCTCCTTTTTCTCCTATTTCCACCTCCTCAAAAAAGTATCCACCTATCCATGCCTCAACTCCTTCTACATTAGCACGCCAAGTGTCATAATGTGTATCTGCTCCTTTCTAGCTTCCTCTGGACCTCTCCTCCAACTTCTTGTCTGCTGGTCCAATGCTCTTCCTCAGCTTTTGTTCTGAACTTCTCCTCAGTGACCTACTCTCCTCAGTAGCCTCCATAATTAATGTTCTCCTCCCCTATACCTCAACCTCTTCCCCAACTTCCTCTAGAATACACTCCCCCACCTCGCTCTTGACCTCTCCTAATACCATCACTTAAGTACAAAGCTCTGTTTTCCCTTGATATCGCCTCCAGTCTCACCCTGTATATACCCCTCCTCCTCATTTCTTTTCATCTTCAACCTCCTCCTGGATAACCTTCTCCTCTCACTTGTTGTTGCTTCCTATCTCCACCAAATTAAACTCATCCTCCTTCTCTCCCTTAGTATCACCTTCAACCATCTCAACACTTCTTCCTCTTTCCCTTCTTCCTTAAACTCCTCCCACTCGTTTTGGTGCCTCAACCTCACTCTATTGTTACCCACCTCCCTCCAGCCTCCTTTATCATGCTCCGCTGCATTTTGCTCTTGCCCTATCATCCAACTCCTTCTCTACCCCAAACTTCGACACTACTGTCAAATCCCTCCCAGTTTGTAAAGCAGATTAATACCACTTGCCCAAACGTCCCTCGCTTAACTGTGCTCCAGGTTTACCATTTCCAGGTTTGGAACGTGATGGAGGGAATGGCAATTGATGTGTGCTTCTCTTCCATGTTTGTGACCCTGCCAGTCTCTGAATAAACTCACGAACCAAGCCTTGATGTACGTGGGACACCATATTCAGTCTCCAGTCTGCAAATGCAGTGTACAGGGCTACAGCCATGGAGCTCTGTGCTTCTCACAAACACCAGGCACTAATCAATGCTGATGCCAAGAAAATAAAAAGGGTTTATAAGGTCGGTGGTCACCCAGGCATACAAGACTTGGGCACCGTTTTTTTTGTTCTGGTGAACCAGGGGTCTATCTGTTTCTCGTGCCTTACTACGGTTTGTTCGGGAGAGTAGGAATGAGCCAACCCTTCTTATTTATTTATTTATTTATTTATTTATTTATTTATTTATTTATTTATTTATTTCCATTTATAAAGCACACAACAGCCCTCGGGCATCGTGGCGCTGTTACAGGAATATTCACTTAGATGCTGGTTACATGGGAGCACGTCTTAGTGCTATGTTAAACATACATTGTTTATGTTACATATATGCAATTTACGTGTTAAGAACATGTTGGTCAGAATACAAGTTCTTCCCCAGGAGCCCTAGTGCTACCATGTCAGGGGTCATGACTATTACCCCAAAACATCTTGTGTGGTCTGAGGGTACTGCACATTTTCATCTGACCCTCATTATTTATGGTAATTTGTAGTGAAGTATGCAGTACAAGGTTTAACTTTATTTTGAAGTTTTTAGCTAACAGTTCAGGGCTCCCCAATTGAATGTTCTTTGAAGGGACATATTCTACTCTGGATCTCTGGTAACACCAGAGCTTCGGAAATGTGTAGGCTGTGAGTTAAAATCAACATACTGTAGGAATGCTTTTATCTAGGACATACGACTCATTCCTGTGGATTCTCTGAAAGGGACAGGTAGCAGGTTCCTACCCAATGCACCAAGATTCTACCAAAAGACTGTGGCCTTAAGGGGAGGGCCAAGGGATGCTCCACACATCACTCCTGGGCTCAGCATCACATAACAGATAAATGCACCAGGTTCCCCATGGCCTACTCTCCCTCAACTAGAAAAATCTGGCAGGGGACTTCATCAAAGACCGCAGTGTCCAATTTATGGCACAATCTGCTGTTATCAGTTCTGCTATCATCTTCAAAAACATTGAACTGTCTCAAGGTTATAGAATGCATCATGTTAGTTGGGTCAAATCTGATTTCCTTTTCACCCAAATGTTTAAGCCTGGGTCACTGTTTGGCCATATGCCTCATTTTAAGTTTGGCTCACATTATGAAATCAAAGGTTCTCACTTATGTGCAAGAATGTCAATCTTTTCCACGTATTTAGATCTCAGGAAATGATCAATGCGTTCTCCTATAATAAGTTCTTGGCCTTCCAGTATAGGATTGCCATTATATTCTATTCTTCGTTCATGCCCAATTGCCATGAACTGTTTAAAATATGTATCCAGAACATTTCTTTTGTACACAGTCTCTTCTGTGGACCATCCTTCCACTCCCCCGTGGGTTTGTGTAACATGATAAATCATTTGTAATTTCAATTGTGATACTTGATGTCAATTTTCTACAAATTCTCCAGCTACATTTTCCAATGTCACTTTCATGTTCTCCAATTCGTTCTTTGTCTGATCTTGTTGTCTGCTCACTAAATGTTTCTACAAGAGCACCTTATGAAATAAATGAACATGATGTTTCACGTATTGCATAATATTTCAATTTGGTTTCTGTAACAGTCAGTGGCTGTCTCAAAGTTTTACAATACATGCAATTGGGCATGGATATGCGCCTTCCTGGAAAATTCCCAGAAATATTTAGTCCTATGTTCGTTGTATGCATATGCCTCTCAAATTTTGTTGCCTATCATAAATCATTAATGAAACGAAGGTTCCAAGTCAATCACCAGCTGCCCTGTCAGGGCAATGTTATGAGTGCTGAAGCCAGGTCAATTTCAGTGATTATAAACGAACACAAGTTGGTGAGAATTCTTAGTAATACTACTATGGAAATGTTATTTATATCGATTTGGAGAAAATAAGAAGCTAGTCAAACTTAAAATAAATACAAACATGTCCCTTAAGGTAAAACATGTTTCTCCCTCATTTTATAGGGCGTCAGAATGTCAGATCCAGTGCAGTTTGGAGTTTTGAAAAGGGGCAAAAACAACTAGTTGTTAAAGGATACACTTACAACAAGGAAAGAGAAGTTAAAGAAAAAATATACTAGACATTTTCAGATTGCCATAACAGCAAATGCAACGGAAGGGCTGTAACCCATGGAGAAAGTCTAATCCACAACGTGGAACACAACCACCTTCCGGATAGTGCTAAAATCTTAATTAAAAAAAACAACAGAAATGAGAGAAATAGTAGAACAAAATGTGGATGAACCAAGTGGTTTAACGTGTATGCTGGAAACTCCCTTTTCACGTTGCTGGTCAGATGCCACAGATGAAAATCTTACAAAGGCAATTATGTAAGCATAGGCAGACAAAAAACAACTTTACTAAAGCACCAGGAAACTTTTGACACATACAATTGCCACCCGAAATTACAAAAACAGACAAAAATGAAGAGTTCTTACTGTTAAAAAAAGAAAATAATGACCAAGGATTACACATTTTTGGAACATCAAAAAATGAGAATTACTTGAAAAATTCGAAACAATTTCATGTTGCTGCAACGTTCAAAGTATGTCCAAAGCCTTTTTTGCAATTCTATACTGTACCTGCAATGATTGAAGAAACACTAATCCCATTAATTTATTTCCTTATGCCAACAAAATCAGAAGAACAATACAAACATCCAGAGCCAAGGAACCCCAAAAACAATAAATCCACCTAAAAAAGTGTCCAGAGAAAAGTCCACAAAAATACAGAAAAGAGAAGAAAATTCAGTGAAACCACATGAAAAAAATCATTTAAAAAATCCGACATCCTCGGAAAAAGAACCATTACAAAAATCCAGCATCCTCGGAAAAAAACATTACAGAAATCCAGGAAATAAACCAAAACACGAACTCCAAAGGAAACATCCAAACAGGAAAGTGTAACCTCCAAAAGGCAGAGACGTTATAACGTCTATAGAAATGTATTGAAACAATTACCGCACAGTGACCCCATATGGTCAAATAAAATATCTACAGGAAAGTTAATATATTAGGAAATACTGTTAATACATTACCAAAATATGTTAAAAATTTTTATAAAATTACCAATATATATTAAAAAAGTTATAAAATTATATAAAAGCTATTTTCGATACATTAAATATATATTTGTAAACATATTAGGAAATATGACGTTAATACGTTGACATATAATGACATTTGATGTTAAAAATTCAATGAATGCATATTTCAATGAAAAGGCAATTCAATAAAAATGTTTAGGTGAAAAGACTATATACCCTCCCTTACTACTTGCTTAGTGCATTACAATGTGATGGTCACTTATGGCCTAATTCACAGAGCGTTTTACAATGGGGTTTTGCCATTATAAAACGCTTCTGTGAATTAGTGTATCAATGTTCGATTTGTATGCAGAGCTCTCCATATTCTATCTTGCATGTTAATGTATCTCTTTTTCCTCCCAATTCGTTATGCTGCGAATATTCGAACATTGTGTAATTATTCAAATGTGTGCTACTTTTTGTACCGCCTTATTTAGTTTCTTTGTTTAGAATTGTGGCTTGCATTTGGGTGAGGGTGTATGCAGTGGCATAAACAGAGAAGGGCCTGAGTGGGAAAGGCCCACCAAAAATCTGTGCATGCCCACTCAACAGCGCTGTGTGACCAATGACAGATGTTGATGTCACTGCAGTGGGCCCAACTACAGTAGCATCAGGCTCCACTAGTTATGATATGATATGGCATTTGTAAGGTACCTATACACAAGTCTTTTAAGGTGCGACGAGGCAAAGAAGGGGGAACAGAGGGAGGACAGATACAACAAACTTACTAGGGCAAGTGACATTGAGATTGTGCAAGTGCAGGGGAGGGGCAGGGGGAAAGTGCCAGGGGAAAGGGGAGGAGGCAGTGCTGTATATGGAATCAAAACAATAACAAGAAGTGCGGCCAGCAGGTGGCATGTGCAAGGGTAAGTGCAGACAGCAACTGTCCAAAAGTGCAGGTTGAGGGACTGTAGGGTTACAGATACAGACCCAAGTGCAACGGTTGCCAGGAGGCAGTGCAGGTGTGCAACTGGGTGGGCAGTGACCTGGGCCTGAAATCAGAGGGTAGCCAGGTGACCAGTGCAGTATCAGACAGGAAGTCAGCAGGGGAGAAGAAGAGAGAAGGCAGAAGCAAAGAAGACAGTCTTGAGGTGCCCTCCCAGAACCAGAGATGGTTCTCCTCATGTTTTAGAGAGGCAGGGAGGCTGTTCCAGAGGGAGGCCCCAGTCAAAGAAAGAGATCTACCACCAGCTCGTTGCTTAGAGAAACAACTGACCCTGAGGGAGTTGGAGGTGGAGGAGTGAAGAGCTCAAGTAGAAAGATATTTAGGAAGAGAGAGTTCGAGGTATTGAGGACCCAGAAGGCCTTGTGGACAAGGCAGAGGGTCTTGTACTTAATCCTTACAGCCACTGGGAGCCAATGCAGAGATTTCAGTGCTGGAGAGATACGATTCCTGGGCTTGTGACTAAGTACAAGTCTTGCAGTCCTGTTAGGGATGAGTTGCTGAGGGCGCAGAGTAGAAGCAGGCAGATTTAGAAAGAGGCTGTTGCAGTAGTCCAGCCTAGAGAGAACCAGAGCTCTAGAGACAGTGAGTTTCTGGGGGAAAGAGAGGAAAGGAAGAATACCTCTAAGAAGGTGCAGTTGGTAATTTGACTTCTTAGAGACGTCAGAGAAGTGAGGAGAAAAAGAAAGTGTGGAGTCAAAGATGACCCCCAGGTTCTTAGCCTCATAGATGGGAGCAGGAAGAGGGCCAAGGGAGGCTGGCCAGAGAGTGACAGGAAAGGAGGGTGCAGCTGTGCCGATGAGGAGAATCCCTGTCTTACTGGCATTAAGGCAGAGCTTGTTGGCAGCACACCACTCCTGGAAAGCAGACATACAGTCAGAGATGAGAGAAGGAGAAGAGGTGGCAGAGGGGAGCCTGAAATGATCTGAGTGTCACCCACATAGCACTGAAAGTTGGAGCAGAGAGCGGCAATGCAGTGTTCAAGAGGTGCCAGGTATTGGTTTAACAGTCAAGGAAAGAGGTTATGATATGATAGGTTATTTATAACGCGCTTAATACCCAGAGGTTTCTAAGCGCAGACCCGGGGACCGAACCTGTGTTGCTCCGTGTCGTCTTGCTTCCAAAGCAAGCATGTTGCCTCTGAGCTATCCTCCCGGGGAGCACCACAGGTAGAGTTAGGGAATCCTGGCTAGGCCTCTGGCGTCTATGACTGATATGCAGTTGTTAAACACCTGTACATACCGCCTCTGGTCCCTTAGATGTCTAACCTTTTCACATAGGCAGTTTCCCTCCCTAAGGTGAAACATGTCAATGGGCCCTGATTAAGCCCTGATGCATTAATGGTTGTACTTAAGATGGAACTTAATGAAACAATTAAACTGCAGACTTTTACGTGCCTTGTGTTCCCCTTCTCCCCCATCCGGCCCTATTTGAATTACACCATTTTGAAAACAACCAGTCAGTTGTTCATGTTGCATTTTATCCCACTAGATATTTGGCCTGCTGTACCTAGAATGCAAAAAACCATCGACCAAAAAATGGATGCTGTGCTGAGGTCCCCTTTGATGCTGGGTATTCCAATAGAGAAATGCAGCAATGGCTTGTCCCTCTCTGGATTTCTTGCAGAGTGGTAAAGCACACTCACAGGTACTATATTGTGTACTAGAGGCATGGTTTCATGGTATATTGAAGGGGTGGGGTGCCCATAAATGCCGGCCATCCGTAGTTAGAAGGTAAGACCCCCAATTTCGTTGACCAAAATATTGCCATATTTCATCAGTGTTTAACTTCTCCCTTCTTTCTGCCCCCTTAAATATCACGTATCCCAAACGATTGAAGGCAATGGACACTATAACATGGCGTTACAAATGACTTGTACATCAAACTCACATTAAAACGGCGTATCTAGCTTGTGTCACTTTTTCCCTGGACAGGGCCACAGCCTATCATATCTCTGTTTTTTCCTTTCTGTGACCTTTCCTTAGCAGATATTCATACTCTTGATTATCTCCTTCATCTTTGATGAGGGTTTCTACCATATTTCTTCCCACTCTCACTTTGGTCTGGGGTTAAACCTTCTCTCTCTCTACCCTGTATGTTGCATCAGTCTCAGCTTTTACTTTGCTCTCCTTCCTCCACTCTCCAGCTGTTCTCTTTCTCGCGCCCTTCCTTGGCTCTCCAGATTTTACCTACCTCCATTCCCTGGATGTTACTGTTCCCTTCACCCTCCTCCACTCTCCAGGTTTTACACTCTCCAAGAGTTGCCTTCTTCTATTCTCAAAGATGTATCTTTCTCTCCACCGGTCTTCATTCTCCAGGTTTTATCTTCCCCCACTCTCTAGTTCCCCCTCTCCAGTTTTTCCTTTCACTCTCTGATGTATATGTTCTTCCACCATAAACGTTTTACAGACTGCTTCCTGCTGCTCCTCTGATGGCCCCACCCTCTACAGACCTTGTCTGCCTATCCAGCAGTACCTCATATCTCCAGAACGACAACTCATCAGCTTGTTACTCCTCAACTCCCTTTTACTGTTTTTCCTGTGAGTTGGCCTTTATATGGGGCGTGGCATGAGTAGCTATGAGTGGCTTCAAATGTCAGGGATTCTGTTTGAGCAGGCTCAGTACAGGGATGTTTTGTGGTTTTGAGCCTCTGATACAAGTCTTTAAATAAATCAGCAGCCATTTTGGATATACTTCATGTATGGTGATTTCACCTGTTTGGTTGGTGCTGCTGTCTTGCCTCTCCCATTGTGGATGCAAGACGTCATCTTCATGGAGTATGCTCTGGCTGTTTCCTGTACTTAGCAGGTTACTTTGTATGTTATAAAGTCCTTTTGTGGGACTGAGAGTTTAAAAAGCATTTCAGTTGTATGTTGTGTTGTCTGGGTGTTTCTTCCATTTATTTTAATGGAGGTGTTGCCTGCAGGAGACTCTGTTTCTGACGGTATTGCATTTGCAAGGGGAAAAAGAGCTTCCTTTCCTCAGTACTCCCTGTGGTGGGGGAAAATGCATAGTTCTGTGTCTCTAGTCTTTGCAAAGTGAAGAGTTGGGCTTCTCTCTATCACCTTTGGTGTAAAGGGGAGGGAGGTGCAGGTCTCTTATAATTGTTTACTTCAGGGTGGCGGGTGGAGATGGTATTTGGGTGGCTTGTGACATAACCCCTGTCTGTTTCTGAGGACAAGTGAGTGATTCAGGAGGCTAGACGCCTCCACCAAGCCAGCAGAAAAGGGGTCCTGTGCGTGGTATGGTGAGGATCCCCATCTCACCGTCTCGTAGCCCACATCACAGGTCAGGAAACATTCACAGGAAATCAGTAAGCATAGTGCTGCTAACATTTACCCTCTGCATCCCCCAGCAGGTTAATGTGAGATAGTCCTGGTAACCTTGACCCCTTCCAGTCCCTAAACCGGTCAGTACACAACAGTCAGAAGAACCCAGACCCTTTGAAACCTGAGGAGCTTGAAACAGACCCAAAGTCCCTCCCCTTTGACCAGAGTCACTTCCCTTCACCCAACACTATTAATTTCCTGATGCTGTTGCAACTCAACATGTAGCTTCAGAGAAGTAATTTCCAAGCCCCAATGAGAGGCTCCATGAGCTCTGCTGTTGACCCACACTCTGATAACATGTAAGTCCACACTCTTTTCCGACTGCAAGTTTCTCCATGTGTGACACAGTTACCCATTGTATGCCAGCAGAGCGTTCCTTCCACGAGGGTACAAAATCAAACTGAATGTGAACCAGCATTTTCTATGCCTTCATGTTATTTGAAATGCTTCTCTGAGTGTTTTCAATATAGTATCCACAAGGTGAGAAAACACACCAGGTGTTGCACGGGCAGCAGTAGGGAGGGGCATGCGCAATCCAAGATGCTGGACATTCTAGATGCATGCTTTATGTGGCCCCATAAGTCCAAAGTGAGGCCAAGTGCACCCAGGAGCAGCAACCAAGCCCAGCCCAGCACCAATTACAGGACATAGTTGCAGCCACACGCCAAGAGCTCTTGCAAAGGGAACATGGGGGAAGAAAGACCATTGGTTTGATTGATTGGTTGATTGATTTATTATTTATTATGCACTTATACACAAGTGCTTCAAAGTGCAATTGGTAATTATGAACACTTTACAGTATGTTATTTATTTATTTATGTTGGCATGTATTAAGTGCACTTAGCCCGGGGGCATCTAGGTGCTAGAGAAGTAATTTCCCAGCCCCAGTGAGAGGATCCATGAGCTCTGTTGACACACGCTTAACTATACCTTAACTATATCTGAAAAGTATCTAAAAGTAGCTAAAAAGTATCCTCGAACTTTACCAAGACTGAAGTGGCTTACGGTAGGCTTGTACAAGGCCAATATAACTTATAACTGTTTCTTTGTTGTTGTATTATTATGATTTCCCATGCCCCCCGCCCTCTTGTCTTGTGGCACCTGGAAACACTGGTGTATAGGCACCATACACATGTCCAATAAATAAATAAATAAATAAATAAATAAATAATCCCACCTCACGTGTTTAATGGCTTTTTCAGCATAAAGGAATAGAATAACTTCCTGTGCATCAGCGGGATCTGCCAATATATTCAAAAGCCTTCTTGTATTATCCATCACATGTCAACCAGAAATAAAACCCGTCTGATATGGATGCACTAACTTGGACAAACATTATTGTAGCTTCAATATTAACTATTTGACCATTATTTTGGCCTCCGTGTTAATCAACAATACTGGCCTATTACAATATTTTCTTCAAACATTGAACTAGGAAAATGTCCCACACAATGCACTTTTTGAAAAGCACAAATTACTTATCCCGCGAGACGTTCTTTCGACTGGATGTTCCTGCCACGTATCCCTCATCTTCTGATATCTTTCCTTCCAGCTTTTTAACTGCTTCTGAAAACAATTTTGACATAGGCTGCTGTGCCTCGATACGGTCGATTCCATGTCCCTCGAGGGGTCCCATCTCTGGGTTCACGTCATTTTTGGTATCTATAGCACGTGCAGTGCACGTTAGCTTCCCTTCTGTTTTTACGCTTTCCTCTTGCAGAAATACCAGAATCAGTGAGTGCCAGACAGTACCAGACTTTGAAAGAGCAGTGAGTGTCAGACAGTACCAGACTTTGAAAGAGCATACATTGTTTTAATTGTACATGATTGTAGCGAACTCTGTTAAATTATTTGTCAGTTTAGAGAATGGCCTCAGCAGGCCAGGATCACACATCATCTTATGTGCTCACTCCAGTTTCATTATTTCTTCTAATAGCATATTTCATCTAGCCACCATGCATGCACAGCCCTCATACAGAAGCCTTAAATGTGTACCAAAATGTGTAAACAGACTATTGTTCATTGAGATTCATGACCCAGAAATTACTCACGTCCTTTGCCAGCCTATCAATATTTTCAAGGTATTCAAGAATTGTTGAAATCAGAGTGAGGGGACCGGGCAGGGGGGGGGGTCATGACATCTTGTGGAATGTTAAATTTAAGCAGAACAGGGGCTTGGTCTGCTACTGATACAGGTAATCAACCACAACCAGTGACCACATGGAACACATGAGTTGGCAAAAATGCTGTATTCAGAAAAAATTACTTTGGTGTTGCTAATAGAACATGCTTAATAATTCTAATGGGGGTGACGGGATCTCCACACATCTGTGCAATGCATGTTATTCAGTGCCTGTATTCTCTTCAAATGTATTTTATGTGATGGCTCTCCACCCATGAAGGCTACATTGTTTATGAAGGAAGAGAATGTAGCAACAAGGTTAGGGACAAACACTGGATTTATTAACATGAGTGATAGGCTAATGAAATAAGATTACCCAGAGGACAAGGAAACTGCCCTCAAGATCTGAAAATGTTTCCAAAAAATGCAAAGGTTCCCATCTATGAATGAGAATCGAGACACGTCTCCTCTTTACGTACTGTGAGTGAAAGTCCTTGCCCGCCCATCCTCTACAAAGTTTGGCAGATTCTACTGCATGTCAGTGTGTTTTTTGTTGATGTAGGCAATATCGACTTGGTGGTCCCCCAAATAGTTTATTAATCTACATCTCTTAATTGGGTCATTCAATCCCTGAACATTGAGTGTCACAAATGTGATCAGTGTCTTCTTTTGTGCATCAGATGTTGCATGCAGTCCCAATCTTCCATCAGCCTCATAAATAATCTAAAATTGAGACAGGTTCATCAAGTAGGAACTCCATGTAGCTGTATTTCTTCTAAAGCTCCAGCCTTCTGCATTTCAGTCACAACCATCTCCAACCCAAATAACCTCATGACATATGAAACAAATACAAATATAGCCCTAAAGAAAGTATGCTATAAGTGAAAAACCAAATCATATAAGCGAGAATTGTGGCTCATTAAAAACCAGCCCACACACCTCACTCATACTAGAGTGAAGGTGTAAATCCAACCTTCTACATTTTGGAGCGGTGTTATATCATGGTAACTTTCACTAATGAATTGTTCGTGCCCAAGGTCACTGAGCATTAAACTTTGAAACAAAATAAATCATCAAACACACCCTTATTAGTTTATTCTTCTGATCATAGACATTATTTATTCCCTATTTCTTCTGATTTAAATCCCATCACATCGGCTCAAGTTTGTAAAGGTTCTTTTGCCAAATTGTCCATGTGTATCAAAAAAGTGAGAGTAGTTTTGTTGTGCTTCGTGGGAGAAGTGGGGACCTCAAGAGCTATTCTGGAAACTTTTCCATTTTCACTGGTCTTCATTGTGATAATTCCTGCTAAGTTCTTCCAGCCAGATCATTCTGTAAATTAGGTTTTGACAGAGTGTGGTGAGTGAGTGACAAAATCTTCTGTGAGACCTCTATACAGCAGGATCAATTCATGTTGTCATAAAAAGGGCATACTCCAAGAGTGAAACTTGAGCCAATACCTTTGTAGGAAACTTGAAATAATATGGCTGCCCTTTGTCATTCAGTAAATCAAAATCAGGTTAAATTCTTTGCATTGATTGGACACATTGACTGAGAAATCATTGCAACACCTTTTAGAGGCTTCATTATGTTTGATCTCACCTTTACGTCGGAAAGTTTGCATCACTGAAATACTATGTTAGGAAGCATAGCATGATAATTTGTGGTCTGCCTCCTTTATTGCGCTTTGGTATTGGAGTTTGATTAGCTCACTCAGAAATATGGTCTCTTGCAGACATAATGCAATTTGCAGCACAGTCTGAAGAGATATACAAAAAAGACATGCAGAACCGATTCATCCTTGTCTCCTTGCCTTTTGGTACACCTACCACATGTACACTGTTTCATCTAGACAGATTATCCTGGTCTTCAACTTTACCACTAAGCTTCTGGATCTTCTTCACTGCCAGATCAAGTTAATTCATCAGTGTCGTCTTTTTCCTCAAAACCACTAATGCATTTTGTGTTATCTGATATATGGTCTGACTTTTGGTTCATGGGAACATTAGTTCCATTACGCTCTTTTATTGTGTCTTGTATTGATTTCTTGTAAGTGTTGGTTTGCTGTCATCATCTCACTTAAGAGTACTTGTAATTCAGTACCATGGCAACCTTGACTTGGAATTAGTGGATCTTCATGGCCTGCTGTCGAAATGAAGGCGCTCCTACTAGTCATGCTTCTTGAATCAGACTCCAAGGTATGAGGCAGCATCTAGCAGATGCTTCACAAATCAGGGAGGCACTAAGATAGTAGATGCAAAGTCCACTTTTCTAGAAATCTCAGTAGTGCACCAATAGGCACATACGTGTGCCGTGTCAAGGTAGAATAATTGAGATCTTCAGAAAATAGCTATAGCAATGGCACCCACATCCCACACAATAACTCCTATGATGCACAAAGCACCACAAGCTTTTGGCTGACTTTAATGTGCAGAATGTTTATAGCAAACCATAAACAGTAATTTCAGAATCAACAACAGTCCATACCAAAATCATTGCAGAAGCTGGAAATGAGCACCATGTGATCAAGCATTGTTTTGTAGGTCAAAGCCCTTATAAAAACGTGGTGTGATGTGGGTCAAACAATATATGAGGCTTTTCAGCGAAACCATACAATGGAAACTGAAGTTGTTTGGATGCATCAATGTAAAAGATACCCATGTGTATGACATAGTAAATCACAAAAAAATGTGATGCGAAAAATGTACACAATGTCTTACGAAGGGGAGAAAAACCATCTGAATCAGCAACGGATGTGCCAGGATGTCAAGGTCCGGAAGAAATTATCGGCTGTTTTTTACAGGCCCTTTTGGATGGTGAGGTTGTCACAAAACCAGATGCTGAGCAACACAACAAGGCAATCTGTTACTCAAAAGAGGTTCAAAAGAAAATCCCATAAAGCATTTATTGAATTCTTGACATGGATGTAGTATTCAGCAATCTTGTCTACAACAGCCAATCAGAGTGTACTTCTTTGAAATTAGTTAATGATGATGTGCCTTCACATACAGAAGAAAGTTCCCAAATGAATTCAAATGTAAAGGATCTATCTAGATAAGGATACTAAATTACTGCCAAAAAGCATCCTGGCAGAGAAGATGTGGTAATTCACAGGTTCCATCACACAGGACAAAGTTCCAAAAGCAATGCCACAAGAGTGATTTTCTTTTGTATAGGTGGGAGAAGAATATTTGATATCTTGCTGCTTGAAAATACAGATTTGAACAAGAAGGCTGCTGCTTTCTTACAAACTCTCATGTATGAGCGCCTAACAGAAAGGCAGGCCTCATATGACACCTTAACTTCAGTAAAGTTAAGACAAAAACATGAACTTTCACTTCATGTTGCAGATACATTCCAGAACTTGGAGCAAAATCTTGGTGGTCAAATAGTTCTGCAACTTTAGACAACTATCTGATGAAGTTCTACACCACATGGAAGACAATGGCGATGCAAATGTACCAAATATTCCTGTGAAAGAAAGATTGATGTACATGTTGGAGATATTTTTGGCGTCATTGAAGACACACTTAATGGAAAGGGGACACTGAATGCAACTATGAGGATTTGTTATCAAGAATGGCATTACAATCATGGATGGTAGGCCATGACTTTGCACAATAAAATCATGCTGAATCCTACTTCAGAAAACACCCTGTTGCATGACCCAATTCCCCTCCTTTTATGGGCCAAGGCTCCAAGAGACAAAGAGTAGTTTTGTAAGGAATCATATGTTTACATAAGAGCTAAGGATTTGAAATACATTTGAGAGGTATATTTGGCATGAATTATGATAAAAACTGGTAGTGTACCGAAGTCTTGTAATGAGCAGGATGATGATCCAATGATTACAGACGCCCAAATGAATTTAGGAAAATAATTTCTTATCCAAATATGTTCCACCATGGGCTGTTTTCAGGGCAACGTTGCAAGTAACATGCGTATTGTTTGGCCATACATGCTTCCCCAAAAGAGGGTTCAATTTAGTTGACGTTCTTGACATTTCTGGAAACGTTTACAAAACCTATTTGTGGAACAAATTAGAAATGTGTTATAATATTAGATTTGGGTCCCTACCATCCTGTGCAACAAGCAATAATAGATTCTATTACACGTACGGTGGTGCAGTAAAACTAGTGGTAAAGTGGCAGTGAATTACCGCACCGTTTTACTATGGGTTTGGAGCTAAAGTGGAGGCTGTATCCCCCTCCAGTATTTTGTTGAAGGTACATTCTCTACTTTACCTTTTAAACTCAGCATATTTACTGCACGAGTTTATGGCTCACAGTAAATTTGGTAAAAATCCCCATGGAGTCCAGTGGACCCCAAAAAATTGGGATTTGCTCAGCCATAACTCAACTCCATGTGTCCGAGTGGTGGTAAAAGTAAACAAATGTGTTGGTAATTCCGCAGATTTACTGCTGCATTACTGCCAAACTCACATTGTGTCGCATTTAATGTCTCAATAAAGTCTTAGTGGTTGGTTGATCTTTTGTCCTGGTCAGCTGCACATGTATGTCAGTACTTCGTGCTCTTGGCTCTTTTATAGATCGATTCGATATTTCTAAACTGTGGGCTATCAGGCATAGCGATAGCACTGTCAATCAAATCACCAGCAAACATACACAAATGCACACTTGCTGCCCTGCATGCTTGCACGCCGGCTACCGGGAAGTGTTTTTCAAGAAGTATCCATGTGCAGAAATTCCTAATAAGGGAGATGAGTTGCAAGCCAAATGAATCAAGAGCTGTGATATTAAATACCTGCTATCAACCATGGAGAAATAGATGTCTGAAAAAATGAAGGTGTTTTACAATGTTCAAGGACAGTCTTACCCAACATTTAAAAAGATGCAGGATTACATAACAGTGCTTGAGTCCTTGCCGCAAGTAATAAGGCCCGTTAGATCTAGTGACTGGATTGCTCACATTTCATGAGCGGAAGGAATCATTGGGTATTTCTTTCCACTAACCCTTCACAAATGTCCTGGGGCAATGGCCTGCTATCTTCAAGAAAGGCGTGTTTTGAAGAGTCAGATCCTGCAACATGGGACATGTTTGAGAAAGGAAATTGAATGGTGAGGAACACTAATATTCTGTCCTTTTCTCTTGGCCCTGATGAAGTGCATGCACATAGAAGCAGAGGACTGAAGGTTAGTGGAGCTGAGCATAACACCATTGGGCACTCGCATGCTATTTCCTTTAACAAGGCCAGTGTCTGAGCATACATCTGACCAGGGATCGAGCATGGCAGGGATTCCAGTGAAAGCAGCTTCAGGCAAACATCAATATGGCTCTAACGAAGTAATAGACAGGCAGGTTTTGGGATTTCGAGTAATGAAACAATGCACAATATACATTTCAGTTAGTAAGATTTTAAAATCATTCACAATATACAGTCTTGGTTTGGATCAAGGCCTATACAAACTAGGGGATGTGTTTAAGCTATGGGGAATCTTTAGCATACTAGTGTCCAGGATAGGATAGCTTAAAATGTGGTTCTCTGGTGCTCGCAGCACATCTGACCGATCAAATGATTTCATACACAAAAAGTCTTGAACCATTTATTCTAAGTCTATGCGCCTCCAGAGATGTCCTCTGTAATAACAGGGCATGCTGAATGTTCAAACCAAACCTTTTGAATTCCTTTAGACTCAACCCTGACCCTAAACTTCAACACCAAGGTCTTTCCAAATATGGCTACCAAAAAGTGATCATAAACGTATCCTTGCAAAAACCATTACCATTCTTTAAAGCAAACCTGTATCAAGTGCTTCTTGGACAGTACCCTCCTGGAGTGTACTAACCATTATGCTGCTTCCCGTGCGGCCTCTTGTTCCTTTAACACGCCAAACTTCCTTGGTATCTCCATGACCTCTGATTATTTTTTACTTCTCCCAGGATGTCTCAATGCCTTTGGCTTCACTTAGCTTCTCTCATGTCTCTCCACAACCTGAGTATCCCTGAAGTTTCTCTCAGGCCTCCCCACAATTTGGGTTTCTCTCAGGTCTCTCCATGTCCTTGGCCTATTTATTTTATTTTATTTATAGCAGCGCACAAAGCCCTGAGGCATCTAGGCGCTAGTTACGGTTACAGTAATGTATATTGAGTACGATACATGGAGATAAAATTATTAGAAAGTAGAACAAGGTGAAAACCCACCGAGCTGGGTTCATGATAATGCATGTTGGTTGTGCAGGAACACAGCTGGATATAGACGGGGGAACAAAATCCAGGCAGGTCACAGGGGGCTGTTCCTTCAGAAATGCTAGGTATGTGGAGATAAAAACTTCAGTGAGGATGGGTGCATGCCAGAAAAGGCATGCCCAGTGTAACTGGGGGCTACGTTGGCTTTACTGGTATTGGATTCAGAGTTGGTAAGGTGAAGAGAGTTCAGCATCTTCACCGATGATGTGGATAAACTTGGGTAAAAGGTGATCATCATCTTGGGCTGCAGGTTGGCCATCTGTGCTCCCACCTTGGTCAACCACTTAGCTTGCATGACGGGCACAGCGTATGGGTGAGGTGAGGTATGTGGGACAGCGCCACAGTGTGGGTGGAGGCACGAGATCCACTTGGCTTAGAGAGGCTTCACTGGGAATCTCTAGGTCATGGTGGTGGGAAGAGGTAAACAGTGAGGGGTGGGGTTTACAGCTTGAGTCAGAGCAGGGTACATGATGATAAGGGGTGGCAGAAGCCAGGTTCTGCTTACCTTGTAAAAAATGCATATGGTGATTGAAAATAGGTCATTTGGTAAATATCAGTTTCTGATGATGCATAATGCAGGACTGATGTTTGGTATGTTTCTCATGTGCTCATCATGCTTGGTGCTCCGGTTGCACCGTATGCGCCTGGACAGGTCCAGACAGGGGTCTGAAGCCTTACTCGCCTGCCTTCCTGTGTGCCAGCTACACCTTCCGTCTGGTAGCTGAGTCCATTATTGTGTCGCCCTCCAGCAAATCAGGTCAATGGGTGTTGGAAGTCATCTTGAGGTGAATTCCAACTGTGGAAGGGGTCAGGCTCATGGGGGCAGCCATCTTTCTGTGGAGCTTTGGTTCACACACAGCACTGGGATGCAATGTGGGCAGTGCGGCCATGAGGAAAAGAATGGCCCTGCACTGCTCGCAATGGTGGTCTAGTGAAGCTGAGGCCCAGACAGGGGTCTGCAGCCTTACTCGACTGCCTTCCTAATCTCCACACAACACACTGGAAAGCAATTGGTATTTATTTTTCTCACATCCAGGGTCCCTTTCAGCCAGATGATATTCACACACTCATCTTCAGAATCTTTAAGGAAGCACCTCACCTACAGGGTATTGTCCAATTTGTCCTAATGCCAATTTGAACTACTCCCATTTGACAGCATCCTTTGACCTAATTCGGTAGGTCAAATGGTTGTGGGGTGGGGTACGGAAATAGATAGAGGTGGAGGGGGAGCCCGGGGTGGGTGTGAGGGGTGTCCCCCCACATTAGGGGGAGTTGCGGGGGGTCTCCCTCTGGAGTAGGTCAAAAAAAATTAGGTCAAAAAGAATTAGGTCAAATGGGCAGTAGGCCAGGTTTTTTAGGTCAAACAACCCATATCCACCTACAAGTCTTCCCAACGTTTATAAGTGGGACCTTTCAGCCCATGACCAGTCCTTTCGGTTGGATCACTGGCATCGACGTGCCATGCTTGCTGTTGTTTAGTTGATAGAACATATGCTACCTCTTCTCAGGTAGATGTCTCCCTGTGTGGGGAGCAGATGAAAGCCCATATGCCTCCTCTGAGTCAACCTGATGTAATGGCTTTTTCTTCCCCTTTTTAGATGGCTCATCCACAGTGTAGTTTTCCGAGATGTTTCAGGGTGGTTTTTTCCATTCCATGACTTCTTTTACATGCCCTAATTGTTTGTCTTTCTTATGGGGCTTAGTTTGAACCTTAAACCTATTATTATCCTCTGTTGCACATTATTTCACGTAAAATGATATCTTGAATTGGGTAACGTCCGCCGTTAAGCCTTGAAGCCAGGAGCGGGACCACAGTGCCATGTTGGCAGATGTTACATTGAGCTGACTCGCAGGGTGCTGAGCTGGAGGTTTTAGCCAACCATGATATTCCTGGCTCTCCGGATGGAGGTAAAGCATTATTTCCCTTTGTTTTTCACTGTTTTTTCTCTCTCCATGTTCGGCTTGTATTTCTGCGGTGCGCTTCTCCTTTGTTCTGCGAGGCTGGCAGTGTAAAACAAAGGAGGAATAACTTCACAACACTGTTCAGCTCCCCTGTGTCTAGGCCGCCTCATATGAAAGGATAGGAAGTCTCTGTAACTCACCACAGACGATGATGCAATAAACACATTGTTTATTGAACTTAAATGAATTGGAAATACATTTTTATAAAATGGGCCTGAACCTGGCAACATTTCAACTAGGGGAGTATTAGTGAGAGTATTACAGATGATATTCAACAGCCCAATGTGCAGGTTTTACCGTGTATGAGGAGTTTAAACAAAGGCACTCATTACAGCTATGGAGGCGGCCGCGCCAGTAATTACCAGCATGGCTGCCGCCAGAGTCATTTTTTTTCCGGCACCCAGCAATGGGCAATTACCAGGTCATTTCGGCCCGCCAGACATGGTAATTGCCCATTGCCGGGTGCCCGTATTTATTATTCCCCATTCCCATTCGAGCCCCATAGGGCTCAATGGGAAGGCCAGTAGCACGGCACGTCAATAACGGTGCCGGTGCTGCCGGGTAGGTCTGCTAATGGGGACCGTTCCGCACAGCAGGTCGGACCTGCCGAGCTGACAGGCACCCGCGAGCAGACCTCGTAGTTTGCCTGTCGGGTAACTACGGTACCAGCATGCTTACCGGTACCGTAGTTACCGGACTGGCAAATTTATAATGAGGCCCAAAGACTTTTCTCTGAAACTAACACCATTCATTTATGGGCTCCTATCAAGAAAATAAAAATAAATCTTGGTTCAAGCACTGAGAAGAAAATAAAAATACAAGAGTCAGAGTTGAGAGCAGGCAGATCACTTTTTGCCTGCCTACTTTGTATTAGTAGATCACATCATCAAGTAGATTTACTTGAGACATTAGGGCTTGATTACTTCTCGACAGTACCATGATCACTGTTTAATGATGTTGGAAATATGCAACACAGCAAAAAAAGTAAACTGATTGAAATCTTGAAATCGATCCCACCACTGACACTGCAAAGCAACCGCACAAACAGCAAACACACAACTTCCACAACAGCAATTACCAATACTCCACATGAAAACATTTTATCGGCTGCAATTGTTGATGGCATGGCAGAGTTATAAGCTTTGGATAAGTCAAACTGGAATCAGATGTGCAAAGATCTATCTGAAGCATTTATCAAAAAAATCTAAAGAAGCACAGGAAGTATAATGAAATACAAACAGTCCCTTATTCAGAGAATGGTGCTAAACCAACCGCTAGAATTGCATGGCTAAATACCACAACTGCATGCAGCTGAAAGTGGCACACTGCTTAATTCAGCCCTTACCTCTATGCCTGCAGCCTAGGAAAAGGGCACAGGCAGTAAATGAAATACTCTGCATGTAAACTCACCAGGAAACATCATTGCATTCAGAAACAGCTTTACTAAATGTGGAAACATTGACCTTGCACTAAACAACATCACAGATGGGTTCCATTACTAGTAACCCAATCCATTTTATTTAATTAATTAATGTGATACAGTCTATTTAATAAACTTTACACATATTGATAACTAAACACAATCCATGTTATATCTCGCCAGGAATGTGCCATTCCTCAATGATTATTAGTTTACTGGAATCCCCACAGCAAGTAGGTGCCAAAGGAGGAGACGGGGGTCTGTGGAAACCCAGGTTTATTGAGTGGCAACTCATGGTTTCAGCAGAGAAGCTAGACAAGTCCGCCACAAGTTTGTTGGCCACGAAATGGCAAAAACAGACCCGAGGAAGCATGTGCAACTCTGGGATTGGATTAGGGACTGAGTAATGGCAGTGTAGCCCTCACCCCAGAATATGAAAAGAGTGCCAAAATTAATGAGATGACTTAATATGACGTGTGAGCATCATACGTACAGAACATTGCCTGACCTTTTCTTGTACACCTTTTTCTAATGGCAGTGTCTGTGGTGAACAGGGCATAAGAGGAGTGAATGGGTTTGGAAATGAAGAGGTGAGCTCTGGGTCACATCTGGTGACTGGTAAGTACAAGCAAATGTTGACAATATCGCAAATGGTGGATGACGATCACAACTATGTGAAGTGTAGGCCAGATGTGCATGCTGCAGCAGGTGGGCATGGCACCATTGTCAAACTAATGAACCCCAAGTTCTAATTCTGGCTCACCTTATGGAAAAAAATGCTTTGGGATTGGCCTCAAAACTCATTTTTGAGCAAGTGACCTCAGAGAAGAGTTGTGACAGATTTCTATCGGCTAGAGGGAATCTCCAAGATTTCTTTACATTTTAGGAGCTCAAGCAAATTGGATGGTATCTAGTCTTGGCATTGATTGCCAAAGCATCAAATGCGTTACCATAGAAAAAAATGCATCGAAAAAAGCATCGAATGCATATTTTTCAATGGTAAAGGGTTTATTATAATTATAATGGGTTTTTGAGGGACCCCCCCCATTAAAAGAAAAGAAAAAAATGCATTCAATGCTTTTTTTTCAATGTTTTCTTTCTATGGTAAGGCATTCGATGCTTTGACATTCGATGCAATGACTAGGAACCAAATGGATGATTTCATTAAATGCAGATCTGCTAAACAATCTCACTTTCAGACAGTGTTTTTTGTTTTTCAAACTGGTGTTGGTGGGTTTGTGACCAGATGAGCCTGACGGCCATCAGGTGTAAAACTGAACTTACCAACAGCCATATATAAGAAGAAACACCCTGTATACCTACTGCTGGGAATCAATATTTGGCATGCCTGCAGCAGGTTAGCAGTATTTGGGAATCACATTTAGAAAATGGCCTAGCCAATTTGCTCACTAAAAAGTGTAAACCTCTTTTTGATTGCCAAATGTAGTAGTGATAGTCTAGAGCGTGAGAAGAATATTCAGGGACACTACATGAAAACGTGCTCTAGAGGGTTTCTTGTTGGCATACATAGAACCATTGTTATTCTCAATTTCATGTTAGCTTTTTTTGGAATAAAAACATGAATTCCTTTGAAAGTAAAGAAGCAGTTTTGAATTGTTTTCTGTTTATCCACACGGCCTGGTGACAGATTTGTAAATATAAATAGTAGCCATATCTAGTTTGATAAGGTAGCCTATGGGAATATACATGTGCACTGGTCAACGCCCTTTTGGTGTCATGTTATTGTTAACGTGGGTTCTAACAACTCATTCAACTGTTAGAGTGTTGTGTAGCATTGTGTGGAGGTGGGTTTCACCCAAAAGAAGACCATTGGGTCCAGCCCTAGAAGCTACATTTGTTCTTTGCTGGGAACCATGTCACCTTCTCAAGAGGACAAGATATACCCCCACAGGGTAAGGAAGGGACCAGTACTTCAAAGTAAAACCCTGCAAACATGACGGAGAAGACACACCAAGGTGCTAATTTCTGGAGTCTCTTTGATGTAAGGCAGATAAAACAAAGGGGTAGCTTGAGTAGCCCAGAAGAGAGCTTACAGCCATAAAAGGGTTCCTGCAATTGGAATATACAGGTGCGCTATAACTTCCTCTGACCCTCCCCACTTCCTGCAGGCGGAGCACTTTTGACCTGTCAACAACAGGTAAAGTCTTTTGAACTGGCCTTGGTTTGCATTGGCCTCAGAAGCCTCTCCTTTCCTTGGAAGCATCTCTAGACCAGACATGTGACCTACACTGATTTAAGGAGCATCCATAGATCATATGTCTGTGTAATTTCTAAAAAGGAATACATTGGTGATGAATTATGCATCATTCTCCTTTGATCGGTTTAATTTCTAAAAACTTTCTGTGACATTCTTGATATTGTTACATGTGGTGTTGTATTGTAAGTAGATGGTGTATGCACATCTCTTAATGTCCTTTCACTATTTATATATTCATCCCAAAATGTCTAGTCTACAGTTAAAATTAAGTTTAGATTGCTTTTTTTTAAATGTGCACATTTAACGCTTCATAATATATGGTCTATTAAAATGTAATCGTTGGTTGATACTAAGGCAGGAACATCTATTTGTATTTGTTAAATGGTGTTGTCGTGGCCGCCTGGCTTGGATTACATGATGACCAATCAGCTGTGGCAAAATGTATATGTAAGAGGTGATAAACCTCCACCCTCCTTAGTTGATTCATCTTTGGGCTTCAGAAGAGGTAGAATTTGATTATAACTTTATTGGGGTACAGACATCCCACATTGAGGTGAAGATGAAAGATTCAAAAGGAGGGAGCAAGACCTTCTCCATAAACACTACATACAAGAGGACCATGTGAAGTGACCTGCAAAGACTTCCTACCTGATGAGACTCTGGAATCCAGAACTGTGCCTGCTGTAAGGGGCTGAACTGCAAGTATTTTTTGGCAACCGTGCGGGCTGGAAAGGGCAGAAGATGGACTCACCTAACCTCAGAGACCCAGGCTCTGACTTCACAGCACTCCAAGGAAGACAAACATATTTGTAGAGATTCTGTTCCACTGACTTCGTTTTTAAGGGTGCTAGAAACATTTAAGACCTCACTCTATGCACTTTTCAAGGCATAGTTCAAAAGCTTGAACATTGCTGCAAACACTATTGCCTGCATAACTCCTAGTTTGCCTTTCAACTAAATGTCTGCATACATTGTGGGCTGTTAGTGTTTTTATTAGTTTGTCTCTCCATTTAGTTTGACTTAAGTGTTGTGTTGTATAGACCCTTGATTGGACATTCATCTTGACTTGGTGCCACAGTACTATTGTTGTTTTGGATGCTTCCTTGCTTGCTCACACCAGTTCCGAAAAGTACTCACTGACCTCGACCCATGCAACTTTAAAAAGGCGAAGGAGGTGTACTATTCATGTTATGATTGTTTCAACCTTTATGATTGAGATCACTACTGGTTTAGTGAGTGGGGCTGAGTAGGAGTTGTGAGAAACCTGAAGGCACTCTCACAACTACTTCCCCGGGATCTTCTGCTCAGTTGGCCAGGGTAGAGCCATCACTTTTGGATCCCTACCCTAGGGGGGACAAGCAGGGGTGGATTACCCGGGTGGAGGGTCCTTGGGGATTGGGGAGAGGGTGCTGGAAGGTGAGACATCGTATCCCCCTTTTCTGACACTGACCTACCCTCCCCACCCTCAGCCTTTATAGTATATTGCTGTTCATATCCTAAATTTCCCCTTGAATTTTCAACAAGTACTGAGATGATGAAGAAGCCTCAAAGAGTAATGCAGACTTCCAATAGGAAATACCACTGTAGTACTATTATCAAGAACAGGGATCCTGGAGAATACAGGACTGAAGGTCAGGCATGTCACAGTGTTTGGCCTAAGTGGAGTCAGGCAAACGAGGCAAAGGTGTCACACATGAAACCCCTTGATAGGGCTATGGTGTATAAAAGGTGGAGCACAAGTAAGCAGGAGAGAGTAGCAGGAAGGCCAGCCCAACATGTGATAGGAGAATGGAACGCTGAGAGCTGTTTATTATTACCCATGGTAGGTGCTGGTTTATTGACCTTTGAGAGATGAAAAGGCTGGCTTAGGTCCTGCCAGTGTTCGAAACTGCGTCAGCAGGCTCTGTGTTCTTGTAAAAAGAGTGCTCTGCTCACTGTGCCGGCGGGCTGGCACTGTGTATCTGTGCAGGTTCCCGATGTGAGATGGGTAAATACCTAGATCTTGTTGGGCTGGTGGGCTGGTTTTGGTACTGGCCGGACTCGAACCTGGATCTGACCGGAAAATTAAATGCTCTGCTTGCTGCGCTACCTGACTGTTTGGTTGTCTGACATTACTTAGCTGGTTTTTCAGTTCTCAGGAAATTCTTGGGACTGGCTTAGGGTTTTTGGTCTGCCTGAGTGTGTACCTCTTTGGGCCCCTGGCTGACTGCGGGACTGTCTGTATTTTGGGAAATCATGGTTCTTCTGGTGTCCCCCGTGGGTGCTCTCTTACCTACTTTGTCCTTGATTTTCTTTGGTGCCGTCTCCCCCTCTTCGCGTGGCTCTTTTTCTGTCTTCCCGATGTCACGACTGTGTCCGTGCTCCTTTGCCGTATTGGTGTCGCCCCATTCCGTGCCTGTGGTCCGAATCTGTTGCACTCCTTCAGTAGTGTTGTTGTAACTGGGTCCCCTGGTTCTGGGTTCTCCTTTGTTGTGAGATACTGCTTGAAACCCTGTTTTACGGGTTCTGTTGTTTTTCTGCATACACAGAAATATTTGGCAAGCTCTGTTCAGATAGCTGCTTGGAGTTGGAGATCCCTTTTTACGGGTTCTCGCTTTAATAGCCTTCTGTTTCTGGCTGATACAAATTTGCGTATCTGCTCCCCTTAATTACATTGTTGAAGCATAATAATGTGTACTCTGTTGTAGTGCCACGGCTCTCTTGTAGAGCTAATGTGGTCCGCTAGATGAAATTTGCACCTGTTAGGTTGTCCACTTCATCAGTTCGATGAACCATGCTTAATATCCAGAGGTTTCCAAACATGGATAGCGGATCTAAACTGGGTTGCTTCGTGTCACCTGATCTTTATCTTGTTGTGCCCCATGCAGGGTGCTGCTTTGTAGGTGATAACATTTTGTCTCATGCTGTGCTTTGAACGTAGATTGGGATTTGTGAGCCGCTTGTTTTGAAAAGCGGCTGTTTGCCTCTGACTTGAAACTGTACTCCTGCACAATCTTTTGTTTACCCAGCGTCCATCTTTCTTTGTTTCCTTGGCAGGCTGTGCAGATGACTTTTGTTAGTCATCTTTATGTCGGCAATGAAAGGAAACCATATGCTTCTTTTCCGCTTGCATATTGTAGAGTTGTTGAGATAGGGGATATGACCCTCTAGTGCTCGGGGTACTGGTTTATAGCTTTCAATGAAAACCTGACTTGTGCTGTGTGCGTCTTAATTTGCTGACTGCAGGGCTCTAGATGCCGGTTGCCCCCTATGTTTTTAGCTGCTTGTCTTCTTTGTTTTCTTAAACTCGGCTGAGTTCGCTTGTTACATTTTATCGGCTGAGTTTGCTTGTTATATTTTGTAGCAATTTATGTCTTCAGTCCTTGGCAGTCCATATAATGCTCTGCTGTCTCTTCTGTAGACCAGAGGAATTGGGATTTTGGCTTATTGAGGGTTGTTTTATGGCTCCTGAGGCTTTCTTTTTGGTGCCATGTCTCTCTTCAAATTGGAGTAGAACGAAGAAAATATATCTGTCACCCGTGTCAGGTTACTGCTGTGTTGTGCACCGTAAATCGGGTACTGTTCAAACTTTGTAATTTTCTTAGTAGGCTTGATTTCCTTGCTCCTTGCTTTAAAAACTGCTGCCCAGTCTTAGATGTAAAAACATTTCAAAAAACCTTGTGCTGTTGATTCAGCCTTGGCTTGTGTGTTGACTCTACCACGCTTAAAAAAACTGCAGCAGCAGGTTCTGTCCTGGATTGTACGACCTGTGTGCTTGTGCTAGCCGAGGATGACTGGTTAAAATGCTGTGTGACAGCCGGAACTGGGCTGTATCGGGTTAATGTTTCCATAAAACTTAAAATGTTCCTAAAACGCCACTACAATTGCTCTTACAAAGGCGTAATTGCTTTTATTTTGCTGTTTGTGCTCAAAATGGGGATCCTAATCGTGCTCACAGTTCGAACAATGTTGTCCCTGCAGTTAGCCGTGGACCCTGCAAATATCCTTTACACCACAATCGCACGATTAATGTCTTGAACTGTTAATACGTTCAAAGTTCGTTCTGATTCTGTCTTTAAAAACAACTTGAAAATCTTAGAAATGCTGCTTTGTGCCGGCTTGCTTCCAATGCGGGCTGACGGCTCTCGTTTGAGAGTCCGTCGGCAGGTAACCCTGGCTGGGGCTGACTTGTTAGAATGTCACAGCGCCACCTGAGCCGGGCTCCCTCGCCGTGCCTCGTTTGCCTCGGAGCTCTAGGACTGTTCCGTTCTTCTCTGCAAGTGCTGGTTCCTCTCCAGTTCCTTGGCCAGGGGCGTTGCTGGGGGGGCTAAGGGGGCTATAGCCCCTGATCTTTTGGTTGTAGCCCCGGATAGAATCTCAGGAGCTACAGCCAAAACACTGGCTAGCCCCCAGTCCCAACAGTTCCGACATCAGCTTAGCCCTGGGTCTTTTCCAGACCTAGCAACTCCCCTGCCCTTGGCTGTAGCTGCTGCAGGATTCTTAGCTCCAGCGATGATTACCTGATTACCCGGACGTCCTCGAGCCCTCCTGTTCTTCTTGCCTGCCGTTGTCTAAACTCGGATTGCTGGATCCGCTTTTTCTTAGTTCTCCACGGACGCAAATAAAAGCCCTAGTTGCAAACGGAGTAAGTACCAACTCCAGCTTCTGCCGGACTCTATGGCTGCTGTGCACACACAAACAGTTTGTGTTGATAGCGTTTGCGGTCTGCTTTTTTAGCTCTTCGTTGTCTCCATCTGTGCAGGTAAACATCTGCTCTTCGTTGTGGGACACCCAGGTGTCCATGAGCAGGTCCAGCCTGGAGCAATGAAACTTGCTGGTTTTGACAGCGATGAAAACGTCCTGCATCCTGATCTCCTCCATGGTGGGCCGGGGCTCTCGGGGGCTGCCGGCCCCACCTCACGCCGGACCCTCCGCAGGGTGTTGATGTAGGTTGGGTGTGCGGGGCTGTGCTGCCTCTGCATCCGCAGCAGCACCAGCAGTGCACACAAGAGCGAGCCCAGGAGGGCGAGTATCAGCTTATGACTGCACAAGGCCATCACTCCCTGGGCAGAGCTCGGGTTCTGTCGGCAAGGGGCTCCCTGGTGGCTAATGAGTTACTCTGCGTTCGCAGAGAAATCTAAATCTATCGAATCCTTCCTTTGACAGAGTAAGTTTAAAGTCTATTCGGAGGACATGAAACTGAACAGGACGGTGTTCAGAAAAGTAAAAAAAGAGACTCTGTGTACACAAAGTACTCTTTGGTTTGGGTCCCCGTGCAGGGACCACCAACTGGTCCGCTTGGGTCCCTGTGCAGGGACCCAAACTGATTCTGTTTTCTGCTGCCAAAAGAAGCTCCTTATATAGGACCCAGGGGCTGTACCCAGGGTCCTTGTTGTGTCTGTGTGGGGGCTGGCTGGCTGGTGCTGACAATTGCCCTTATGTTGCCTAAACAATTGCTCCCCGCCTACTTCCTGTTTTTCCCAGGCCCTGGTGCTTCGCATCCCTTTGGGCAGAAGGCCAAGGTGTTGCTTAACACGCTGCCCTTCCTTCTTTGCTTCCCTGGTCGACTGTGCGTCGCCTTGCAGTTGCGGTGGGGGGCAGGGGGAGCACTGGCCCATTTGTTTCGGCTGTTGTTCGCCCCTCTCTCCTGCCTGGCTTCCATGGGGCACAGGTTACCTGGCCTCGTCTGGTGCCTGCAGCATTGCCCAGAAACCTCTGGGTATTAAGCACGTTATAAATAACTTATCATATCGCATCATATCATTGCTCGTGATGCTTCAAGCACTCCTCTCGCCTCAACTTACAGTAAGGAGCAATGGGGGGATGTCACAATTTGACATGCTGAAGGTATAGGGTGGCTGGAGCATCTTCAATTACATGATAAGCAGGTGCAGGCATGGTTTCCAGGGACCACCATCACTGAATCTCCATGGAGCTGAGAGCAATTTATGAGACCATGGGAGCACAAAGGTGGATAGGATAAAATGATTATGTGGACATGGTGACCGCCCCAGTTTTTTGTGGTCACCAACACAGACTCAGAAATATACAGTGGCTCGATTGGCTTGTAAAACAATAGAAAGTAGGCAAGATGAGCCCTTAAAAGAAATCAGAAGGTGTCAAAACAGCTTTGAAGCAATACGAACTGAATATCACAAAGGTCAGCCCTGCCGGCAAAATATAGAGAATTTATTAGTGAGGAAACAAAGCCCAAGGAATATTGGTCCGAAACATTGCTTGCATATTTCACAACACATTAGCATGACTTGTTTGCAACTGCCGAGCTACAATGCAGCAAACAACACTCATTTTGATGGCTACAGAAGTTATCCTTTCACTGAAATAAAGGCACGGGTTAACCGTAATTTGTATTAATTGTACTACTGATAACAGAATAAGACTATTTTAGATTAAAGATTGGTCTGGCCTAATACAATATCCAGGTGAAACTTGGTTCAATATGCAATGTGCCTTTAAAGTTCTAAACGGAGCATCCAAGTGATTAAACAATACTAATAACCTTTGGTTAAAGAAGATTTAAGGCACTGGGAAATGTGCTTTCGGCAGAAAAGCTGAGATGAAAGTCATAAAGGCTGATGAGAAAATCCAGGTCTTGATTTATACAGGTAACTGTGACATCAATCAACTTTTAGTGCAAAACCTGGCTCACCTTCCAAAGCAGGTTTTATACCAGGGCCTAATTTTGGGTCACTGTGTCTTAAATGTAGACTTCGAAGATCTTTGTGGAAGTTTCAAGGCTTTCAATATGTCGCTGAAAATTGGCCTGTCAATAGTTTCAGTTTGTGTTAAGCAGAAATAGCAGACGGGTATGTCTAGCTAGTGGAGAAAAGGCTAGTTTAAGTAACCTGTTCTCTTAAACCACAGATAAATGCATTGGGAGAACAAGCATATGGAGGCTCAAAGTTTGGTCGCGCAAAATAACTGGAATTACTGGGTGAATGATTTATGTAAAACAATGAAATAGATTTACGAAGGGAATTATTTAATGATTTAGAGAATTGGATATGACTAGTAGTACCCAGCATAGCATACCGAGATTACGTTCTCTCTGTCTCTTTCTCTCTGTGTCTCTCTCTCTCTGTCTCGCTCTCTCTATGTGAGAGTCACTTTGTGAGGCGCATGCTTGCTAGAGTCATTGCAGACAGCAGCACTACCAAAGAAAAGACACAGTTCTGCAGGAATGTTACCATCACACTAAGGCAGCCTAGTCTGTACAGTGGGAGGCGAGAGGAATTCCGATAGGCTCTGCAGGGGGCACTGCAGTTCTGAAGGACCAGAGGGCCAAGCTTCAGGGTCCTGAATTGCGTTTAGCTTTCATTTTCTGTTAATTATATAAAAAGATCATTGGGTTTAATCTGAGACTGACCCGTTTCGAGAACAAATGACATTTAGAGAGAAATAATTGTGTACATTCTAGCCAACAAAAAAAACATTAAAAAAGGAAACTGTTTAATTGTACTTACGTTATACACTGGCTTCATTTTAAAATGTCTCATGTTAATTTCAAATGATCACTTCTAATCTATACTGCAGACAAAATAATGATATTAAACGTGCCTTTCTGTAGTCGTAATAAGAACGTTATACTTTTATTACTGAGCAAAGAGAGTTATCAAAACCTAGTATAACAATTGAAATAATTTGGTGCACTCCTTTTGTATGCTTTCAAAATACACAATTGAAGACTTGTGGTTGAAAGGGACTAATAGCACTAGAGAGGGATCCTGGCTGCTCTGCATAACATCAAAGAGCATTTGGTGACCATAAGAATACCACATATCTTTGTATTTGACAAAACATTTTGTGATAAAAAACGGTTGTATGCTTTATTCATTAAGTACATAAAGCACATTGGGCTTGGTGCATACATTATTTTTCATAACACTCAACATAACATTAAAGTGTTTTTAACCATGAACATATATAAACATTCACAGACCATCATAATTTAAATGTCAGTATAAAATGGCTGTGACATTGATCACTCCATTGGGGTCCAGAGCCATTTCTGGCAATAATGTTTCCTCACCCACTGAAGGAGAGCCTTTCGGCATTTCAGAGCCCTTGAATTTTGCTCATGTCCAGCCGTCAATGCACAGACATCCTTTGAGAAATATATATATATATATATATATATATATTAAAGGAGCAAACTTTGGTTCCAGGGACGTTAAGGTGAGAACATAATGCAACAGAACCTCTGAAATTCAGCTAAAGCCACCTTAAATTCTCACCCACTGTTGTGCAGCCTATGACCACAATGATGAATGACATCACAGATCACATCACTGATGAAATTACTAATTCATGTTGTATGAGAACACTGATGACATTACAAATCACATTACTGATGCCATCACTGGTGAGATAACACTAATTACATTGTAAATAACTGATTACATCAATAATGGAATTAGCCATATCATTTGTAAGTTAGCTCATGTAAACCTTAATGACCTTAATAACAATTTAAGCTTTGGACTTGGCCATAACACTGGCTGGCATCACTGGAAAAGCCACAGCTAGTGGCCTAATTAGTGTTTAAAAATACCAATGTGCATGATTAAAATGATTAAAAGTGATGCCTAGTAGCCCATCATTGTTTTAAAATATACAGTGGGCATGTTGAAAGCTGTAGTCAGTGGCCATGACTAAAATCCATAGCTAGTGCAGATTATTATTTTAGAATATACAGTCGGTTCAGAGAAAGGCTGAAACCACCGGCTAGTATTGTGTTGAAGACAATGGCTAGTGGCCGGTTAGTGTATATAATAAAGTGGGCACGGCAGAAGGCCATAGCTAGTGGCTGGTGAGTGTCTTATAATACACAGTGGGCGTGGCTGAAGGCCATCGCTTATTGCATTTTATTATTTTAAAATATACAGTGGACATGGCCAAAAGATTTACAAACTGCTGAAGGTCAAAGGCCATGACTAGTGACCTATTTATATGTCAGAATAGATAGTGGGCACAGCCAAAGATTGTGGCCACTGGCCAGTATTGTGCTAAAGTTCATGGCTAGTGCCTGATCAGTGTGTATATAATATACAGTGGACACGGTTGAAAGCTGTAGCCACTGGTAAAGACCAAAATCTATGGTTGGTAGCCTGTTAGTGCTATAAAATATTTGTAATGTATTTATTGTGTTTCAGGTAATTATAACCTTTCACATTATAAGAAACATAATTATTCACAATAAATGATGTTTAAATTTACTAAACTATGACTTAGTGTCTTAAAATATACAATGAACATGGGGGAAGACTGTGGCCAGTGTCCATTACTGAAGGCAATGATTAGTACCCATTAATGTTTTAAAATATATTTGACCAAGCACACTGATCATGGCTGAAGGCCATCCTTAATGCTGGTTACTGTTGTAATGTAATTAGTGATGTCATCAGTGATGTGATCTTTGATGTCATCATTGTGGTCACAGGCGGCGCAACAGCTGAATTTCAGAGGTTTTGTTGTGTTAGGTTTTCACTTTAACGTCCCTGCAACTGAAGTTTTGTCCTTGAATTTCAAAGGTTTTGTTACAATGTATTGCTCACCTTAACATCCCTGCAAATAAAGTTGTTTCCTTGAATGTCAAGGGTTTTGTTATTCCATACATTATTGGCATAAATGATACAGACAATTGGGCTAATGAAAACAATGTATCATGTCTAGAAAGTAAAAGAAAAAGAAAAGAGATTGTGCAACCACATCCCCCAAATAAACCGGTTCATAACAAACTTTGTTTGCATATGTACTTAACTTTTTAAAGTGTTTACATTTATATGCAATGTTAATGAATAGTAAGTTATTCAAGTTTTACCGTAAATGTGTTCAAAGACTACACTCAATACATTTTAAAATAAATCTTTACAAGACTACTGCCCATATATGTCTATATATATATATTTCTTTTTTAAATCAGTTTTATAGCTGCGGCTAATAAAATGTATACATGGCTAAATACAGCAGCGGCGGTGGGATTTACACGCAGCTCACACATGCAGTAACCGTGGCTATAATGAAATACATAAGGGTATGTAGTTTTTTTTTTTAACACACATTGTATTGAAAGGATCAATTAAACATCTTTCATCCATATTTACAGAATGTGTTTTTATTGTCTATTTTTATAACTTAAAGATTGGCCCTGAAAAGGACAGTGTTGGGGAATAATGAAAAAAGAGGTAAGAACAGGGAAGGGATAAACACTAGGATTCATACATGTAACAAAGAATAGGGTTAAATAAACATTTGACACTTAAAAATATATCTAGTGTTGGCAATTGACCGTATGTTCCAAAAGAGCCTTGCTCAAACCATCACCTCAAACCTCGATCAAGCTGTAACAAGTTTTGCACATCACAAAAAAGTTAGAAAGGTCGGTTGCAGGAAGGATGGACTGAGGTTGGGTGTTAGATTGTAGAAAATAATTAGTAATTGTGTTTGACGTCCCTGACACAGATGACAAAACAGCTGTGCTGATCGTGCTTTTACCTTATGTTTTACATGAGCCTTCCAATAGGATTCATCGACTTCATCCCAATAAACATGAACAAGATGTTGGACTGATGTCGATGTCCCCAAGCTTCGCGATCGCTTGTGTGAAGGTCTCCTGTGCAAAACCTTACCACAAAAATTACACGAGACCTCCTCGATCACCTTTTTTCTGTGTTGGTCCTTTACACAAAATATTGCCAAATGTCAGCTACATTTTTTTGGGCACATTGCTTCTTCCACGCTAGCAAAGCTGAAGCCACCCACACCCCTTCATCATCACTGCTGGACTCTGCCACTTAATATCAAACAAAGAAAAAAAAATATTCATAACAAGCTAAAATAAGAAAAATGTTCATACTACAAAGCCCAAGACAAAGTACACAGGTATAGGAACAAGAGATGTAAAAAAGGAATGGATAAATCAAGGTACTGCTTTTAAAAGTTCCTGAAGGCTCAAAATGAATTTCATTCACCAAGTGACGAAAAGAAATGACAGAAAACATGAAAAAGGTGTTTTTGAGAGGGGTTTAACTGTGTTTACATGACATAGTGAACCGAAATGTGTTTTCCGTACGTGCAGGTACACCCAAGTGCAATGACGTGTTTGCACCTAAACGACTGACCAATCACATCGCCCAGTGAGAAGTTGCGCTTGCACATGACAGTAGCTACGTTAATGGAAGGCACAATCACCTTGAAAGCTGCGTTGACGCGACCATGCAGCTTTGTGCCTGGTTCCAACAGCCAATCAAATTATGGTCTGCGTAGCCGCATCAACGAATGAGCCAATGGCAAGCTGCAATATATTGATGCTGCTACGCCCATGCCATTTGACGAAACCCACGCATGCAAAATGAGCCAATAGGACGTCCACCCCCTTCAATGTGGCTGCGCATCTTCACTCCTGATGCACCACCCAATCATATTACGCACTGTGGCAACATGTCTTATTGCCTACACATGGCTTTTAGCCACGTCAACGAATGACCGAATGGCAAGCTGAGATGTACTGATACGGCTATGACCATGCCGTTTGACGAAACATGTGTGTGCGAAACTAGCCAATAATATATCGATATCCTTCAACGCGGCTATACATCTTCATGCCTGACAGCTAATAATATCATGTGCTGCGCTTCCGCACATTCACGTGACCCCTATCCACGTCAACAAAATGTCCAATCACACATTGCGATGTATTGACACAGCTATGCCCATGCCGTATGAGGAAATCCATGCATGCAAAAGTGACCAATCAGAGCGACGCGGCGGTGCATAGCTGCGAATAATTACCCCACCCGCAAAAAACAAAGTGTATATTGATCATTGCTATTAGTGCTTGTTAGTGAAGTAACTGCAAGAACCTTTGGCACTTTAACTCTTTAATCTCAACTTTGTAATTTTTTGAGGCATTGTCTTTTTAGTGTTGTTATTTTTTTTGTTTTACATATTTCTCCCCCATTGGGCATTCCAACATGTCCAACCATCATAATAGCAGCAGTGATGACGATGTCACTTGGGTCCCCAATCCGTCGCCACTGAGGAAGAAAGCAACTGGAATGAAGACCATTGCAGACAGTTTGTGATAGTTCCAGGTGAAAGAACCCTGTTCAATAAAAGTGGCAGAGGACATACTATGCACATTGTGCAAGAAAGCTCTATGACAGGGCCCTTATAATGTTCCATTGCAAAGCCTAGGAACCTCAATAATGATAAACCATCTGGTGCAGGTCCACTGGGATGATGAGGATGATGCCTATCCCAAATCGCACAAGCACCACAAAATAAAAATGCATGGGCCTCATGCATTACATGCATGGACATCAGCACTACCTGCAGCACCTGCATCCAACAGTGGAACATCACAGACACTCAATGAATACTCATCTACAGCGCCAGTGCCAACTGCACATATTGACATTTTACTGGCTCCCAATCTCTCAGTGATGAGTCTTCTGTGAGTGATGCCTCGAATGGGTGGCCATCGGAGATGCCACATTTGAGGATTGGAAGAAGTTAATATCTGAACACCAGATTATATGCCATCCTTAGTTTTTTTCTTAAGTGGCATTTTTCAACCTTTTTTTAAAAAGAAAATAATAAAAAAAGAGAAAATACCCAAATATATGCATTGCTTTTTATTTTAATTCCCTTTGTTATATGTTTCATTCTCATGTGTCTTCATCCACTGTTCCACCCTCTTCTTTCCTTCCCCAAAACGGCCCTTTTAAGGGCCACACCCTTTAAGTTAACAAAATAGATAAAATTGAACACAGACTGCAAAAATATATTACAATATCTATTGTAATGTATTATATGCAGTTTGACTGCCTAAAATCCCCCAAAATGTTTGTTTGTAACCGCAGTTACATTGTTAACAGGGGAGCCATTTAGCCATGGATATAACTACTCCAGTCGTTGCTCGTCTTAGCCATGGATGCATAATCCTGTGACTCGTTGGCTGATCCTGTAGCCGTGGCTAAAAATAATAATATAGAAAATACACATCTGTGTCTATACATATGTGCATTTCACATATACATATATCACATTTGTCAAAAATCTTACTCATACTTTTATATGTGTTATCTTCTTTCTTCAATATTACTAACTCTGAAACAGAATGAAATGTATTTTATAATAAAATAAAACAAGAATATTCATTCTTTTCTCATAATGTTACTAAGTGAATACTGGAAGTATTCCTAGTACACAACCAATAAAAGGTTGTATTCATTAATCATACAATATAGGGAAAACTTATCTTTGGAGAAAAAACCCCTCTATTCAGTTCTTTAAAATATTTAACAATAAATATACATACATATAGAAATGATACACTATCCTACTTTCTACAAAATAACATTGTATCAAAAAAACACCCTTAAAAAAATAAAACTTTAAAAAAGAAAGGGTTGCTACAGTGTAGTAAAGGAAATAAAATGCAGAATGCTTACCTCAACTATACTAATAATTTAGGTAACTATGAACTTGGTTTTGCATCAGCAAATTCTAAAAAGAATTTCCCACAATCTCAATAGTTTGTACAGCGACAAAGGCATTTCACTACAATGAAAATATGTTAAATACTATACAAACATTATTTAATATTCAATTACGACAAATTCACAGATTAATGTATACAACCTTAACCAGGAAACCAAGACATATAACCCAACTATGTTTTCAGTTTTACAAATAAATACATGACGACATGCCAACAGTGCAACATTATTTTGAGTATAACTATTTTTAAAGTATAGTTATACCACTATTTCAAATAATAGGTAGACTCTACAAACCTTTGTATGTGCAAACATATTAAAACTTAACAAAAATGACAATAATAATCTAACACATGCAATTTCCATATTTCTTGTCGAATCTGTGTGCATCCTTTGTTTGGCCACCTACACACATTAGAAATTCATAATGACATTTCAAAATATTCACATCACATTTAAAATGTTTAGAAACAAGGAATTGTTATTTTAAACTTCTATTGGCACAGGTAGCTGTGTGCAGTGTGGAATACTTTTTTATGATATCAAAATGCATTCTAAAATATAAAAATGATATCCACATTGCCATTACAAAACTTCTTTTATAATTTTGTGTGCATCCTTTGTCACCTACACACAACTAAACACAGTATATCTAAATTCTTCCCTAAAACGCTAATTAGCAGTTATATCTCATTTATTTTACAAACATTGTACTTTATTGTTTTTGTATCTACAACCTACTGTTTACTTGTTTCATATGTAAACAGTAATCCCTTCTACACTCCCTAGCACTCAAAGAAATGTACATGTAATCATGTATGTAGCCTAGTACTTATAGGAAACACTTGCACATATTAAAATGTACACTGTTTTACGCAATGAAACAGAAGTAGAAATTGCAGACTGTTGTTCCCTCTTCTATTATATGTAATGTTCAGAATCTTACCTCTACATTTATTTCATACTGTTTTTAAAATACATCCTAGTAACAATCCATCTTCTACTTTACATAAAACACTTACAACCCTATCCTTCCAATTCAAAGTTTTATTTTGCATGTTTATATTTACAAAGAATACAAAACATACATTTTAAAATGTTGATTCCAACAACTTTAAGTAAGCATTCTTTAAACCCTTTGGCAATCTAGCTTGGTGTGAGACTATAGAGTCATTACAAAAAAAGCCAATCTACTTCTGCAAGCACACATGTTGTGTAATTTCCACAGTGAATGGAAGTCCCCTCATGAAAAATGATTGCACATGTCTTAAAAGTGTTCTTACTAATAGAAACTTGACTATTTACAAAATAAATTACTGATGTGCTAATTTTCCTACATCTACATTATATCTTTGAAACATAGCCAATACATACTTATTAAAAAAATAGATTTTGCAGTGTTAATTGTAAATTACAACCACAGTCACTGAATTGCATGTCATGGAATGCTTTAGTTAGAAGATCAGAACAATTTACACTTTTCTGATCAGGGATAGGAACATATACAAATCTTTCAGAAATATCTTGAGTAGAGTAATCTTTATTACATTGTGGACACATATGATTCCACTCGTAACTAATTCCTACATGCCTATCTACATTAACACTTTCCTACACTGATAAATCGAAGACAGTTATTAACAATTCTCGACTATCTTCCTGTGTATTTTGAGAAAATTGTTGATTTCCACTTGTAACAGCTACTGCATTTTGGATTGACATTGCCAAATGTGTACTATGTGGTTTTTCATCTTCAGATATTTTAAGAAATGAAAGTTCCACATATAGTTGCTTGTCTGTTGTGCAAGCTACTTCTTGCATCAATTGCGTCATTTGAAACAACAAAAACAAAGCTGCATTACAATAGAATTGAACTCCAGTTTCATTACTAAATCTGCAATGAGAGTATTTTATACTTGAACAACTCTCCAACTCTGGTAGAGTCTGTTGTTTTTTAGTCTTAATAGGAATGATTTGATTTGAATGTAGTTTCACTGACTCCTTATGTTTCCTGGCTAAGACATTTCCATGTAAATGTATAAGGTTCAGGTGAGGAGCATGTAGTACACACAACCTATTATATTCTTCAATGCAAGAAATGTCAGCTGTCACTTTTCTTTCATCAAACTTTAAAAAAAAATAAACCTATATTTTCACACGTTATTAAGCTACATCTAACATTCTTTCTTTAAACAATGTATGTCCAATGTCAATAAGTGCTGCTTCTAATGTCAAGCCTTGTGATTTATGAATAGTTATTGCATATGCAGAGTGCAATGGAAACTGCACTTCTTTCACAAAGGTATCCGTAAAAAGCCTGAAACGTCCGAGAAATCAAATGAGTTTCTGCTACACCATCAAACTTCAATACAACATGTTCAATATTTGTACTGTGAGGAAAAGTATGAAATGCAATCACTCTTCCCATCGCTCCATTGACTAGACAATTCCAACATTCAAATTCCTCTTTAATATTACTCCTGCATTTCTGCACAGTTTTAAAACTGCTTCTAGAACCACTGTTTTAGAAATTGAATTCTCTAGTTGACTTAATCAAGAATTTGCTTTCTTATCCAACTCTAATGGCATAACATTACCATCTAAAACATCACACAATTTTATAATTCCTATACTTTTTTGACTCGACTTCATTACTGATTTACCTCCCACTGAAGGGTTCAATACCATTTTAGTTGTAGTGGACCTATTATCTAAAATGGCACACTTTATCCCTTTCAAAGGCCTTCCAGATGCATCCCAGCTAGCAAAGGTGTTTTTCGAAAACATTATCAAGCTGCATGGATTCCCTTCAGTCCTGGTCTCTGATCAAGGGAGCCAATTCGTATCGAACTTCTGGAAAAAATGCTGCGCTATGGCACACATCGACATACGGCTATCCACCAGCCATCACCCCCAAACAGATGGTCAAACTGAGAGGACCAACCAGACTCTAGAACAATACCTACGATGCATGCTGCACCAAGTCGAGGGAACCTGGAGAGATCTATTATGGATAGCCGAATATGCTTACAACAATTCAGTACATTCCAGTACTGGGCAAACACCTTTTTATACTCACTATGGCAGACATCCACATACTTCCGAACTAGACAGCCCTCCCAGCCTCGAAATGCCGGCTGTAAAGACTCTTCACGCAAATATCACTCAAGCCTTTAAAAAGGCAAGAGAGCAGTTAATCCAAGTCAAAAGTAAGCAAAAAAGATTTGCGGACCAACATCGGAAAAAGGCTCCTGACTATCAGATAGGAGACAGAGTTTGGCTAGCAACAAAATACATACCAGTAAAGGGAACCCGACATTTTCACCCTCGCCATTTGGGACCTTATCCTGTTCAAGCCATCATCAACCCGGCAGCAGTTAAACTAACATTGCTAGGTAACATGCAAATTCATCCAGTGTTCCACGTCTCACTGCTAAAACCAGTACACCCCAATACACAAGTTAAACCACCACCTGAACCCATCATGATCGATGGAGAACCCGAGTACGAAGTGAAAGAAATCCTGGATTCCAAATATACGAGATCCAAACTATACTATCTAGTCGATTGGAAGGGCTATGGCCCTCAAGACAGATCTTGGCAACCTAGTGAGAATATTCATGCCCCACGTTTAATTAGAAAGTTTCATCGAAACTTTCCAGACAAGCCTGGACCAGTCAGAAGAATCACTTTAGGAGGGGCCTTGGGGGGAGTGCTGTCACGACCCGTAATCCAGAACCCCACTGGCATGGTCACATGCCAGGTAGGGTTAGGACTCACGGTTCATTTGGGGCCCCAAGGGCCTTTCATTATCACCAGGGACCCTCCTGGAGTCAGTCCTGGCGCCTTTGGCGCTAGGCTCATATTTGGAATGGAACGTGAAGGGACTACTTTTTGTGTGTAAACCTGCAGCCAACATGGAGGCACCCACACAGTGTAGTCCCTAAGAACCAGACTGTGCGGTGCAGTGTTTTAGGGTGTGGTAGCCCGGACTACTTTACCTGGACTACTTTACAGGGTAGGCTATATAAACCACACCCAAGCTACAGAACGTGCTTCACGTTATTCTGCAGGCAGCAGCGTGACACTCATCGTGTTCAGAGACCAGCACCCGGCGTTACCAGAATAGCGGACCTGCAGAGGAGACAAAAGAACATCATTAGCAGTCCCTACTTACCTGCAGCTTTCCATCCTTCGATCCCGGCTGCTCGCGGTCTTCCATCCCGTTGGCAGCATCTTCAGAACATCACGCACGCACCCGAACAAAGCACCTGGAGGGAGAGAGAAAAAAGGACAATGTTAAACAGGTTACTCACGGCAATCACAGCAGTAACCATAACCTCCTCAACTGGCAGGGCGTATCCAGGCCGGTTCCGCTCCGGAAATCTCTGCACGCCCAGCAAGACCATCGCGACCTGAAAAGGAATAAAGAATACAGGTTAGCCCAAAAAGACATTAGCGTGCCGCACTTCGCGCTGAACCTACCATTCTTCATACGCTCCGCGTCCATAATCCCGGCAGGAACCTGATCCAAGTAGCGCATCCAGTGAACCTCCGCACACCTAAGGGGGAAGCAATCAGGGAAAGACATTAATAGCACGAAAGAAAAGCAAAGAGCTTCAAAGACTGCAATAATCAGACTTACCTCCTGAAAGACACTTGAATGGGTTGGCACCAGCGAAGTTAACTCGGTCGCTTCAACCCGCAGAAAACTACGTGCCCCTGCACAGAAAGCAGGACGGAAAGCACGCCACACATCATAACAAGGTGAGAAGGGGGCCATCAGGTCAAGTCCAAGGGGCTGGTGGGAGGAAACGAAATCTGTGCCTAAGTCCAGTCCTCCTGTTTTTTCAGGCCCACCTGCCATAGAAGACCTCATCCTGAATCGGGCACATCCGGGGGGAATCCGGCAACCAGGGCATACGGGCGTCCCCAGGTGAGCGTAACAGTACTTGACAGTACAGAGATTATGAAAACCAACTTGATTGATACATATTATCCAAATTGATCTGTAGCATTGGAGGATCTTTGTTTATATGAAGTAGCAGAACTCTACTCATTTCGAAATATTGAAGCATACAGTGACAGAGGATGGTTTAAAGTACATGTATATAATGGTTGCCTAGTGAGACATGAGTAGGCACGTCTTATCAACCACATAAAACTGTCTTGCCAACTGCAGAGAAAAAATAATTATTTGTCTTTTGCAGGTGTTCTTCTCATGGTGGGCAGAGAGTGATTTGCTTGGAGGTTTTGAAGCTTTTGAAGAACAATTTTTTACCAATAAAAGCTTAATTACATCAGGGCGCGATAGTCAATACAGGTTCTGAAGTCCCCTTCCTTTTTTGGTACAAAGAATAGGGGACTGGCTGCCGGTGATTTGGATGGGCGAATGAACCCATTTGCCAAGTACTGGTCCAGATAGGACATTAGATGCTGGTTTTCTGCTTCAGTGAGCGCATAGATTCTGCCGCAAGGGATCTGAGCACCAGGTATGAGGTCAATCTGACAGTCATAGGACCTGTGCAGTGGTAGTGTATTAGCTTGTTCCTTCTGGAACACATCCTGGAAATCTCGATATTCTTCAGGTAGAGTACTGGTTGCGCAATGTGTAGATATGCCAATCCTAGGACTCACAGAAGCCTTGAAACTGGACTTGTTTTCTTGGAGATAACAGGTGGAGGTGCAATCATGAGGAAAAGTCAGTTTTCTTGCATGCAAATCTATCCGAGGGTTATGAGCAATTAACCATGGCATCCCTAATATTAGCTGAAACTGAGGCGCCTTGATGAGATCGAAGGAAATCGATTCCCGGTGTCCATCCTGGCCCAGCAGGGTTATTCCTGCTGTACATTGGGTTACTGGTCCAGAAGCAATTTCAGTCTCATCTACTGTGGTCACCTTTTCTGTGTTTGGCTTAAAACTTAAGGGAAGCTCCATCCGTGCGGCCAGATCTTGATCAATATAATTCCCAACTGCTCCGCTGTCTATGTAAGCTTCAACAGAATGCATCCTTGAAGGTTGTTGGTGATTGATTAGGATCACTGGTATTGCAAAATGTGAGGCCGGTGGCTCATTCTTCTCACTCGACAAACTGACCTCTACTTTTGTCGGGCTAGGCAGTTTTCCGACTCCTTACTCTCATCCTTTTCTGTAGCTCCCACAATTCGCCTGGTGGGTTTTATTGGACAGTCTTTTAAGAAGTGCCCGATTGTCCACAGTACAAACATAACTGTTGTTGCCTTCTCTTGTCTCTTTCGGCTTTTGTTAACAGTGGTCGTATGCCTCCAATTTGCATTGGCTCTATGGTATTCTCTGGCGTGCGCGGGGTAGCATTCTTGGTTTGTAGATACACGGCCCGTGTGTCGGATTTGGACCGATCCGCTTTCCGATCTTGTAGTCGATGATCCAATTGCACCACCAGATTGATAAATTCACTACAGTCTCTAGGTGGATCAACTACCTGAGCCAAGACATCCTTTAATTCCCCTCGAAGGCCTCAGTGAAATAAAAATGTGGTTCTTTTGTCTTCAGGCCACCTGGAATTCGGCCACTAACCTATTGAAGGTTGCTATGTATGTTAGTAAGTCCTGATTCCCCTGCCGGAGTGATAAGAGTTAATTGTCCACAGATTGTTCATGGGTGTGTCGGGCAAAGAGTTTTTCCATTTCCCTTTGGAAGCCCCTAAAGTCATGTAGTAATGGATCATCATAGCTCACAAGCGGCACTGACAAATCTGCTGCAATACCGCTTAGATATGACAAAATAAATATTACTAGTGCCTGGTCGTTGGGGAATGCACCCGGTCTGCAGAGGAAATGAAGGTGACATTGAATTCATGAATGCTGCATACTTTCTTGGATCTCCTGAAAACCTTTCTGGTGGTGCTAACGGTATTGTTCTGGGTAGATTGATTTGCACTGGAGCGGTAGACGATGTGGTTGCCTGTGCCGGTGAAGTTGTCCCGGGTAGTGGAGCTTGCCCGGCCTGTGATTGCAATAGTTGCCTGCTGAGTTCTTCAGTGCGATCCTTGGTGACAACAAGATCCCTTCGCAGGGTATTAGTCTCTTGCCTAGCTGCATGCACTTTGGCGCGTAATTGTCCTAATAACTGGGCCAGTTGGTCCATTTCTGAAGTCTCCATGGCGCCCAGGTGGATTTTGTTATGAGGCTTTGCGTTCTGTTACGCTCACCTGGTATCCACGGGGACGCCCTTATGCCGTGGTTGCTGGATTCTCCCCGGATGTGCCCGATTCGGGCAGGTGGGCCTGAAAACACAGGAGGACTGGACTTAGGCACAGATTTCGTTTCCTCCCACAAACCCCTTGGATTCGACTTGATGGCTCCCTTCTCACCTTGTTATGATGTCTGGTGTGCTCTCCATCCTGCTTTCTGTGCAGGGGCGCGTAGTTTTCTGCGGGTTGAAGCGACCGAGTTAACTTCACTGGTGCCAACTCATTCAAGTGTCTTTAAGGAGGTAAGTCCGATTATTGCAGTATTTGAAGGCCTTCGCTTTTCTTTCGTGCTATTAATGTCTTTCCGTGATTGCTTCCCCCTTGGGTGTGTGGAGGTCCACTGGGTGCGCTGCTTGGATCAGGCTCCTGCCGGGATTATGGACGCGGAGCGCATGAAGAATGGTAGGTTCAGCGCAAAGTGCGGCGCTCTAATGTCTTTTTGGGCTAACCTGTATTCTTTATTCCTTTTCAGGTCACAATGGTCTTGCTGGGCGTGTGGAGATTTCCAGAGCGGAACCGGCCTGGATACGCCCAGCCAGGTGAGGAGGTTAGGGTTACTGCTTTGATTGCTGTGAGTAACCTCTTTAACCTTGTCCTTTTTTCTCTCTCCCTCCAGGTGCTTTGTTCTGGTGTGTGCGTGATGTTCTGAAGATGCTGCCAATGGGATGGAAGACTGCAAGCAGCCAGGATCGAAGGATGGAAAGTTGCAGGTAAGCAGGGACTGCTAATGATGTTCTTTTGTCTCCTCTGCAGGTCCGCTATTCTGGGAACGCCAGGTGCTGATCTCTGAACACCATGAGCGTCACGCTGCTGGCTGCAAAATAACGCGAAGCACGTTCTGTAGCTTGGGTGTGGTTTATATAGCCTACCCTGTAAAGTAGTCCAGGTAAAGTAGTTTGGACTACCACACCCTAAAACACTGCACCACACAGTCTGGTTCTTAGGGACTAGACTGTGAGGGTGCCTCCATGTTGGCTGCAGGCTTGCATACAAAAAGTGGTCGCTTCAAGTTCCATTCCAAATGTGAGCCTGGCGCCAAAGGCGCCAGGACTGACTCAAGGATGGTCCCTGGTGATAATGTAAGGCCCTTGGGGCCCCAAATGAACCGTGAGTCCTAACCCTACCTGGCATGTGACCATGCCAGTGGGGTTCTGGATTACTGGTCGTGAGAGGTACTGCATCAGCTAACTGCTGAATTTAACTCAAAGGCTTCAGTACCGATTTCTAGAACTAGCTGGGCCAAGACTTCTATATTAATGCTATGTCCATACAGAGGCCAACTAGTTAGCTGTTCTGCATCTTCATAGCTACCATACTCTCTATGTGAGAGCATCTTCAGACCAAAGCTTAAAAGTTTTTGACTAAGACTTTTATCTGCTGATAAATCTACCCATACCTCAGCTGCATTGGTAGTTTTAGCTTAGTTCATGTATTCTGTAACATAACGAGCAACAGCTGTTGTTATCATCAGCAATATAATGTACATCACTATTTGTATCCCAAAGTCAAGCAATGACAGGATTGTAATCATTGATGAATTGGCATTCCTTATTTCTTTTTAAAGGATATGTAATTCTGTGTGACTTTCACATAACATGGTGTCGGAGAGATGACATAAAACTATTCACATGACCACTTGGTGTCACAGGCCTTGGAAAACCAAATCTGCACTGTCTTTACTTTTGTATTTTCTCCGACAGTACTTTCCAGTGCCTTTCCACTTTGTTCCATAAATCAGCGTTCACATACTGAGCAGGAATGGAACAAGTAACATATTTTTCTATGAACTCCATCACACAGCCATCACTTTCTTTACCAAACTGAGGCACACCAAACTGAGGAGCATCTTTAATTCATAACAGCACATGCAAATGTGGACACACGTGCTTGGTACTCTACAGTCATTGGGCCTCATTACACGGATGGCGGGGAACCATGGCGCTGTTAGCGCCATGGTTCATGCCGGTAAAATACTGGCACCGCCTTGGCGGAAAGGGGAATTACTTCCCCATTCCAAGGTTGGCGGGGTGGTAATTCCCCCTTCGACCATTGCCCTTCCCCATTCCCATTTTTGCCCCATAGGGCTCTATGGGAATGGGGAAGGCGCAAATGACTCCCTGAGTCCCTTTGAGGGTTGGTTTTTAACGACTGCAAAAAGCAGGTGTTAAATCCCCCAACCCGCAAAGGGACCTCGTAGTAAGGCGGTAAGGATTTACCGGTACCAGTATTTTACCGGTACCGGTAAATCCTTACCGCCATCCGTGTAATGAGGCCCATTGACTTTTATTTTAAACATGGTTATAAATTGTAAGTTAAAGGGATCACTTCAGATTTTAAAAAACAATAGAACTTAAAAGATAAAAACAGTACATTACAGCTCATATAGTAAAGTAAAGTAGTTTAAGTTAAACAAAGCCGAGAATAATGCATAACAGTAAACTAGGTAGGGAAACATTTAGAAGTCACAATATACAATAGCATGAGTGACAATACACAGAGTAAACTACAATGTATGGGGTATCTAAAACTAGAGTAGCCTGGCTCATTTTTGTATTCATTCTTTTAAACTATTTTCTTCTGGTTTTCTCCGCACTCTCACATGTACGAAAGTCTGAAAACACGCAGCTAAAATAGACTCCCAAATAACTACTGTGTCACTGATTTTTCAACCTGACGTCACTATACCTATAAAAATAACTTTCAAAGAGAAATGAAACACAGACACCCTAAAATGTATAGCCGCCGGCATGGAATTTCTCTTACTCATAGGTTTATGTGGTCTTTTGTAGCCCCAGATACAGCTGTGAATATCGGTAAAACGGCCCCCAAAAAAACGAAAAATGCTTTCCTGATGGCATTTACATTTTTTTACCTGCACATTGCTTTTTTCATTTTCATATATCATTGGCTACAGCTACAGATATCTCTTGCATCAAAAGAAAAACAACAAGATGGCAGTTGTTTCATTTCCAAAAAAACATTGTTTCGGGTAAATCCCCCTTTCTCCATCAAATGTTTAAATAACTACTGCATGCAATAGCCCTGAACCACTCATGGATCACAAGTCAATGCTTCATGCCCAAGTTGTTTTGGACCTGGTCCAAATCCGTCCAGCTGTTTGGGCTGTGCACTTTGACAAAAATGTACCTTGATTGTCTACGGCAAAAGTAATGGGAGGTAGGCAGCTATTTTGTAAAATAAAATTGTTTTATGCTTAATAACTTTATTTGTTAACAAATCTTTATGAAATTTTGCAGTCTGGGGGGGACCACAGGTTTTTTATCACTTTTTTGAAATTTCAGTCAAATACCTTAGTCGAATCAAAGGTTATTAATGATCGAATTTTGAGGGATTCCTATCACCTTAACTATCGCTGCCCTATAATATATATTATGCTTGCTTATTTATGCAGGAAGCTAATAAGTAAACTTCAAATAGGTCAAACATTTTTCCCTTTTTTTAACAGAAAATAGGAACCTTTTCAATCGAGCCCTCAGCAGAAAAAATGGGTAATGTACCCTGTATTTGTCACAATTTCTCCTATATCTCCTCCTGATTCAATAAAGACACAACATTGGGTGAAGTACATCATTTTCATTTATTATTCTGTAGAATGCCACCGGCTAAACAGCGTGCAAGGAACAAAGGCTTTATCGACTGTTTTAAAATGTGTAAAAAAGTGTGTAAAATTGTCTTTGATTGATTTTAGAACTGTAAGGGAAATTTCTTCTGTGACTGTTTACATGAATGCTGCTATTTCGCTGCAGACTCTCCTACTCTATGCTATCCGGTATTAAGGTGCAAAACTACACTTCCCATAGTACTTAGCAGTGTGCACTCCTGTGGTGTCATTTTATCGAGACCACAGGCCTTATCTTAACTGACTCGCGTCAGAGCGTGGCCAGTCTCGTCAGTGCTTCAACATCTAGTGGTACCTTCCTTATAATAAGTAACTCCCATTAACAGGTATTACGTTCTTATAATTATTCACTCTGTTCTAGTAACTGACCTTTTACTACTAACACTGTCTGAATTCAAGATTAGAAAGATTTTAGAACTGCATTAGAACTGTTTTAAAACATGTAAAAATGGTCTACAATTGATTTTAGAACTGTAAGGGAAATGTCTTCTGCGACTGTTTACATTAATGCTGCTATTTCATTGCAGTCTCCTACTCTATGCAGGCCAATACCAGGGTGCAAAAAACGTCCCATAGTACTTAGCGGCACACACTCCTGTGATGTCATTGTATGGAGATGACAGACCGTAACTGACGCAAAGCCTGTTTTTGCCTGTTCAGGCCAGTTTTGCAGTTGGTGTGAAACAATGCCGACTTTTAGACAGATCTGGGCTGAATTTGCTCCAGTAAGTTAGCTTCACTTGTGAGACTTATACCTGGGCCCAGGGAGTATATGTGCAAATTAACTGACTCTTTCTACCACAGAGGCCATTTTGCAGATCTTTCCAAGATCACTTTTTACAATTATTACTTACACTATATAACGAGCTTTATCATTGGATAATATAACTTGATCAGTTACTCTTAGAACCTGTTATAAAATGTGTTCACTAAATCTACAGGATAAGACGAAAATAGATACCAATAATCACAGTACTTTTAACACTCTTTTATATCCTGAGATCTGTGTTGCTTCAGTAAATGATGTCATCGCTAGATTGCTTCTGAGTGTCAGGAATGTTTGCCTGTGAATGAGGATTCTAGCTCAGGCAGTTGATGCCAGCTAGCATGGGTAGTTGGGGACAGTGGGTCCTCCTTGGGGCTCAGGTCCCCTCTGGGGTCATTCCCCTCAACTGTGTCACCTACCTGTGTAATCTTGAATTAAGGAACCTGTGGGAACATACCTGCAGCCGCCATGAAGTCCTACTTTGCAACAGTGGCGACCAGATGGTCAGAGACTGGACCCAAGGCGAACAGGATCTTAGGAGAGACAGAGTGGCAAGTGCTACCTGCTGTGGGGAGTGCAGGAAGAAGGATGGGAGATCCACTTCCCTCAGATCAAAAGGCCCACCACCCAAGGCCAAAATGTAGTCACCCGGGACTAGAAGGTGGCTGCCCAGGGCTAGGATGTTCTGCCCAGGGCCAAGTTATCCCCATCCATGGCAGATCAGGCTTCCCCAGGCCCAGGAAACTGCTGCCCAGTGTTAGGATGCTCTCACCCAGGGCATAGTAATTGCCACCCCGGGTAGAGGGATTGTCACCTTGGCCAAGGAAATCACCACCTGGTGCACACCTAGAGAGGGTGCATGGCCAGGAGAGACTGTTAGCAGCCATCAGATTGAAGGCAATGGTCCAGGGGCTTTGGAAAATCCCTTCATGTGCTGCTCCCAGGACACCTTTGGGTACAGTGGCCACTGAAGGGGTAGTTAAGCTGTCAGCACGGAAGCTTGTGTGGCAGGTGTACATCCCATCTCTTCAGGGTGAAGAGTGTTGATGCGCTGAACTCCAGGGCAATTGTGTCATAATGGATTGCAGTGTGTGGAGTAAAATGATCAAAGTTCGCCCATGCCCCCAAAGTGGTCTTTTGATGTCAGCATGTAGTTTGATACTCTTTAGTGCCTGCAACCTTTGTTGCTCTAGAGAAGGACAAGACGAGGCTTCCACGGGAGTTAAGGAAATGTATGTGAATTACATTTCAACTGGCTGGCGACCATTGGTATGGAGAGCACTGCAGGGCACCTTCGTCCTCCAAGGGTGAGGGGCCAATGGGCATTGCTCTCAACTCACATGCTTTTGGCAGGTGTCACCCGCCTTGTAAAGAGCTGACTCACCCGCCAAACCTCCTGCACGGCCATTCATTTCAATTGGCTCTCACCCGGCAAAAACAAAATCGGGTGTTTTCACCCGCCTTTGTGACAGAAATGGTTGAGAGCTATGCTATAGGGATTTCACTGGCCCTGTTGAGGGACATGGCAAATTCTTCGAATGGCATCCTCTGTTCCATTCAGAGATATCTGAAGGCAAGTGCTCAAGAAAAGAACCGTCCTACGTCAGTCAGTGTGTTGTTATGGGGAAAGAACCTTCAAGCGTCTCTCTCCAAGGTGAGGTTTCATCTCCTGAGAGTGGCATGAGGGAACAGAGCCGGCAAAAATTATTCCCAGCTATGTTGTCTTTCTGTAGGTGGGTGGGGGGACAGCAGTGATAAAGAAGTGACATTATGGTGAGAACATATGATGTCATTCCTGCAAGACACCCGATGAAAAACGAGTGAATTTTCTCTCTAAGTAGTACTGCTTTCGCTTGCTGTTCCCACATGGCACTAAGAAGTAAAGGGTGAATTTTGTTTTCGTGACCTTACTGCTGCACCCTACCTAACTTTGCCATCAGCATTGAGGAGCGTTTTAGCAATTTATTATTATTTTGTTTCTAATGCTATGTGTAGATTTTCAAATATTTCAATACTGCTGATTGGTAAGTCGTAAAAAAACTTCAGTGAAGAGATGTAGCTTATTGTGCTGCTTTGGTCTTACAGTGACCTCTCTCCATATTTCCATGGGTTTATTTGGTAGGAGCTAGGCGTGTAAGAGTGTTAGTTTGCTGATGGTTTGTTAGTGTTTAATCTACTTGAGGACTTTCATGGATAAGTAGCTCAATGCTACAAAGACTTTTAGGAATGTCTAATGATGTTGAGCACCATTTTAGCTATGTCTAGTTGCTAACCCAATAATCAGGCAAGCTTATGCTATTGCATTTTTTCCTATAGCTGGTTTTCTGAATGAATGATATTGTGCGCCATCTTAGATTTTGTCTTCCTGTAGTGTTTAACAATTTGAGGATTTCCAAGAATATGGGCTGAGAATCTGGAAGGACTTTAATTTTGTTTTACTTTAAGCAAATGGTACTTTAAGCAAATGTTATTGCTTCCATCTTTACATAGTTATGTCCTTTGCCTTTGTCAAATTGTACAAAGCACTAAGGTGTGGCCTAGCATCAGGTATTTGAAATGCTGGCTGAGTGCTTTCAGTGAGTGGAGTGTTGTCATACAGTGATGTTTGGTGTGAACTCATTATACAATACACAACGCACTGCGGGTGCCTGTTGTGTGACTAATACTACATGTACTTGCAAGTGCATGATTTGGGTGTTTGTCAAGGGTATGTGTATGACGGCATGAATGTTAGTGTTTTAAAAATGATATGTGCATTAGAGTTTATATTTTTGGATCCATATAGTTAGTGATAGTTTAGTGTGGATTGTGGATATGGTCGCCTCTCCCACGTATGGTCGTATTGTCTATAGTTACAACCTCCTTCTAAGATATGACCAATTTTTATTTTATTTTTGGTGCATCCTTGCAGCTTGTCTTTGCGACCTCTTAAGTTACGTTGAGGTGTGACGCCTGCATTTAACTAGGATTTATTCTGCGCCTTTGCTTATAAGGTGCACAGCTATATTTATTATTGCGTGTGTCCAGGTCCACCTCTTAGTCATAAGTTTTTATTTTTTTACTGAGATGAACTGGGCCATAGTAAGTTCGGTCAAGCAATATTGGATTTGCCTACCAATGTTTAGCTGATCCTAGTTAATGGTTTGGTATTGGTTGAAGCACTGTCTGGTTTTTATTTTCATCTTTTGCTTGCTCTCCTTTGTCTGTTGTGTATCAAGGTCTATGGTTAGGTTGGATGTTGAGGGTTGGCCATGAACAGCTTGTGGAAGGTTAGGTTAGGTTTTTCTCCTGTGGAGAAATCACTCTGAGAGTTTTAAGCTGTGGCTACTTGTTCAAAGGATGAGAATTAGCACACAGTGCGCCATCCAGGAATATTATTTGGAGTTATGTTCTTTAGGGACTGTTCAATGTTGGCTGAGCTGCCTGGTAAAACAGCTTGTGAGGGATTGTAGCTTGGAGTTTGGTTAGCGGTCTTGTGTGCGGTGGTCTGTCTTCCCACCAGTACTTTTTGGTGCTCATTATTTATCTTCCCCATTATGCATCTTTTTAACAGTACAGGGAGATGTGTGTGTGGTGTTAATGGTGTGTGACTGTGAAGATGTTTCCTTTCATAGGTTTCTCTCTCAGTGAAGGAGTTATGGAGATTGTGGTGTTATCTAGGCCATGTCTGTGTCCATCATTGGCACCAGGCTGCACTCGCTGCCTTTTGTACCTTTGTATGGTAGGGCTTGAGGTCAGAGTGTGTGTTTCCCTCACACCTGACGTTTGGCTTTGTGCCCAAGAGTGGCATTCTTAAGACCTGGGGGTGGTAGACCCAGGTAGGAGGTTCGTTTCTGTGTAAAGGGTTGTGTTTAGTTATGTCTGTAGCCCATTGTATGTGGTGGTTTTGTTCTTGATTGTGGCACAATCAAGATCCAGGGGTGATAGCTCTGGACAGGAGCTGTATGGTTACTTTTGGTTTCTTTTTGAGGGTCTATGAATGTTGGAATGTTATTCAGGCATGCTTGCAATGTTAGGGTTTAATTGCTAAGAGTGTGTTTGTGCTTGTTCCAGGTGTGTACCTGTGTTTTTTGTGGAAGGGAGATGTGTCATAGGAATTGTATGATCGGACCGAAAACAAAAGGTCAGACCGTACAAAAAGTCAGAAAAATGCTACCACCAAAGGTTTGAACACCAAAAGTTCGAACCTTTGGTGGTAGCATTGTAGGTAAGTATAAACATTTTTTTAAAAAGACTGCAGGGCTGCGGGGTTGTCAGCACACCCAGAAAAAAAAGAAACGGGGGCTGCGGGGGTGTCCGCCACAACACCCCGCTCACTATACTACATTATAGTGAGTGGGAGTTGCGGGGGAAACCCCTGCAGCTCCCGAACAAAAAAAGAAAAGGACCCTGCGGGGCTGGTTCCCAATCACGGAAGTGAAAGGGAACTGGCGCCGCAGGGACACAGACTGAAGAAAGGGTAAGTAGGGTGTGTTTATGTTGGGGGTGTGGGTGGGGGTGTGTTGAGGGCGTCGTTGGTTGTGTGTCGTGGGTGTGTTCTGGGTGTGGGTATGTAGGGGTTTTGAATGTGTGTTCGCATGGGAAATGTACAAACCTTTTGTGGTTCGTACATTTCACATGCAAACATTTCGGCCGCAGCAAAATCAGCCGTGGATGGAACACGTAGATCCGTGTCATCCTGAGATCTGTGTTGCTTGATTGAATTATGTCATTGCTAGAATGCTCCTCAGGGTCTGGAATGTTTATCTGTGAATAAGGGTTCTAGCTCAGGCAGTTGGTGCCAGCTAGCCTGGGTGGTAGGAGCCAGTGGTAGGAGCCACAACACCCCGCTCACTATACTACAGTATAGTGAGTGGGAGTTGTGGGGGAAACCCCTGCAGCTCCCGAACAAAAAAAGAAAAGGACACTGCGGCGCTGGTTCCCGATCACAGAAGTGAAAGGGAACTGGCACCGCAGGGACACAGACTGAAGAAAGGGTAAGTAGGGTGTGTTTATGTTGGGGGTGTGGGTGGGGGTGTGTTGAGGGTGTGGTTGGGGGTGTGTTGTGGGTGTGTTCTGGGTGTGGGTATGTAGGGGTTTTGAATGTGTGTTCGCATGGGAAATGTACAAACCTTTTGTGGTTCGTACATTTCACATGCAAACATTTCGGCCGCAGCAAAATCAGCCGCGGTTGGAACACATAGATCCGTGTTATCCTGAGATCTGTGTTGCTTGATTGAATTATGTCATTGCTAGAATGCTCCTCAGGGTCTGGAATGTTTACCTGTGAATAAGGGTTCTAGCTCAGGCAGTTGGTGCCAGCTAGCATGGGTGGTAGGAGCCAGTGGGTCCTCCTTGGGGCTACGGTACCCTCCGGGGCCCTTCTCCTCAACTGTGTCACCTTCCTGGTTCATCTTGAATAAAGGAACCTGTATGAACATACCTGCAGCCTCCATAAAATCTTATTTTGCAACACACTCCCCACATTAGTATGGCATTGATTAATGCCAGATCGGCATACTCCAATGCATAGGTACTAAATCAACTGATTGAATATCAAAAATGTGAATTCCTATTTATTACTGAAACAAGGTTTTCTGAAAGCTCGATATCAATGTTTCACTCGCTCGTACCTCATAACTATTTGATCTGGTAGATAAACTGACCCAACCAGAAAGGGGGTGGCATTGATGTTATCTATAAATCCTCTTGTACTACTTCAAATTTAGAACAACTAACGCTATCACCAAACTCATTCGGTGAACCTTTACTATGCTATCACCCCCAGGAATGGTAAATAACGTTTAAGATTACTTTATCTCAACTACAGATTTGAAATACCCTTGATTGCCGATTGCAGGGGACTTTAATATTTGGCTAGAATCTGAAGATAATATCCCAGCAACTAGAGTATCAGAAATTCTAACAAGTCATGGTATAACACCTTTGACTACCAGCCCCTCCCACCAAAAAGGGCATTGCCTTGATGTTCTGACAGCCAAAGGATCCAGGCTTAATATGCTTGGAACTTTCCCTGTCTCATGGTCAGATCATTTCGATCATTTCGATGAATGTACCCTACACTGGGAACAGTAAAGACACTCTTTAACCTGGGTTCTGGCGCTGAGATATTTGAGAGTTGGACATCATCACAGAGGAGAAGAGCTTCCCAGCGCTTGCCATGGAACCGACAGCCCCATCACTGAGGATTCCTTTGAAAATGGGTTTTACAGATTGGAGGATCTGTATAGCCAAACTGTCCCATTCAAATTTAAACAACTAAAGAAAAATAATAATACTTGGTTTACACTTGATCTCAATGACCTACAAAAATATTACAGACAAAAATAAAATGGAGGAAACATGAGACCCTGCAGACAAAATGGCAGCCAAAGATGCCTTGAACAATATTAAAAGGCAATCTTTGTAGCCAAATCCTCTTTAATTCAGAAAAGGATTGAACTAGAATCAAACAAACCAAGCGAACTGTGTTTAACAATAATTAAATGATTTAATCCTATAAGCGCCATTTCGAATCCTACCCCATCCAAGATAATGGCTGATAGTTTTAACAATATCTTTCTACACAAGATACAAAATATCCAACAAGAGATCAATCAAAAAGCACTCACACTCACTCCAAATGCCATGGAGAATGGCAGTATGGCAAAGCCCTTTGAATTTTCAGAGATGTCCTCAGATATAACATATGAACTACTCAGCAAACTTAAACCTACTTTACAATCATTCGTCAGAGTTACTGTATATGTTGCTAAGATAAAATGTGAGATACTTGGGAGATTTATGACAGCTTTTGTGAACTTCTCGCAAGATAAGGGAAACATTCCACATCCTTCAAAATCCACATCGACACTACTGCTGAAGAAATACTCATTAGATCCAAATATCCTTCAGAACTATCAGCCCGTGGCAGGTTTGCCATGGCCAACTAAGGTACTGGAGTAGGTGGTAAGGCTACAATTGCAATCCCATATCAAAAAGCACCAACTCCTGAATACAGAAGTAAGAGATCTTTTTGGCTATATTTTTTGTATTGCGTGGTATTTTTGTGGTATAGTGGTATTTATGGTACTTTGTTGTATAGTGGTATTTTCGGTATATTGGTGAGCCTAACTTCAGAGATTACCGCCTGATAATTGTTCTTTTACCGGAATCACTAACGGTAATTAAGTACTGGACTTAGTACACTCTAAACAATCAACTCTTCCCCTTCTGTGGTATCTTATCTACAATACCACCCTATGCCCCTTTGGCTTGCATCACAGTATACATTTACCATGCAAATGAAACACGAACATTCATTCAGAGCATCTCAGAGCAACACAATTTACAATGACTAACCTTGCATTTATATTTTTATCGCACATTCTGCATCTCTCTGTATGTCAACCCAATACAGCTGAGAATAGAATAAGTACACTGTGGCTAATTCACCTTTTCAAATTGTTATTCTTTTTCAGAAGTTAGAAATATGCAAGTTACACAGAGTGGCATGTGCATCCACATTGTAATTCAAACATAAGTGAAACCTTTCCTGCAATGGGTTTAAAAACATTCTTTGTGTGATAATGCCCAGAGTTCTGACAAGCCAACATTGGCCTTGAACTCTGCAACAAGAATTGGCAGAGCACAGGCTTTTATCACATCTGAGTTTTATCGCAGCAAAACTTGAAGAGACATGAACACAGTTTTACATCCATGTTTAAAATGTCATCATGCAGCACCTAAAAATGAAATGACTTACTCTATTCTATACTATCTAACATTAAGCATTCACTCACCAGCTCGCTCCTCAAATTGACTGGATTTCCAAAGAAATCTTTAATCGTGGGTGTGACTTGAACTGCTTGCAATGCCAATCTAGTTGTCGGACAGAACTCTTATCTGGTCCACTCCCTTGTCACCTGGAACAAACCCTCTACCACCCTTTTTGCTCCTGAAGTCAGCCAGAGGAAAAGAGTGCCTGGAACGAATCCTCTTTAGACAGCTGCAAGCTCCCGAGCCAGTGAATGAGTGCGTGACCCAGCCCTTTCTGCTGCAAACCTTTTTGTAAGACCTCATGTGTCATTCAAACCACCTCCCTTTTTGTCAGTCAGCCAATCCAAGAATATTCTGACCATTTCCATCCTCACCGCTTATAAGCGGAAATAATAGCTACATCTCAGTGCTGTCTTGCTGCTCGGAAAGCTTTTTAAACAATGCAATGTCTTTCCATTCCACAATTCTGATTTGTCAAGCCCCCATTCAGACACAGCACAGCTTTAAGCCTGCCCATTTTTTTTATTTCATTTCCAAACTACAATGCATTTCCATGGATCTGCACCAAGTTCATATAACCGGCATGGACTGGTTTGCACTAAATGTTAGTATGGGAATCTGTTATATGTTAAATGGATAAGGTAAACTAGTATGTTAGTTTCCTGTTAGTTTTATTTTTTAGGGCAACTCAGCCCACAGCCGTGGTATCGTGGAGCAAAGTGATTATTTTTCTAGCATGTTCATTCCAAACATTGGCATCTATTAGATTCAGCCTGAGTCTCACACCCTTGAGTCACACACATGAGTCTGACACCCGTGGCCCCAATTACAATTCAGGGTGTTTGCTAAAATGTGGATGATGAAATGTGGAGCTACCCTGGTTGAAATTCAGAATAAAGAAAAGTATTTCCCCATTACATTTCCCTACACACCCTCCTTTTTTTCTGTTCGGACACAACCAAAATCACTGCAGGAAAAAACACACATGCAATAATCCTGGTTTCAACATGTAATCAATGTGTGATCTTAGGCATGATTTTACCTTGATCCTAACAGTTAATCCAATCAGATAGAGCTATAATAATCAAACAATATGCAATTGATAACATGCATACACAAAAACATTATATTTATGTATATATTTTGACAAATCTTTTTTTTATTATTTGTTCGTTTTTTGATATTTTAGATTATTTTATTTTTATTTTTTATCTGTTGATCGCCTTTATCTCTAATCATCTTTTAATTTGTGATCCCCTATTTGTTTTTTTTTCATTTGTATCTTTTTTTAATAAAACATTGAAATGAGATATTATTACTTTCAAGACAACCATAGGTCCATACAACTGTGCTGGTTGGCCTCAGTCTGATACAAAAATCAATGTTTGTAAAAAAATAATAAAATAAAATATGATGTTTAACAGTGAAGTCAGACATTGTTCAGCAAACTGTTCTTGGTGAAGTGAACTTCCATCCTCTGTAGGTGGGACTTCATTGGGGGTCATCGTCTTCACCTCCTTTTTCGGTCCAAGGTTTTCTCCAGAGGACTCCATTCCAGTGGCATCCTCCAGGGATCCGGGGCTCCCAGGGATCCAGTGCACTCTAACTCCCAGAGCGCTAATGGAAACATTTATTAGTTTGTAAAATAAAAAGAAAAACACAACTTAAGAATCAAGTACATCAAACCATTTCCTTTTCCCTTTTCATTTGGATATCTGAAATCAAAATTAATTATGCACACAAATGCACAATATACACAAAATACCATAGAATTCAGCGAGGACATCTCTTTAGGACCATTTGAAAGTAAAGTAACTTAAACACACTAATACAACACAGCACTTTTTCAGGCAACTGTTTCAAACACAACTAATCTTACCACAACATCTAATAAAATAATGCAAATTAACTAACCATTTACCTATTTACAATACCCCTTTCTCCTAGTTACTTATTTATACTTTTGTTCACTCATTTGATATATATTTCCCCTTTTATCCCTTCAAGCCCCATTTTAATATCTTTAAACTATTTACACCTAGTCACTTGCTATGGCAAGTCTATTTAATATGTAAGCTCTTTACTTTCATACCATGACATGTTTCACTCCCTGCTAGTCTCAAGTCGCTCTAGCCTTTTCACCTCATGTTACGGGTGGAAGGGCTTAATCTGATTAACATGGACAAACTGTTCCACTGTTAATTCTCCCTCCTTTCTAGCAATTCTGTAGACCCCAGGTGAAACATTATCTACAATTATATATGGCCCATGCAACGCTGCAAGAAATTTAGAGTTTTTATGCTTATCTTTCACAAAGTTGAATTTATAGACCTGGTCTCCTATATCATATTCTTTCATAAGTGTCTTCCAATCGTAATATGACTTTGTACTGTCAGCAGCCTTTTCCAAATTTTGCAGCGCAAATGCGAAAGCATTTTGCAAGTTCTTTCTCAGTTCTTTCACATATTCATGGATTGTTGACACATTTACAAGAACATGTTCATTTGTTCTGTAGAGCAAGTGTTGCGGCAAAACCATTTTCGTACCTGTCAAAATTTCATGGGGGCCGGTATTTGTTGATTTAGAGGGCGTTGACCTGAGAGCCATTAATAGCAGAGGAAGCAACAGATCCCATCTAGATCCTGCTTCAGCTACAAACTTTTTCAACATGTCAACTATTGATCTGTTACACCGTTGCGCTCCGCCTGAAGAGGAGGGCCGGTAAGAAATGTGTAGCTTCGTCTTCACACCCAAGATTTGCCACATTTTTGTCATTACTGCACTAGTGAAATGACGTCCACGGTCTGATTCTATTCTTTGAGGTAAACCAAATCTGGAAAAAATATGATTCACAAGTAAAGTGGCTGCCGTTTTCTCACTGCAATCTGGAGCTGGAATCCACTCTAGCCATTTAGACATTAAACAAATGACCGTTAACAGGTACTTGTTTACCCTGGCTGATCCCTTCACAGGTCCTATAAAATCTACTTGCAGATCGGACCATGGAAGTGTCAAACCCCTTTTCATAATTGGTGCTCTATGAACTGGTGACGCAGGCTGAAACTGTGCACACACTAAACACACTCTGGTGTACAGCTCAGCATCTTGAGACATGAGTGGCCAATAGGCATAATCTTTTAAAATGTCCAAGGTTTTTTGTGACCCTCTGTGGCCTGCAGTTATGGCATCATGGGCATGATGTAACATCAATCCCCGAAATGACAAACCACTACCCATTGGATTTGGCCTGCACAGATTCTCTAATCAGTCCATCTTGTAACCTAATTCTCTTTTTTTTTTAAATAACTCAATTCTTCTTTCCCTTTGCAGTCCTCTTCATTCAGAGGATTTTCTTCCACATCTATCAAATGGTTGTAAAATAGTTCTAGAATAAGATCCTCCTTTTGTGCATTAATCAAGTCTTGATCTAGAGTATCAAAACTCCATTGTGCCACAGATTGTTCAACTGTTTTTGGAGCTTTGGAGCGTGTTAGCACATCCACCTGTGTTTCACCAAGCAGGTGTTCAATAGAAAACAATTCCCCATTACAGCTCCAATGTTGGCTAATTGATTAGCCTTATCATTTCCATAATCATCATAACTTTATTCAGCTATCAGACCATCAAAGTGCATCCTAATACAAAAACCTTAGTAAACAAAACCAGATTAAACACACTAACGAAAAACCCATCGCTTTTCCGGATACCACATATTCCTTAGGGTCCACAGCTTTTGTCTCCATTTGATGTTGACCCAAAGATGTAAGGTTCGCCTCAGTTTGAGGTGTATTGGCTGTGGCAATTCCATGTGCGGTAACAGAGTCAGGGAGAGGGTGCAAGCTAATTGAGATCCCGCTCGTGGTCTTTTGACCCGCCCACCCGCTACTTCCCAGGACCCCATTAACTATTCTGCTGTCCCAAAAGGCCAGCTTAATGCTGTCAAAGGTGTTCTTGCACTTACTTGGAATTAAGCAAGACATCCCGCCAGAGATTCTCTGGATACAAAGGAGCAACCTCAAGTAGTCTTCAACCAATGTAAGCATTTGTTCAGTGGGGCATCCATTGGCTCTAGCTTTTTTACCACCAGTGTGGGTACCCCATGAAGATAGATTATGGCGCGTTTGGGCCTTCCATGGTCAAGGGGCTTATACATACCCCCTATCTTGCGTGCACCCTAGGCTCTAGTCTCCTTCCTTTTTGAGTGTTAAACGTTCACAGTCGTTGGTACCTGAGCCACCAGTGGAACAATCATTGACTTGGGGTTGGAGACCTTACTACTCTCCCTGAACATTAGGTTCACATGGTCGGTTTGGAGAGAGATTCCCCAGATGGCAAGCTGTGACGGGCAGCAGACATTTCAAAGATGGCTGAATCCATGGGGACCTGATTAGTTGAGCGTTCCAGGGGTGCGATCTTAAACCCCTTAACAGCTGTTATGATGTCCAGGGGTTCCACCTGAGTACTTCCTCCTCCCCTCATTTGGGCCTCTAGTAAAGCTAGCAGCAATTTTCTGATATCCGCCACCTTTGCAAGGACTTGGGTACACCAACACACCCTAGGTATGTGGACCTCCCCAGTAGGTCGATCAGTGGCCATACTATTGCCATGATTAATTCTATTGCTTGAGGGCTTGACATGCCGAAGTGGGGTTATAAGGAGGAAGGAGCTAGCCTCCGAGCTTGTGGATGACAGAAAGTCACTCCAAAGACTACTATGGGAGCTAGAAGAAGGTTTGTCTCCTGGAACGTTATGGGTCAGAGTGTTCCCTACAACCAAGGGAGGAGACACAGGGGTCGAGGGAGTACAGAGGGTAAGAAAGTCAGTGATGGATACAAGATCAGGAACCAGGCAGCAGGTCAGGGGGAAGCCTAGTTCCAGGTTACAGCCAGCATCTGCCTTGTTTGCCCGTATCACCAGCTTCACTGTCCCCGGGTGCCTTGGTTGACAGATTCCATGAAGACCCACTGGGGACTTCCTTATCCTCACCTGGTGTTTTCAAATGACCACATATTTTCCTCCAATGGATTATCAAGTCCTTTTCTGACACAAGTTTGTCTATAGCTTGAATCATCTTGCCATGTTTAAGTGGCTTCTTGTTATATGTGAGCATGCCCTGTACCTTCCTACCAGGTAAATTCTCCACAAAACTATTTTGCGCATAATCACAATCAGTGACTAAAACTATTTCTTTAAGCCTATTTTCTACTGCTGTAGATATTGCCTTATAAATGGCAGCCAATTCTGCAACTTGACTGCTTTTGGGGCCTATCCTCATCCTTACTCTTGGAATGCTGTTGCATTTAAACCACACAATTCCTATTCCTGCCACAAGTTCTTTCTCAGCATAAATTCTATGTGGTATGCACATCTATCTACATACATAGTTGGTAAATCCTTACATGTTTCTTCATTGAAAGCCTTGTGGGAGATTGCTCAAATTCATTTAAACTTGTCTCTAGCTCAGTGTCATCAGGTGCACAGACAGCTGCATAATCATGCAACTCCGCTAGCCCTTGAGCAACTGGGCTCTTTTTATTTTGTCCATATCTCACTTCTACTGGAAATTCCTGGAGTGCCAATGTCCACAAAGTGATTTTTGACTGGGCCAAATTCCCTGATCTGATCCTCTTACTTTGCAAAAATTGCAGAGGCTGGTGATTTGTTTCAACAATCACCCACTCCCCTTGAATTATGGGATGGAAAAGTTGTAATGCCCATACAGTGGTCAGAAGTGCTTTTTCACATTCACTTAAATTGATCTCTAGCTGTGACAATGCCTTGCTAGCATATGCACTGGTTTTGTTATTTGAATCATGTTTTTGGTATAATACTGCTGATTGATCTGTGAAGCCTATTTCTGCAAAGAAATCCTAGTTTTTCATTGGATATGCCAAACATGGCGCTTTCATTAGACACCCTTTTAGCATGACCACTGCTTCACTTTTTTCCTTTTCCCATTTCCAGGGTACACCCTGCTTCAGTAATCCCATCAAAGGTTGTGTAATCTCTGCATAATTTTCAATAAACTTTCTGTTGTAACTTGTCATTCCTAACAAACTCTTTAAACTTTTCAAGTTAGTGGGATATTTTAGTTTCTGAATCACTTCCACCTTTTTCTTTTGCAGATTTAATTTATGCTCTGTCACTTCCTGGCCTAGGAAGTTTACCCTTTTTTTGCACCACTGTGCTTTCTGTAAAGATACCTTTGCCCCAACCTACTATAGCTGACTGAGGACATGTCTAATGTCATTGAAATGGCTTTTCAAATCTTTATTTTTGATTAGCACATCGTCCACATAAACTATTGTTCATCTTTCTGCCATGCTCAGGAATATCCCAAATTTACTCCCACTATTGACATACCCAAAAGGGGTCCGGGACCATGCATATTGTGATTAGTCAAATGAAAATGCAAATAGATTTTCAATGTCTTCACCTAGTGGCACACACCAGTATCCAGCTGTAAGATCTAAGGTGGTAAATACCTTTGACCCGTGAACCTGTGCAAGGCCCTGATCAATAATGGAAGGTGCCACCTTGGAACAGGTACCTTTTTGTTTAATTCTTGTAGATCTGCACACAAGTGCCATTGGCCATTCGGTTTTAGCACACCTAATATAGGGGTATTCGATGTACTATGAATAGGCCTAAGGATTCCTGTAGATTCTAAATGTTTGTTAATTTCAGCCAGTGACTTCAGACATGCCAAGAGCAACTTATATTGCCACACAATTACTGGCTCCCTACCATGTCCTTCTGTTAGTGTGGCATCATGCAAATCGGTCAGCCCACAGTCATAGGCATCTTTGCCAAAACCCTGTTTGAACTCCATAAATATTTTCCTCAATTGGCCTTTTTCTTCTTAATTTGTGCAAGCATCTGCAGCTGGAATCTGCTCCTCTACCATTTAGAAAATTCTGGGAAATCCTGTGTGGCAGTGTCTCTTTGGACAGTCACTACACTCAAGTATTTTGGAATAATGACCTCCACTTCAATATGCTGCTTTTAGATTCACCTAATTCGAAAAAGATGCAATCATCCTGATGACAGCATACCATTTCACTTAGCTCATAAGGGTACACAGACTGAACTTTAAAGATTCCCTTTGGCTCAGACTCCAGTGATTCTGGTAATTTACCCTGTGCAGTCACATATTTTACAGGGATATTCCCGATCACGGGGTTACTGAAATCAGCAGTGTAGTAAGACTTCTGTACTACCATTCCTAATGCTGTATTCTCATTCAATCGCCTGGAAAATTGGCAGAGTTGGCAAAAAAGGAAAACAATGTTTTAATTTTTTCTCTTTTTTCTAATACGTAACATGTTTGCTTTATCTGGTTCTTTTTGTAAAGGCTCAGCGAGCCAAAACAAATTAAAAAAAAAAATTAAAAAAAATGCTTTATTCTCTTCCAAATGAATGTCTTGACAGCCTCTATTTTCCACAAGGATTTGAATGGGTCCATTCCCAATCTCTATGAGTGGTGTATATTTGCATTCTAATCCTTGCTACTTTATGGATTCGTTTAGGCACACAAATGCATCACAATCTTTTATCTGTTGTCCCTTCCTATATTTTAATGCTACTGTAAATTGTAAATTGTCTGGTAAATGCGGGAATGGTAACATCCTTTTTCGCTTGAAGCTCAATTGCATATGGCGTCATCTGGGCACAATGATAACCTTGTCTCTTTTCTTCAAATTCAGGTGCAGCTCCACCCAATCTGGACCAGACCTTTTGATTTAGAAAGTCTAATACCATACACATTTTGTGCATGATGTCATTTCCCAAATAGAATTTGATTTGTGTTCCGCTCACAATCCACACATTGTGATGAATGCTTTTAGAGCTGATTGTAATCTTTAGCATGCATCTTCCTACAATTCTTTGTCCCAACTCGGGGTCATCTAGGCCAAAGATGTGTTGGTTTTTTATTTTAAACTTTGGGATCTCCTCTCTGTCAAGTATTTGCCGGAGTATGTTTTCACTAATAAAACTCCTTTCATGCTCAAGCGCCAAAATGGCTTCAATCATTTCAGAATGCCCATTCACATGGATAGGGATCCATGCCTGCCCTTCTCCCATGTGTAGTTCTGCAATTGTTGAAATGCTTTTTTCCTGATTTAACTCCGGAGTAATATTTGGTTTGTATTTTTCTTCATTTAGATAAAAACGCAATGTTTTTCATCTATTACTGTTTGCCAGTTTTTCTTAGAGTCCAAATAAATCTCCAAAGACTGCTTCTCTTTTTCTGCTCGCATTTCATCCTGACACATGAGAATGACAGTGACACTAGGCACACAGCCATTCTGAAGCTATACTTCCCCTGCACTTTCTGATTTACCAACAGTGTGGCATTCTTTTACACTGCTGCTTTGGGTCATTATTTTCTTAGGTTTCAATGGCTTTTTAGCTAAGGTCCATAATACCCCATTTACCCCATCAATGAGGGGCGATAATCTCCTCAGGCAATTTGTCCCTATGAGGAAGGGTATTTCATTAATGGGTGTGACCAACACTGCCTGTCTCATCCGATGATTCCTTATCTTTATGTCAACCTCAGTGACACATTCGATAGGTATTTCTTCCCCATTGAAATTGTGCACAGGGCCTTCACTTTGCCTCACCTTTACATGATTTTGTGGGGATCTCCCTTCATTGATACTTTTCACCAGTTCTTTTGACATTATTGTTGCTTGGGCACCTGTGTCAATCACTGCAAATGCATTACATTTTTCTACAATAGTTATAGGAGCATAGTACCTATCCTCAACCTCTTCTAGTATACCTAGAAAATGTGAATTTTTACTTATTTCAGGACTTACTTTTCTTAGCTCATTTTTACTTTTTCCTAGGCAAATGGGCATATGAACTGATATTTTACCCTCCTTTTGCCCACTTCATTTTGAATTTCTTGGTCTATTCTCCTGGGCTCAGAACCCATTTGGAGTGTAGCTACTGACTGCCATCTGACTTGGGACCACTAGGGTTCACACCCCAATTTCTCATTGTGCCTTTCCCATTACCTGGGTCCTCTCTACTTACCTCCACATTGCAACCTATTGGGTGTGTATTTTCACAAGTGTCACGTGACAGCATGTCGGTTTCTGGTGTGTGACACTTGTCTGCATTTTGTATGGAGCCTGTTATTTCTGTCCATTGGAACATCTGTGGCTCAAAATACTCTCAGGTGACTAACCTGCCCCTGCCTTTTGGGCAATTGTTTCCTCTGCAAGGGTATCAATATTATTTAGATCAAGTAAGGATTACCTATCTGTTGATCCTAAGTCTTCATTTTGTTTTTCATTTCCACGTTGGATATTCTTTTTAAACGTGCTTCTCTGTTCTTTGGGTTTTCCTTGTTCATTTTCCCTTTTTTGCTCATCTTCACATACCTGAATGGTCTGGTTCAACTCCAAATTAAACCACACTCCCTTTTTGTGTGTGTTACAGTTCCCTGTCTCACTTTCATTTGTTTGTTTTCTTGTTTTTAAATCAGCAAGCAATTCTGTATTTTTATTCAAAGGCTATCAATGGGCATCTGTGTTTTCATCAGGGCAGTGGTGATTAGCTAGTCACTTGTCGATCACTCCTATGACCCTCTGCACCTTCACTTGGCTGTTGCTTTTGAACTGCACATCATTTTCCTCATCATTTTCCTATCTGTTCAGACAACCTTTTGACTTGATATGATATGATATGGCATTTATAACGCGCCTATACACAAGTGTTTCAAGGCGCGACGAGGCAAGGGAGGGAGGACAAGGGAAAGCCAGACAGCGATCCTACTAGGCCAGGTGTCAATCAGATCGCGCAAGGGAAGGGGGAGGGGACAGTGCAGTACATGGGAAAAGAATAAATAGCAATAAGTGACAGTAGGCCAGCAGGTGGCAAGTGCAGGGGTAAGTGCAGGCATCAGGTGTCAAGCGCTGGTAGTGGGACTGTAGGGATACAGAAAACAGTCACCAAGTGCTGGGGTTGTCAGGAGGTCAGTGCAGGTGTGCGACTGGTGGGGGAGCGGACCTGGGCACCGAGTTCAGAGGGTGGCCAGGTAACCAGCGACGATTCAGCCAGGAAGTCAGCAGGGGAGAGGAGGAGAAAAAGCAGAAGCAAAGAAAAAGGTTTTGAGGTGCTTCCGGAACCAGAGATGATTCTCCTCAAGTTTCAGGGAGGCATGGAGGCTGTTCCAGATGGAGGCCCCAGCTGAGGAAAGAGATCTCCCACCAACTCGTTGCTTAGAGAAGCGGCTGACCCCGAGGGAGTTGTAGGCGGATGAGCTAAGATCTCTAGAAGGGAGATATTTAGAGAGAGAGAGTTGAAAGTATTGAGGACCCAAATCCCAGAAGGCCTTGTGGACAATGTAGAGGGTTTTGTACTTGATCCTTGCAGCCACTGGGAGCCAGTGCAGATATTTCAGTCCTGGAGCAATACGATCCCTGGGCTTGAGGCCTAGGACAAGTCTTGAAGTCCTATTCTGGATGAGTTGTAGAGGGAGGAGAGTAGAAGCAGGCATATTTAGAAAGAGGCTGTTCCACTAGTCCAGCCTAGAGAGAACCATAGCTCGGGAGATAGTGAGCTTCTGCAGGAAGAAGAGGAATGGAACTTGGGCCTCTAAGCATTGAAACCTGTCCATGTTTCTGAATTCCTCTCTTTGTCGTCTGGGCCGGTAATGAATAAACTAGCCCTGATTAGGCCTGGTCTGATATATTTCAGGAGATTGATTCTATTTGTGTTTCCCCTGAATTCACATGACACAGGAGGTGGAGAACGTGGAAAGACCATCCTTTGATCATGGTCAACCTGTGGTGGGGACTGATTATATTGGCGAGGTACATAATTCATATTTTGTCTTTCATTTGGTTGGAACTATTCCCTATGCTGATTTCCATTTTCAATTAATCTATCAACATATCTAGGTCTTTATTGTTGGCCATATACCATTGTGTTAGGGTAAAATCTACTCTGGGCCCCTAGTGTCTGGTATGGGCCGTTGTACATTTGATTTTGATTGTTATTTAGGCCTAGCATATCATGGCGATACCCCACTCTGGAAGAGCTACCAAGGTATCTAGGACTAATGTAAGAATTTTTGTCACTGGGATCAATGGATTGGAACATAGGAGTCTGGGATGATGTTCTCTGTGGAGCCAGGCCCCTTTGATTAGGTGACATGTCGTTCTTTGCCTGAGTTTGGGCTGATTCTAGCAGCATCTTTACAGACTTTACCTCCAAAATCACTATTGTGGATTCCTTAGACTTTGGTTTTGCCTCTTTATTCCTAGGCCCCTCCTCTTTCTGATCAAATATCACTTTATACAGTTTGGCTCCCTGTTCTATTATACATTCCAGCGGTTTTTCCCTGTCAAATTCACTGAATAATTGGGAGACAATTTCTTTTTGGATTCCACGAAAAAAAATGCAGTTTTAAATTCTACTGAGTTAGGGTTAAATGTCACGTCAAAATGTGAAAATGCTCTTTTTAAGTTTTGAAAGACTGGCGCGGGGACTCATTATGCTGTGCCGCCATAATATAAGCAGCTTTCCTGGATTCCTGTTTAGACTGATAAGGTGAGAATTGGTGTCTAATCTCTTTCTCAAAGTCTGCCCATGACATATTTTCTTGTTCATTGATACCATGTGATACTAGCAGACGCTGCATCTGGAGTGAGGTGAAAATACTGTCTATATTGTTCCCTAGGAATCTGAAGAGCCTTGAATGTATCATGAAACACCTCCAAATGATCTTCCATGCAACAATACCCTCCCCTTTTGAATGGTTTAATCAAAGCCTTGATAGATTGAATAATTTTTGAAGGAATACATGCATTCTGGTATGTGTTATTTTGTCGCTCAATCCTGTTCTCTTCTGGGAAAGAATATGTGTGAGTATTTGCAGGTGACTCAGACCCTAACAAAGGGTTATAACCGAGTCTGTACATGTGGACAGCTGCTTGTACATTTCCTTGGCTAGGGCCCCTTTTTCCACTTCTGTGCTAATCCTATTTTTCCATGTCAAATTTTCAGATAACCAGCTTGCATGAGCATAAAGCTTTGCCTCGAGGTAATATGATAATTCCAAAAATTCAGCCTGACTCTGGGACATGGTGGTACTATTGCCAATAACACTATAACAAGAGTCGAGTTAGCACACAGTACTGCAGTACCTCACAGCTCTAATTCAGAGAATGAGTGCACAATATGGTTATGCGTTATGATGCAAGGTCATGCACCAAGATGTTAGAGATCTTTTTGCCTATATTTTTGGTATCTCGTGATAGTTTTGTGGTATAGTGGTATTTTTGGTACTTCGAGGTATAGTGGTATTTTTGGTATAGTGGTGAGCTTAACTGATAATTGCTCTTTTACCGGAATCACTAACGGTAATCAAATAGTGGACTTAGTACACTCTAAACAATTAACTCATCCCCTCCTGTGGTATCTTATCTACAATACCACCTTATGTCATTTTGGCTTGCAACCCAGTATACATTTACCATGCAAATGAAACATGAACATTCATTCATAGCCTCTCAGAGCAACACAATTTACAATGACTAACCTTGCTTTTATATTTATGCTGCACGTTCTGCATCTCTCTGTATGTCAACCCAATAGAGCTGAGCCTAGAACAAGTATACTGCGGCTAATTCCCCTTTTTGAATTGTTATTCTTTATCAGAAATGACAAATATGCAAGTTACACAGAATGACATGTTCATCCACGTTGTAATTCAAATTTTGTCCTATACTCCGGTGAGTGTTTGTGGGCCTATTTTTCCTGTGCATGCAGACCCTTCTGGTCGTGCCCCTAGCCCACTTTCACCCCGTGCAGCCCTCCCTCCACCCGCACCGTCTCCCTTCCGTGTTTGTCCCTCCTCCCTCCACCCCTGATTGGCCGGATTGCTTCCTCCTTGGCCCTGATTGGTGATCCCATTCGGAGCAGCTGAGCCTACCGGCCCGTGCTGCACTCGTGCTGCTCACTTTTGCCCTATACTCCGGTGAGTGTTTGTGCCTTGGTAAGACCCTTTGGGCCTATTTTTCCCATGCCTGCAGACCATTCTGGTCGTGCCCCTAGCCCGCTTTCACCCCGTGCAGCCCTCCCTCCTGCCAGACCGTCTCCCTTCCATGTTTGTCCCTTCTCCCGCCTCCCTCCAACCCTGATTGGCTGGATTGCTTCCTCCTTGGCCCTGATTGGTGCTCCCATTCAGAGCAGCTGAGCCTACCGGCCCAGGCTGCACTCGTGCTGCTCACTTTTGTCCTATACTCCGGTGAGTGTTTGTGTTTTGGTAAGACCCTTTGGGACTATTTTGTCCGTGCCTGCAGACCCTTCTGGTCGTGCCCCTAGCCTGCTTTCACCCCGTGCAGCCCTCCCTCCTGCCAGACCGTCTCCCTTCCGTGTGTGTCCCTCCTCCTGCCTCCTCCACCCCTGATTGGCTGGATTGCTTCCTCCTTGGCCCTGATTGGTGCTCCCATTCAGAGCAGCTGAGCCTACCGGCCCGCGTTGCACTTGTGCTGCTCACTTTTGTCCTATACTCCGGTGAGTGTTTGTGCCTTGGTAAGACCCTTTGGGCCTATTTTTCCCATGCCTGCAGACCCTTCTGGTCATGCCCCTAGCCCGCTTTCACCCCGTTCAGCCCTCCCTCCTCCCAGACCGTCTCCCTTCCGTGTTTGTCCCTCCTCCCTCCACCCCTGATTGGCCGGATTGCTTCCTCCTTGGTAAGACCCTTTGGGCCTTTTTTTCCCATGCCTGCAGACCCTCCTGGTCGTGCCCCTAGCCCGCTTTCACCCCGTGCAGCCCTCCCTCCTCCCTGACCGTCTCCCTTCCGTGTTTGTTCCTCCTCCCTCCACCCCTGATTGGCCGGATTGCTTCCTCCTTGGTAAGACCCTTTGGGCCTATTTTTCCCGTGCCTGCATACCCTTCTGGTCGTGCCCCTAACCAGCTTTCACCCCGTGCAGCCCTCCCTCCTCCCAGACCGTCTCCCTCCACCCCTGATTGGCCGGATTGCTTCTTCCTTGGCCCTGATTAGTGCTCCCATTCAGAGCAGCTGAGCCTACCGGCCCGCGCTGCACTCGTGCTGCTCACTTTTGTCCTATACTCCAGTGAGTGTTTGTGCCTTGGTAAGACCCTTTGGGCCTATTTTTCCCGTGCCTGCAGACCCTTCTGGTCGTGCCCCTAGCCTGCTTTCACCCCGTGCAGCCCTCCCTCCTCCCAGACCATCTCCCTTCCGTGTTTGTCCTGTTTCCCTCCACCCCTGATTGGCCGGATTGCTTCCTCCTTGGTAAGACCCTTTGGGCCTATTTTTCCCGTGCCTGCAGACCCTTCTGGTCATGCCCCTAGCCCGCTTTCACCCCGTGCAGCCCTCCCTCCTGCCAGACCGTCTCCCTTCCGTGTTTGTCCCTCCTCCCGCCTCCCTCCACCCCTGATTGGCCGGATTGCTTCCTCCTTGGCCCTGATTGGTGCTCCTATTCAGAGCAGCTGAGCCTACCGGCCCACGCTGCACTAGTGCTGCTCACTTTTGTCCTATACTCCGGTGAGTGTTTGTGCCTTGCTGAGACCCTTTGGGCCTATTTTTACCGTGCCTGCAGACCCTTCTGGTCGTGCCCCTAGCCCGCTTTCACCCCGTGCAGCCCTCCCTCCTCCCAGACCGTCTCCCTTCCGTGTTTGTCCCGCCTCTCTCCACCCCTGATTGGCCCTGATAGGTCCAGACGAGAAGCTCCCCGTTTCATTGCTGGTCCTCCCAAGGCAGTCCTCTGCCTGGCAGCCCATCGGCTAAGGACCTGAGGCAAAGGACGACTCCAGATCGTATCTGTAGGTATCTGCAGGAGAAGCAAGAAGCCGACAATAAGTAAGTGTGGCAAGGGCAGGGTCAGAAGCAATTACTTCCCACCATACTACCCTACCACTCAACCTAGAAACTAAACCATTGTAAAATCTTCATATTGTGGTAGCATTAAAAATAGGAGTGTGCATTTACAAACATGTCTGCATTCATAAAACATGAAAATAACCGTTGAAGCTAGAAATAGCCTCTCTGTGAAAGTTGAATTCTGAAGTGTGACCAATAGCCTCTCTGTGAAAGTTGAATTCTGAAGTGTGCCCAATAGCTTCTATGTGAAAGTTGAATTTAAGAAGTGTGCCCAATAGCTTCTATGTGAAAGTTGAATTCTGAAGTGCGCCCAATAGCCTCTCTGTGAAAGTTGAATTCTGAAGTGTGCCCAACAGCTTCTATGTGAAAGTTGAATTCTGAAGTGCGCCCAACAGCCTCTCTGTGAAAGTTGAATTCTGAAGTGTGCCCAATAGCTTCTATGTGAAAGTTGAATTTAAGAAGTGTGCCCAATAGCTTCTATGTGAAAGTTGAATTCTGAAGGGCGCCCAATAGCCTCTCTGTGAAAGTTGAATTCTGAAGTGTGCCCAACAGCTTCTATGTGAAAGTTGAATTCTGAAGTGCGCCCAACAGCCTCTCTGTGAAAGTTGAATTCTGAAGTGTGCCCAATAGCTTCTATGTGAAAGTTGAATTTAAGAAGTGTGCCCAATAGCTTCTATGTGAAAGTTGAATTCTGAAGTGTGCCCAATATCCTCTCTGTGAAAGTTGGTTCTAGAAGTGTGCCCAATATCCTCTCTGTGAAAGCTGAATTTAGAAGTGTGCCCAATATCCTCTCTGCAAAAAGTTGAACTTAAAAGTGTGCCCAATATCGTCTGTGAAAAGTTGAATTTAGAAGTGCGCCCAATATCGTCTGTGAAAAGTTGAATTTAGAAGTGCGCCCAATAGCCTCTCTGTGAAAGCTGAATTTAGAAGTGTGCCCAATAGCCTCTCTGTGAAAGTGAATTCAGAAGTGTGCCCAATAGCCTCTAGGTGAAAGTGAATTCAGAAGTGTGCCTAATAGCCTCTAGGTGAAAGCTGAATTTCAAAGTGCGCCCAATAGCTTCTATGTGAAAGTTGAATTTAGAAGTGTGCCCAATAGCTTCTACGTGAAAGTTGAACTTAGAAGTGTGCCCAATAGCCTCTCTGTGAAAGTTGAATTCTAAAGTGTGCCCAATAGCTTCTATGTGAAAGTTGAATTTAGAAGTGTGCCCAATATCCTCTCTGCAAAAAGTTGAACTTAGAAGTGTGCCCAATATCGTCTGTGAAAAGTTGAATTTAGAAGTGCGCCCAATATCATCTGTGAAAAGTTGAATTTAGAAGTGCGCCCAATAGCCTCTCTGTAAAAGTTGTACTTAGAAGTGTGCCCAACATCCTCTCTGTGAAAGCTGAATTTAGAAGTGTGCCCAATAGCCTCTCTGTGAAAGTGAATTCAGAAGTGTGCCCAATAGCCTCTAGGTGAAAGTGAATTCAGAAGTGTGCCCAATAGCCTCTAGGTGAAAGTTGAATTTCAAAGTGTGCCCAATAGCTTCTAGGTGAAAGTTGAATTTAGAAGTGTGCCCAAATAGTCTCTCTGTGCAAGACTTGAATATAAGGTGCGCCTAAATATCCCCGCTGTGCAAAGTTGAATTGAGAAGTGTACTTAATAGTGTTCCCTAGTTGAACTGACTTGTGCCCCTAATAGTCTCCCTGTTCAAAGTTGAAATTAGAAATGTGCCTAAAAGCGTGCCCTGTTTGAAATTAGTAGGTCGCCCAATAGTCCACCCTGGTTGAATTTGGAACAGTCCCCAATTTCCGATCTGTGTAAAGTTGAAATTAAAAATGTACCTAATAGCCGCACTGTGAAAACGTAAAGTTAGAAGATTGCCTAAAATATCCCTAAAATATCCCTTCTGTGCAAAGTTTAACTTAGAAGTATGCCTAATATCATCTCAGTGTAATGTAGAATTTAGAAGTATGTCTAATAATCTAATTCCCCTGTGTACAAAATTGAATTTAGAAGTAGGCCTAATATCATCTCTGTGTACAGTTGAATTTAGAAGTGTGCCTAATAGTCTAACATCATCTATGAAAAGTTGAATCTAGAAGTGTGCCTAAAAGCAATACCTGTGGTGTGCTACATTCAATTTCTCCTTAATAGCTTACCTGTATTCCAGCTTACTAGAAAAAACCCTACCCAACAGCGTAACTGTGCTGTAGTTGCAACTAAATAGGCCGCCTAATCAACATATCCTAAGGTCTAGCTACACTTCAAAACGGCCTAATATCGGCAGCCTAGTACAACTAATACACTAAAACCGAGAATAAGTGAATAATAACACCCAGTTTAGTGGAACCCTGAAACCAAGACTAATCTCACCCAGTGATATAGCCGAACTTATAAAGTTCAATAAAGTGTAAGTTGCACCTGAAACTACACCTAATAGCTCGTACTAACCATGAGTGCACCCACTCCACCAGGGTTTGCCGGAAACGACCACCGTGGTCCGCGCCCCACTCTCCGGTCTGCCTTGCCTCCCGTCCCCCCCTTCCCAACTCATCCCACCCTCCTTCACATCCCCTACCCTTCCCCTTTCCAAACACCAAGCCAGAGGGGCATGATGGCGAGCCAACCACCCTAAGACCACTGCTCCCCCGAACCCCACCACCGACCAGCCTACGTTGATCATGCCCGCTCCCCTCACTATCATACCGGACACACCCTGCCCTGCAATCAGCCACCCCCCACCTTTCCCACAAACCCCCACCATCTCCCCCCCAGACCACACCCTTTCCCCTCCCTAAAAACTGCACGCCTAGCCCTAGCAAGAACAGAAGCCTCATCCCTCTCCCCCTCTGACCCCCCTACCCTCTCTCACACACCAATCGCAACAAAGACACTACAGAGGAAACATACCTGTTCCCCCTCAATCTCTCAGCACTCTTCGCCTCCCCTGTCTCGACCCACCACCTCTTTCCCCAATCACCACCTTCTACCCTCCCTTCACCCTTCCTGAAACCCCTCTCCCTCGATTTCTCTCCAACTGCAACTGAAACTCCTAACCGCCCACACCCCACCTTCAAATCCCCCGGGCCAAACCCAATCATCCTAACACACGCATCCACCCACTCCCACCCAAAACCCGCCAACTTTTCTGCTCGCCCACTTTTCGATCGATCATCAACCACCATACCCCTCTTCCTCTCCAGTTTCCACTCTCTCCCCCCACCCCCTTCCTCTCCAGCTCCGACACCAACCTCACCTACCGAAGTGGACTGCATCCTATTTAACGCCCGATCCGTAGCAAAAAACAGACACTGCATCTTTGACCTCCTCGCAGCTGACAAACCGGACCTGGTTTTCATCACCGAAACTTGGTTCTCTGATGACTTCGCCCCAATCGCCAATGAAGCCTTCCCCCCTGACTACTCCCTCATCCCACTGAACCGTCCCCCTAGAGGTGGGGGAATAGCATTCGTCTTCAAGTCTCACTTCCACGCCTCAATCATCGACAACCAACCTTCCATTCCTTCCTGCGAATCACTCCTCGTTAAACTATCCCTCTCCCCGTCGTTCTCACACAGCTTCTTAATATTCTACAGACCCCCTGGCTACGATAGACAATTCTCAAACAACCGCTGCGACTCTATTGCCACCCTTCAACCAAACCATCCCAACCTCACCCTCCTTGGAGACTTTAACATATGGCTCGACATCCCCACCAACCCTATGACACACTCTCCGATTGACGGTCTAGACGCAATAAACCTCCAACCCCACATAAACGGCCCGACTCACTATAAAGGACACACTCCTGATGCCATCTTTAGCTCACACAACTGGATACATCAGAACCCCCTGACCCCCATCATCTGGTCCGATCACTTCATTGTTTCTTTCACCATTCGCTCACCCGAACCCCTTCCTGTACTCGAACCTGAACCTCCAAAGCTACGCAAATGCTGGAAAAAATGAATAATCGTTCCTGCCCTAGCTGATGCACTCCTCCAGTCTCCACCACCTACCTGCCAACTCAAAAAACAACTAAGCCCCGACGCCTTTGACTCATGGCTCAACACCTCACTAATGCGGCTCACACCCTCTTGCAAACCATCAGCCCGCCGTGGCCTGTTCCCTAGATGGTTCACACCTGAGTTGAAGACCACTAAACAACTATATAACTATCTAGAACGCAAATGGCAGAAAGACAAAACCCAGGAGAGCAGAGCCACCTTGGCCCGACACCTTCATCAGTACAAGGCCGAAATCCGGAAAGCAAAAAAAGCCCACTAGACTCCCGAATCCTAAACTGCAAAAACCCCAGCAAAGAACTTCACAAAATCATCTCCGAATTCACCAAACCGGCATGCACTACGACCGTCCCGACCACCTCAAAATCGCTGTGCGACTCTCTCTCCACTTTTACACCAAGGCTCTCGAAAGAACAAATGCTCTAACCACCAAACTGGCTCTCTTACATCCACCAGGCAACCCTCCCCCCATACCGGCCAACCCACTGCCTGCGACCACTATGCAACCAACGTTCGAATTCTTTAGTACAATATCACCAGACCAATTTCTCAAACTTGTATCTGCCCGCAAACCATCCGGCTCTCCGCTAGACCCTTGCCCGGCCACAACTCTCAAAGAAATTTTCGCTTCCACCTGCGCAGGAGAACACGCAGGATCCATCATAAATGACTCCCTTTCCTCGGGTGTCTTTCCGGACGCATTCAAAACGGTTCATGTCAAACCTCGAATAAATAAATCTTCCCTCGACCCGCTCGAGCCCAAAAACTACCGCCCCATCTCAAACACCAGGTTCCTTGCCAAACTCATTGACCAAACCGCCTACTGCCAACTAAATGCCTTTGTCGAAGCCAACAATCTCCTAGACCCCGCACAATCAGGTTTCAGAGCCCGTCACGGAACTGAAACCACCCTAACCTCAATCTGGGATGACCTTAAAATGACGGCAGACTCCGCGGGATGCGCCGCATTAATCCTTCTTGACCTATCCCCCACCTTCAACACAATCAATCACTCAATCCTCCTTGACCGCCTCCACTCCCTAGGAATTCGTGGAACCGCTCTTAAATGGATAGCTTCATTCCTCAAAGATGGGTACCAAATAACAATACTCTCCACCTACTCCTTCCAAGCCCGACCAGTCGACACGGGAGTCCCACAAGGATCATGCCTATCCGCCCTCCTGTTCAATCTCTACTTGATCACCCTCCCACCAATAATTCGTTCACACAGCATCCTGTGTTACAACTACGCTGATGACACTCAACTAATTCTAAAACTCCTGAACTCAAAACCCAACTGCCGACCTGACCTCACCTCCAGCCTCCTTGACATAGAGATCTGGATGACCAGAAGCCACCTCCTGTTAAACCCCTCCAAAACTGAAATCATGGTATGTGGCAACTCCAAACTTCTTCCACAACCACTACCCTGGCCACCCACCATGGTCAACTCACCGACCCCCTCTAACTCAGTGAAAAACCTTGGATGCACCCTTGACTCTGACCTAACACTCTCGCGTCAAGTCAACAATGTCTCAAAATCCTGCCACCACCACCTTAAAACCCTTAGGCGCATCTTTCCATATCTCTCCTTTCCCAACAGACTTTCCGCGGTCCAATCAATTGTTATATCAAGACTGGACTACGCAAACCCCCTCTACCTCGGAATCCACGCTTACCAACTGAATAAACTTCAAAGGGCACAAAACGCTGCAGCCAAACTGCTAATTGCACTCGGCCCAAGAGACCACATCCCCCCAGCCCTTAAGACTCTGCACTGGCTTCCAGTGGCCCGAAGGGTGACTTTCAAAACCTTATGCATCTCCAATCGAGCATTGCATAAAACCGGACCTCAATATCTTCAAGACAAGCTAAAACCCTACCACCCTGCATGCACTCTAAGATCAAGCTCAGCCGGCCTCCTAGTCATACCTAAGACAAACTCAGTCAGGTTAGGTGGATCATCATTCTCAGCCTTGACACTGTGGAATGCACTCCCACCTCACATCCGCCTAACTGAAGATCTAATGTCTTTCCACAAACTACTGAAAACCTGGCTCTTCCCATAAAACCAACCCGTACGCAAACTAACCCAAAAACAGAATAACAGCATCTCAAATGACACCAATCTACTAGATGCGAGAAATTAACATCTAATAACCACTAATATAAAATAAAAGGATTAACAGAATAGAACGAGTAAAGAAGACCAAACCAGTGAAGTGGATAATAAGAATAAATCGTACAAAAACAGTAACGAGATTTAAATTAATGAAATGCATGATGAATGAACGAAGTGAATGGAGTGGATGAAATCGTTAAAATAGATGAAACGTGTGGAACGGATGAATGCGCTGAGCGGATGAATGCGCTGAGCGGATGAGTGTGTAGATCGGATGAGTGTGTAGATCGGATGTGTGTAGATCGGATGAGTATATAGAACAGATGAGTATATAGAACGGATGAGTATGTTGAGCGGATGAATATCTAGAGCAGACAAGTGTGTAGAGCAATGAGTGTGTAAGTGCAGAGAAGTGTGTAGAACGCAGGAGTGCGTAGAGCAAATTAATATGCAGAACGGATGAGTGTAGAACCGATGAGTATGCAAAGCGGATGAGGGTGCAGAGCGGATGAGTGCGGAAGTGCGGAAGAATGTGTAGAACGCTGGAGCAGATGAATGTGCAGAGCGGATGAGTGTATAGAGCGGATGAGTGTATAGAGCGGATGACTGCGTATGAGGGAACGACTGTGGAGCAGATGAGTGGATATAGCAGATGAATGTGTGGAATGAACAAGTGCATAGAGCGGATGAGTGCGAGGAGCAGATGAGTGCGTGGAGTGAATGGGTGAGCAGAGTGTGATGGGTGAGCAGAGCGGAAGAGTGCACAGAGCGAAGGAGTGTGTAAGAATGGAGGAGTGTGTGGAGCGGATGATTGCGTAGAACAGACTAGTGGGTAGAGCCGACGAATGTATGGAGCAGACGAGTGCGTATGAGCGAATGAGTGCATAAGAAAGGAGTGAGTAAGAAAGGAGGGGTGCATTAGAGTGGGTGAGTGCGTTAGAGCGGGTGAGTGCATAGAGCTTGTGAGTGTGAGAGCGGGTGAGTGTATAAGAAAGGAGGGGTGCGTTAGAGTGGGTGAGTGCGTTAGAGCGGGTGAGTGCGTAGAGCGGGTGAATACGTAGAGCGTGCGAGGGCATAAAGCAGACGAGTTGCGTAGAGCGGACGAGTTGCGTAGAGCGGATGAGTGCCTAGAACGGATGAGTCAGAGTGCATGTAGAGCGGATGAGTGCCTAGAGCGAAAGAATGCGTAGTGCGGATGATTGCGTAGAGCGGATGAGTACATAGAGCCGCTGAATGCATAGAGCGGATGGAACGGGCGACGTACGTGGATGGAACGGGCGACGTATGTGGATGGAACGGGTGACGTATGTGGATGGAACGGGCGACGTATGTAGATGGTACGGGTGAAATATGTGGGTGAAGTGCATAAAACAACCTAGAATACATGGAACGGATTGGAGTAAATAGAGCGGATTGGAGTGCGTGGAGCGGACTGGAGTGCATAGAATTGTGTGGCTTACATGGAACGTTTTGGAGTGCATGGAACGTTTGAAAGAGCATGTAACCCATCATATCACATCACCACGCTTACTCTCTTCTTTACACCACCATTCAACTAGAACACAGAGATACTATGACACCATTCGATATAACTGTTCTCATAATAACATCTGCCGCATACTCCCCATCACTCTAAGTAAACACTGCTGGTTACACACCCCCCAGTCAGGCGTTCTCCTCAGGCCTAATGCAGCCACATTCGGTCTGGATAAATCCTGCCAGAACGAACACATACTCCTGATCTCTCAACCACCACACCTACTGCTAAATTACACGAATGCCACACCAGCTGCACACATATCCGGTGCTCACACACACCTTTGACTCTCTCTACTCTCTATACTGACCTGAACTCCGGTTCCCAAGGGCGGTAAACCTACCAGCGCCTTCAGACCATAGCAATGGTACATAAGGCGCTATATAAATGCAAAGTAACATAACATTATATAAGCAAAGCCTTTCCTGCAATGGGTTTCAAAACATTCTATTTGCGGTAATGCCCAGAGTTCTGCCAAGCCAACATTGGCCTTGAACTATGCAACAAGAATTGGTAGAGCACAGGCTTTTGTCACATCCGAGTTTTATCGCAGCAAAACTTGGAGAAACATAAACACAGTTTTACATCCATGTTTAAAATTGCATCATGCAGCACCTAAAAATGAAATGACTTACCCTATTCTATACTACCTAACATTAAGCATTCATTCATCAGCTCGCTCCTCAAATTGACTGAACTTACCAAAAAAATGTTTTAATTGTGTGTGTGTCTTGAACTGCTCGCGACCCCAATCTAGTTGTCGGCCAGAAGAACTCTTATCTGGTCCTCTCCCTTTTTGCCTGGAACGAACCCTCTACCAGCCTTTCTGCTCCCCAATTCAGCCAGAGGAAAATAACACATGGAACGAACCCTATTTAGACAGCTGCCAGCTCCACAGCCAGTGAGGGATTGAGCGCCCAGCCCTTTTTCGATGCAAGCCTTTTCATAAGACCTCATGTGTCATTCAAACCACCTCCCTTTTTGTCAGTCAGCCAATCCAAGAATGTTCTGAACATGTCCATCCTCACGGCTTATAAACGGAAATAATAGCTACATCTCAGTGCTGTCTTCCTGCTCTAAAAGCTTTTTAAACAATGCAATGTCTTTAGCAGAACGGATCTCACATTCCATACTTCTGATTTGTCATTTCCCCATTCAGACACAGCGCAGCTTTAAGCCTGCACATTTAATTTATTTAATTTCCAAACTACAGAGCATTTCCATCAATCTGCACCAGGTTTATATTGCCTGCATGGACCGTTTGCACTAAATGTTAGTATGGGAATCTGTCATATGTTAAATGGATAAGTGTGTTACTTTCATGTTAGTTTATTTTTAGTGTAACTCAGTCCACAACCGTGGGATCGTGGAGCACAGTGATTATATTTCTAGAACATGTTGTGTGCATTCCCAACATTGGCCTCTATTAGATTCAGCCTGAGTCTCACACCCTTGAGTCACACACATGAGTCTCACAGCCTTGGACCTAGTTAAAATTGAGACCTGTGCTAAAATGTGGATGATGAAATGTGAAGCTACCCTTGTTGAAATTCAGAATAGGAAAAGGTATTTCCCCATTACATTTCCCTACACATATGAATCTGGGTTCTATCCCCTACACAGAACCGAGACAGCATTGGTTGCAGTATGGGACGATGTTCTAAAAAAATGATGATTAAGGAGCACTGACTCTACTAATCATGCTGGACGACTCAGCGGCCTTTGATCCGGTGGACTTCGATATCATGATATCTAGACGCACCACAGTGGTGGGCATATCTGACATTGCATTTGCTTGCTTTTTGACTTTTTGGACAGAGCAGCACCAATGCGTTAAATTGGGAAACTATGGGCCTCATTAGGAGTTTGCCGATCCGGAAACAAGGCTGCGAGTTTGCCTTCCGTGGTCGCACTGCCCAACAGGTCTGATCCTACCGGGCACAGCGGCGACGGTAGTCAGACCCGTCACGGAAGCACCAGCAATGTTAGCAACGGTGCCGGTGCTTCCGTGTGCCCACTCTCATACAGTGCCATGGGACCCTATGGGAATGGGGATTTACAATTTACTGGCGCCTGACTTCCCGGGCCGCCGGATTCGTAATCAGCCAGTGGCAGCAGGAAGTCAGGCGCCAGTAAAATATCACGGGTCCGGCGGCAACCTGCCGGTAACACCAGCAGGGTTACCGCCGGACCCGTAATGAGGCCCTATGTCTCAAAAGATGCTCCAGTGCAGTGTGGAGTCCGACAGGGATCCTATCTGTCTCCCATCCTGTTTAATATTTATATGTATCTTGTTTAAGTTTAAGTTGTCATATCACTCTTAAGCAGATGACACATAGTTATATCTGTGGGTTAATAATTCTAATGTCTCCACCCTAAACATTACACAATGCACATAAGAAATCGAAAGTTGGATGACAATAAATAAACTCCAATTTAACCCGACAAAAACGGAAATCATACTGCTGTGCCCAAAATGATGGTCCAGTCAATGCATTGATACCATTCTCCCCCTTCCCCTGTTCAGCCTACCGACCTCGTTTCTCCGAAAGTGAAGAATTAAGGGTGTTACTGGCGGTCCAACTTAGCCTGCAATCATCATGTTGGTGCCACAGTTTGCTCCATTTACTTCACCCTTTGATTACTGCAAACAGTTCTCCCATACTTGGCTCCAATAGATATTCCAGTAGTTGCAGGGTCATTTGTAAATTCAAAATTGGATTATGCCAAATCCATTCTCGCTGGCATACTGAAATACCCATTACAGAGACTACAAGTAGCCCAAAACACAGCAGTTAGGATGGTATTTCGGGTAGCTAAAGGGACCCACAACACCAAAGAGGGACCCAAAATGAGAGGGGATAGACCAGGCATTCATGAAAATCTGCATACACAAAATCCCCTAAATTAGTAGCACAACACGTGAGCCACCCAAAGACTGACATATGAGATTGTTGTTGTTCCAATGATATAGCTTATTTCTTTAAAAAGTTAAATAACATACTCCACTGTCTAGAAAAATGTTTCCTTTAATACTGGATTCAATATCAACAGAATTGTAAAGACGCCACATTTACCAACAAGGTGTGTGACACAAAGCCAAAAAACATTTAGATAACCACTGTACAAAGACTCACATGGATCTCATTAAAATGTATAAACCATTAATATAACATTTGAAAGCAAATTATCTACCCAACACCTCACCGTGTGACAAAATAGGTGACTCTAGCCAAATAACAATCTTAACCACATATTCATAAATGATCCGCCATGTTGTGTTTCGAACTGCCTGGAAAAGGAGACTAGACACACGCCGGTCGGCATTGGCTGTATTTTTGTATCTCTCTCTCGCTGCTGAGCACCAGATGGCCCCATGTGAACTTTTCTCTTTATCTTTCAACCTCACTTCAGCTTTAAAGGCTGATCTGAATGAGTGTGTTTGAACAAGACAAAAATAGCCGGCGTGCTCTGCGCAGCTGAGAAGGGCCTCAGACCATGTGGATGCTGCTTGCTTGTATCTAAATTGTAGCCCTGTGTCCAATCGTCAATACTCTTTACACTGGTTGGGGGTGGACCAAAGAATCAATTTTAAGATTCTGTGTTTGTTCTATAAATGTATCAATGGACTGGTACCTCCTTACCTAGCAGATAAGACCTATTTTTATCTTCCAACCAGATCACTTAGATCTGAGAACAAAACATTACTTAACGTCTCACAGTCCCCTTGTACTCTTAGGGGCGATAGATGAGCCTCTCTTTATTGCCCATGACTTTGGAGTTCATTGCCCCTTGAATTAAGAAATAAACCCTCATTAATATTGTTTCTGGAAGGCTCTCAAAATGTATTTGTTTCAATTATGCTTTCCACTGTGAGTACTTAGCATATTACTAACGCTAAAAATAAGATAAACGCCTAAATGCAGTTAGTTCTGCCTGGTGCCTGGTACAAATTAATACAAATAAAATAATAAAAATGTTATAGGCCTACATTTCACCCTGTTCCCTCATGCCCTACCTGCCCCAGCCACCCCTTACCACTTTAACATCCCATCTACATTCTGTTGCCACTGCCTGTTCCTCTTACTCATTCAATTCTCCCCGCCATCTTCAATGTCTTTCACTATGCACCCAAATGTGGTGTTCACCACCCAATTTGGCCACTTCATGCCCCTTTTCATGCCCCTTTTTGCTCTCAAACCATGCACAGTCTAGCATTTCTTGAACCACAATGTTCTCTCTCTTCATGGCCTTCCTAACTGCCCTGCATTGGTATACTCAGCCTTCTTCTTCTCCGTGCACCTCCCCTGGCTACCTGACCCCTTTCACAGACCCCACGCATCATGCCTCGCTAGCCTGTGCCGATGGCCTTGCTCTGGGAATTCTTTTCCCTCTGCCTGTTCACCCTAGCTCCTCCCAAGCTGCCCGGGTTCACTCCTCGATTGCCAGCCAGATACTCTGGTAAGTCCTTTTTATACTACTAGCAGTGATGCCAAGGTGCTAATAGCAATAATGTCCTCTGCATGTCTGTACTGGTGGTAACGTCCTGCACTAAAAGTCCTTGCTGCACTGAGGCCTATTGTCTTGGGTTGCTAGAGGTTATTTGACGGTACATATCCAAGAACTTGCTTCAATGATATTAGCCCTTAGAAGACACCTGACCTCTAAACTAAACAAAAGGCTCAGAATGTAGTCCGTAATCTCTGTTATTAGCCTAATTTCAAACATTCAGACATTAGCAGGTGCCTAACAGCTGTCAATGTATTAACTATATGTTTTATTTTAAAGTGCTAACAGTCTAATAAACCTGTTGAGGGGTAACTATTGCTTAGAATGATTACCTTTCTCATTTTATTGTCTTCTGCTTCACCTTGAGTCAATAACTTGGGGGTAGTTGTCATCCCACCCAAAATGTTCTCTCCCTCTGTCTCTAAGGGTTAACTGGTGTTTGCTAATGATGTATTACAAACCATTACAAATATCACAGAAGAAAAGTAAGCAATGTGGAAAACAATGAGGCGATAAAGGGGTAGACGAGAAAATGAGGATCAACAAACACAGATGAGTAGAGAAGGAATGAGGAGAAATGAGAACTAGCAAGAAGCAGTTGGAAGAGCAATGGGACAGAAGGGGAGCAGTGAACGAATGGAGTCAGAAGGCAAAGGACAAAAGGAGAGATAGTCGAAACTGATAGGCGAGACGAACCTGATATGCGAGAGAGACAAAGATAGAAAAGACAAAGGGCTTCATTACGAGTTTGGTGGTATTCTGGCAGTAAAAATGCCAAAATACCACCAAACAGAATGACTGTTACTGCCACTTGGTCCCACGGATTTACCGCAGGATGACAAGTGGTAGAAGGGTGGTGTTAATTCCCCATTCTTGGAGTCCATAGGACTTCATGGGGATTTCGGTGGAATTACAGCTGGTGGAAATTCCCCGACGGTAATTCCACTGATTTTTAGTGGCAGGAAATTTTACTTCCAACTTTTACTTTTACCTCCAAGTAAAAGTTGGAAGTAAAATTTACCACCACACTCGTAGTTTGGTGGTGCGGCAATTCAGTGGCAATGTGGCAGTAATGGAATTAATTTAAAGAAGTAATGATATGCAGAAAGATTTTGTTTTTTTAGTACGGCTGCTTAGTGGCAGTGCCTTATCCTACATCATCTGTTTTAATTGACTGTTTCACGTATTCCTTCCCCTGTCGTGTATTCCGGTGTGATACACTTGGCCCTCCTATGCTGTGCATGGAATAGTGGGTCCTCAAATGGCTGTATCCTCCCCTCCAGTATATTTTTGGTGTGCCGCAATTACCACACCTGCGGGTTCCTCCACATTGGGATGTGTACCCTGTGTCCTGTGGTCCATCAGCTCCGATCTGGGCACCTCTCTCTCCCCTTATTAATGCAGGCTTTCTATCAGTGGTCCAATTAAGTCGGACCATCTCTGTCCCCTGTTTCCCGTTTGACCCTCTATAGGGAAGGGTACACCTAGGTCTCCTTACCATTCAGACTGCTCCCTTCTTCCCTGCACTTTATTCTGATTCAACATACTCTCCAGTATTTCTCAGACTTCATTTCATGGTGAGACGATGTTGTTAATTTGTTTTTTGTCCCATTCAGAGCCAGGTTTTTAAAAGTTTTCTGAATTTTAGGTGGTCCTTCATAGTTCTTATTTCTTTGGGGACTGAGTTCCATCGTTTTACAGCTAAGCATCAGGTTTTCTTCTCGTGTACAGTTTAGGTTCTAGGCGGATGTCGTCGCTGGATCTGAGTGTTCTAGTCGGCTTGTAGATGGGGATTTTCTTTTGTATGAATTCCGCTTCTAAGCCATGTATTGCTACGTGTGTTATGCACATAGTTTTGAAGGGGATTCTTTTTTTACTGGGAGCCAATGTAGCATTCTTAGCGGTGGAGTGATGTATTCCCTTCATGAGAGTTTTAGGAGAAGTCTGGCAGCTGAGTTCTTTATATGTTGCAGTTTCTTCAGTAAGTAGTCTACCATTCCAAGGTATAAGCTGTTGGCATAGTCTATCCTGGACATGATGAGGGAGATGATGGCCAGTGTTATGTGCGTGAAGGAGAGAAGTGGTAGAATATTTGATCGTGTGTAGATGGAAGAAGCATTTTGTAATTATTGCGCTAACTTGCGGTTCTAAGGTTAGCTCATTATCCATTAGGATTCCAAGGTTTTTGACAATTTCGGATGGTGCAGGTGTTGTTCCCATTACTGTGGGCCATGGGATGTACTGGTTGTACCCTTGGTTGTTCTATCTGCAGTGGTTTTTATATAGCGCTAAATCGCCCATCGGCCTCAGAGCGCTCACAAAGACAAGGAAAGAGAAACACAAAACAATGCATTTCCACAACACTATGTAATCATCAGAGCTAGTTTTCTCCCTCGTCAAACAGGTGGGCCTTAAGTTGTTTCCTAAATACAGTGAGAGATGCACTATTCTTAACCCTATGAGGTATGGAGTTCCAGATCATAGGACCCCAATAGGAGAAATTCATGCCGCCAGCTCGTTTAAGAATTTGACGAGGTTGGTGTAAATCTTGTTTACCATTAGAGCGAAGTTCTCTTCTAAAAGGTGCCTTCCTTAGTTGGTTGGCTAAATAGTTTGGAGCATCGCCAGATAAGCATTTGTAGACAATGATGGTACCCTTAAATTTGATCCTTTGTTGGACAGGAACCCAATGGAGCTTCCTCCTTGCTGCTGTGACTTTATCACGTCAGCAAAGTCCAGCAACAGCTCTGACTGCTCCGTTCCGTATAGTTTGTAATTTTTTTATGTTGCTCTTAGACGTGCCCATCAGGAGACTATTGCAATGTCTAACTTTGAGTTTATTATAGCCCCAGCAATCAGAGCGAGGTTTTGCTCGGTGAGGTAAGGACGAATTTGACAAATGAAATTCGAGTAAAAAGCAAAGGTGGATTTCAGGTAAAATACATGTCTCTTAAATGAGAGATGCGAGTCCATAAAAATTCCTAGAGTTTTTACATGGTCCAAGACCTCGATGTAGGTATTATTGATTTTGAATTTACTGTATTGAGCATTTAGTTGTTTTATCTTCTGGGGGGTACCAAGTATCAAAGGTTCGGTTTTCCCTTCATTGAGAGCAAGAGAGTTGTTTGCCATCCATTTTTGAATAGCACTTAACACCTCATTGACTCTTTGCGCATCCTTTTCGTAGGATCCAGATAGCTCGCAAAACAACTGTGTGTCATCGGCATAGTTGGTAAACCGGACACACAGGGTTTTTAGCATATCACACAGAAGTTTAGAGAAGATGTTAAAAAGTAGTGGTGACAAACATGATCCTTGCGGTACGCCACAAGTCAGTAAGGTTTTGAGGGAGAAAAAGTCTCCCTTTGCCACTGCCGCCATCCTTGGACCTAAGTAGGATTTAAACCATTTAACTGCTAGTGGGGAGCATCTACCAACTGTTATCAGCCTCTCGGCCAGAAGGTCATGATCTATAAGGTCGAAAACCGAGGAAAGATCAAGCAGTAACAGTAGCGCAGTGCTCCCTCGTTCAATAATACTGGCAATATTGGCCTGGAGATCTAGAAGGGCTGTCTCGGTACCATGCTTCGCTCGGAAGCCGTATTGTTCATTTGCCAGTATATTGTTGGACTCAACAAATTTTTGATATTGAGTGTACGCAATCCTGTCAATTATTTTGAGCAGGAAAGGCATGTTTGTAATAGGCCTGAAATTGACCAGGATTGACGGATCCAAGTTCTCCTTTTTAATAAGTGGAGTAATCCATGCCTCCTTTAGATTCTCTCGGACTTATGCCTCATCAAAGGACTGGTTCACAAATTGAACCACCCAGGGTGCTAGTGTCTCAGCAAAATCTTTGAAGAGTTTTGTTGGATGTAATCATGATTTCCGTTTTGTCTGGGTTGAGTTTGAGATTGTTAGTGTTCATCCATTGGTAGAGTTCTTTGAGACAAGTCTACTAGCGTTGTGTTCATCTCTTGTTCATTGGCGAGTTTGTAGATGATTTGAGTATCGTCTGCGTAGTTGTAGCAGGTGAAGCAGAGGCGTAGACCAGGTAGGGCCTGAGCGGACAAGGCCCACCAAAGATATGTAAATGCCCACTCAGCTGCGCTGTGTGGCCAGTTACAGCTGTCACTGTGCAGGCTCATTCATCCATTTCTGGAACCAGGAAGCGCTCCCTGATTCCTATCTTTGCCTGCGGGGGAGCCAGAGGCCTCTGGAGCAGGGATCAGCTGAGGAGGCAGCATTGTGCTGAGTCTGGTGTGAATCAGGTAAGGAAAAACAAATGTGTTTGTGTATGCATGTGTGCAAGGATTGTATGTATCTAGGAAAAAGGGCATGCCTCCAAACATGTGAAGGGATGTGTGCATGTATGTAGGCAAGGCGGTGTCTGTAAGTGCATGCATATGAATGAATGCAGTATGTGTGCTGTAGATGGGTGTGAGGACGCGTGTGAATGAGAATGCCTTTTAAATGTTCTGAGGAGACAAGTGAATGACCGCAAAGCTGTGTGGGTGTGTGCCTTGTGGGGGAGTGTGTCTTTTGGGCAAAGCCAACTTGAATCTTATTATGTGAAGGAGGGGTTGTGGTGGCGGAGGGTACCACAATGGGGCTGGCTGGGTACCACTGTGGCATGGAATTTTGTACTCGCATTAAGGGCAAAGGCAACATTTAAGGGCTCTTTTATGGGAGTCATGTTTCCTTACAGTGGCATCGAATTGTTTTTTCTGGAATCAAGTCCAAAGGGAACATGATGAATGTTCTTACCCAGGAGAGGTGAGAACATGTTTCTTTATTGTTGAATGGCATTTTTTTGTATTGGTGTCAAGGTCAAAGGCAAGATGGTGAGGGTTCTTACATGGGGGAGCATTTGTTCAGCCCTCAAGGCAATGTTTTCTTACTGTGCCATAAAAATGTTTACTGCCCTAAGGGGGGACAAATAAAACATGAGATATGGGGGCAGGGGGCATTTGCATAGCCAGCAAGGACATGTTTTCTTACTGCGGCATGGCTTTTCTTAGTTTGGGCTAGCCAAAACTATTTTATTAGAGTATAGATAGGAAGAAATGGCATATGAGGAGGGACACACAGCTTGTATGTGATGTTTCGTTATATGCCCACCCATTGACTGTCTATGGCCATGCTAATCCCAATGGCCATTCCTACCCAGTTCTTGCCCCTCCACCCCGGCCAAAACATCTCCTCATGGGAACTCTTTGAGCTTGCTTTAACCAAGACTTACCATCAAACTTTGCACTTGAAGTACCTGCCAGTGTTTTTCAAAGCAGTCTTCAAAGAGTTAATTACTTCATTAGAGTTCTAAAGCCGCTTCTGGTGTAATAGAAATGTCTTAAATGTCTGCCATCAACACATCGATTTCTAAGCACTATGCATGCCTTCACTAAAGTCCTGTTAAAACAAGCATCGGCAAATCCAACAGCGTTGACTTCTGTATAAGTATTAGGACTTTCCCAGGCACTGCTATTAGATGCCCATGTACTCATACAATTTTGCACCTGCTACCATATATGGCCAGTTAATACCACCACAGCTGTGCCTGCTATGTGCCTTTCCCATGCCTACACCAAAGCCCAAACTGTTGGCATTGCCAATGCTTGTTTTGTACTGGCATTAAGGCTAAACAACAGGAGTATGTTCTTATGTGGATATACTGGTATATATTGGCTGATCATGAACATATTTTGTTATAACTATCAATACTGGCACTTTAGGCAAAGCAAACATGAGTATGTTCTTATTTGGGAATACTGGTGCATATATATATATATATATATATATATATATATATATATATATATATATATATATATATATATATATATATATGTTCATCAGCATGGTCATGTATGGGTACAATTAGTATGAAAGGCATTACACTTGCAGAGTACTGGCATATATTGGGACAAGGCATTATAAAAATGCGTTGGAAAATGCTTCAGTGCATTGTTGGTGACCCAGTATCTACTGGATTATTTTCCCATGTCTTACCCGTGATATCAACAGAGGTAGTCTCCCTCAATTTTTGTTATCGGGGGGCCAGTCTCTCAAACGGGAGACACACTAAAGGGAAATATACAGACATGAGAACTGGCTACCCCTCTCTCAGTGCTACCAGTTTAGGCTGAGTGATCTACAGAATCATACTGAGCAAACCATATCACTTACCAATTAGTGAGTTTTGTGTATATGACAAGAAACAAAAAAACAAAAAGCAAAAAACAAGAGAGAAGAACCATCTTATTGAAAGAATAAAACACAGTCCCAAAATGATATCTTTTCTATTAATTTATTCAGTATCAAAACAATCAAACGTAGTTAAAAAGGAAAAACAAAGCGAGAGGTACAACACCAAAGTGAAAGTCAGTATGGTACATCACTATCTACTTCTCGCTTATTTTTAAAAAATACAATATAATTCATATGGGGTTCGTCATCTAAATCATGGCCACTCTATTTAGGTGGTTTACAGATACAAGACTATATGCTTTAGCTAGTCTATTGTCATGTGTCGACATGTTTCGGCCATATAAACATATGAAACACTATCCCTAGTGTCTCTACAGACGATATACTGTTAGCCCTTCTTCAGGACAGACAAATTTCTTTTCAGATGGTAAGCCTCTTTTCCAATCCCCCGTTGCAGGATAAGTACAATCTAAAAACAAGCATACATACATTTATCACATTATAAAAAATGGTTCCATTCTCAACAAGCATCTATAATTCTTTGTTTTTGCTATTTCAATACATTAACGTTTTTATATTCTCTTATGCTCATTTCACATAATACCACAGTACAATTGAATTCTGTAGGTTACATTGGCCTTTACTTACATCCTGGTAGTACATGAGCTTTTTACCACGAAAAACCTAGTAATGGTAAGATTGCTTCACTATTTCCAGGCGTTCACGGATCACCTACAAGCCCATTTAGGAATTTTCAGGCTGGAATTGGCTCTGTAAAGAAGCCCAATTTTATATTTTAGTTCATACTCCTAATAATTCATCAGGACTCATTATAATTGCTTCATTTTTCAAAAAAACAATTTTTTCAGAAAAATTGTGGGAATTTATATCTCAGGATCATGTTATCCTGTATTGTTTGGATTTAGAATACTATTATCAAATCTATTTAAGCAGGGATAACAAGGATCTTTGTGGTACTCCACAGGTGGCGTCCCGTGGTGCAGATGTGAATGGTTTTATCCATATTGTGTCTGTTCTTTCAGACAAGAAAGATTTAATCCAGTCTGCACCGTGTTGGTGATCCCTATTTCTTCTAGTGTCTTTAGTGTTAGGGTCGACTGTGCCAAATACTGCAGAGAGGTCAAGTAGTATTAGTGCTGAGTTTGTGTTGGAGTCTGCATTGGTTTTTAGGTTGTCCCACATAGAGCGAAGTGCCGTCTATGTCCCTCTCATGGGTCGGAAGCAAACTTGTGCCTTGTCTAGTAGTTGGTTGTTTTCTACGTATTCCGCTGTTTTTTCATAGACATTACTCTCTAGTAGTTTTGCTGGATAGGGAATGTGAGATCGGTTTGTAGTTTGAGAGGTCTTCCAAATCGCCTGTTGTGTCCTTGGGGAGTGGTTTGATGCATGCATATTTGAATGCCCACAGTACTCCCCCGTTGAGAGTGATAGGTTGAAGAGGTTTAGCTAGCATTCTGATGGTGTAACCTGTGTCAGGGGGATTTATTAATGGGTTGATCTCAGAAAAGATCTAAATTAAAAAAGACACCAATCGTGGTTTGCCATTGCTACCTGTAACAATCATCACTATCGTCAGCTCTCAAAACATCAAGGGAATTTTAAAAATTGTGGAAATTTGTGATTACAGATGTATGCAGACGAGATTATGGTCTGCCTAAGTATGTGTTCTAGCATGTTTTAAACACAATACATTAATTCAGTAAATTATTTGGTTACAGAATAGATTGGTCAAAGAAAGAAATAATGCATCTCAGTCACAGCACTTTGAGATCAGAATTTGAAGAGCAACATCTCGTTTGGGACAAGGATCGTCTGGCCTACTTGAGTGTTACAATTTGCAAAGCCATAAACAATAAACTGCGTGTAAACATCGCCCAAGGGTCTGCTCTAACATTGCTTGACATTTCCAGGTGGAATAAACTACCTCGCTCAGCTTGGGTGAAATGTAGACAGTGAAAAACAATATAACTTGGATTCACTTTGACCTAATAATCCGGAATGAAAGGTCTATGCACGTCTCTTCTGTTGAAACATGAAATGAATCCACTGTTGTCAATCTCCAAACTTTGCATTGTATCGAAGAGAGGAAGATGTAGCGTCCCAAAAATTAAACTCTACCTATCTATGTGGAGTGCACCCAAATCTTTGTTACAGGTTTCACCTCACAGGTGTCACCTTTTTCCACATTCTCCACTATCCATCTATACTTACTGGCCATATATATGTTTCCCATTTTTCACCGACTAACCAAAATGTTTTGGTTTACTGCAGTTTTTGGTCTTTTGAAGACAATTATTTTTGAAAGAACTGGGTCAATTCAACGCTGTCACTAGGGATTTATCTTGCACTAATCCAGAAACTGGTTAAGACTTGGAGATTCTGAAGCCCATAACTGTGTACATTTCTTACTAATTTCTATCGAATGTTCCACTTTCTTTAGTGGCAGCCTCTAACGGGCAGAGAGAAAAAAGAGGAGCCCTGTGGTACATTCAAAACCTTTGGCAAGAACCACACTGCAGAAAGCAGCGCTTTAGCTAGAGGCAAATATCCTACTGTTAGACAATGCCTGCATACCTGAAACCCCAGGATAAGGATTGGAAGAAAACAGGAAACTTGGTTATAGTGGCTAAACAAAGGAAGGCAGTCAATTCATCTAATCTGGTACAGCTGTTCCATGATACCATGGAAACCCCCATGCAAAACCTAGATTCCTAATCACTTCATCTTGTATCTTAATTCTCAATCTATGTTCACAGTCAGAATGTGTTCATTTTGTATCCAGCCTCATGTCAACTACATTTGCCCTTTTAGGAGGTTTGTATTTTACCTATGTTATTTGTTTTAATTCAAACTGCATTCCTGCTATTTGTCTTTAATCCCTAATGGCTTACAGCACACACATAGAGCCGACACTGATCTCACATTTACATGGCCCATCCCCAGCACTGTTAGAGTATATGAGGGTACAGAAAAAGTGGGAAGTTGTAGCAGAAGTCAGAGGTGCAAAGGACTCAGAGTATGCCTTTTAGAGTAAGGCAGAGTTCCATAGAGAGAAGGAGGCAGAGTTCCATAGAGAGAAGGAGACAGAGTAGAGAAAGGGAGGAGAGGAAGCAAGAATTAAGAAGAGGAGGAGACAAGAAGGAGAGAGAGAGAGAGGGAGAGCAGGAGTAGGAGGTGAGGGTAAAGAGAGAGAGTGGAGAGTTAGAGCAGGCGATAGAGAGTTGAACGGAGGAGGTGAGAGGAGAAAAAGGAAGCAACTGGAGTGGAGAAGGATTAGAGAAGATGGAGGACTAGGAGAGGAGAATGTGAGATAGCAGAGACAGACGAAAGAAGGAGAGTAGAAAGTGGTGTAATGGGGACGATGAGGTGGGAGATAGAAAAACACAGGGATGGAGGAACAAGAACATCAGAAGAACAAGGAGGAAAAGGTAGAGATGAAACGTCTATAGCCAAAGAGAAAGATAGAGGGGGGGTGGGATATCTAAGGAAATAAGGATGGGTAGAGCGGGAAGGTTGTGAGAAAGAAGAGGAAGGAGAGGGTAAAGGAATAAATCAGAACAATTCAAAAGGAGATCAAGAAAAGGTAGGAAAAGGCATCACAGAAGAGAGAGTGGTAGAAAACAATGGGGATGAAGGCCAAGAATGTGTAGTCCTTCACAGTTCAAGCTACAAGGCTGTGTCTGAAGTAGTGGAGGCGAGGCCAGCACAATATCCCAGGTAAGTCCCAAAGAGCCTAGCTGAGGCCAGGTTGGGAGACCAGTAGTTTTTGTCTAACCAGGAGAGGAAAGCTCACAGTACCACGCGGTACAACTAGATGCTTACTGCCCAATGCTTTTCTCCCTTCAGCAAACCTAAGGTTGCCAAGTAGGAGGACCTGGTAGGTGCGTTCGGGAGGACCAGCACATGACCATGGTGAGTTGGCTGCAGCCACAAGAAAGATACAGAGACAAAGAAAAGAGTTTTACAGGATGATATAACTCCCAGAGACTTCGAGGAACTGCTTTGCCCGCCCAGAAACCTGACCGGATCTAAGGAAGAAAGGGACAGACTGAAGACACTCAGGAAGGCTGTCGGGACCCGGGGTGCTGCCTGCATTGCCCTAACCCCATCTGATGGTGCTAGTCAAACACCATCCCTACTTGGTCTGACCAAAATAAAAATCATATGAGTTAAGAATGGTCTCCAGTTGTCTTTTTATCTCTCGACCGTGGCAGTACTCGCACAATTGTTCATCGAATAACCAGACACTCATGTCATTTTCCAGTGGCAGAACCAGGAGAAATATCACATGCCTCTCTCACTTCTTAAGGCCACAGTTCCCTGACTATATATGTGTTTGATCATGCTGAAATCGCTGTAAAACTAGGACCAGATATGCATAAGCGCTGGCATTGGACTTAGTGTGGCTCAGACATCAATGACTGATGACCAGGGGTCATTCATCACAGCTTCCTGAGCAGTGGAGATAAAGGAATCTTAATCACGCCTGATCATCTGCAATGTGGACATTTAATGTGTTTAATAAGAGTTTTTCATGTTTCCTCCACCCCTCAAAAAATAGAGGGATGGAGATACTGAACTGGATAGCTCTACACTGTAAAATGTTATAGTATGTTATAAATACCAAGAAGGCAGTTGGTGAAATTCCCTCAAAGCATGTTGTGTGTAGTTTCCCCTCTTTAGAATAGTGAATGTCTGTTTTGTCATGAAAGACACTAATGTGTGTGCTCACTACACCAGCACTTAACAATAGTTATCACAAACGAGATAACACAATTGCGATTGATTTGCACTTTTAGCAAACATTATTTGAAGCAGGATAATATTTACAAGTAAAACAACATTCTGTATCTTCAGTATCAAAATTGTGTTTGTACTTAGATTTTGAATCTAACAATTTTGGTTTAGATTAATCATCAACAGTCAGAGGGACAACTGGATTGAACAATGGCCGTTCCCTCTTTGTTTGAATTTTATTGAAGTTGACTTCAAAATCCTTTTTTGTACCACTCAAATGTTCTAGATTTAGATGTTTTATATCATAACCTAAATCAACAAGTTTCTTTATCCTGAACTGAACAATCTGAGTTGTCAGTTCCAGTACAGAAGGAAATTCTTTTATCTGGTCCATGAGAATTCCTGCTTTTACTATTCTCTCAATCCTCTCTTGTAGCACTTCAACGGGGTAGTACAAAACTGCAGGACAGTTCATAATCATCTCCTTCAGCTCTTCATTACTGGAATTGAAAATCTGTTTAGTGTAAGCAACACTGCTCTCCATATTGCTACAAGTGAGATCAAAAATGAATCCTTTCAACTTGGACAGAAGTTTTAAAACTTCGAAATCTCTAAACCCTAATCTCTGGAGAAAGTCCAAGTTGTTTTTTACAGCCTCTGTGGCCTTTGACAAAATGAACGGGTCTTGACACAATAACTTTATTAACCAGATTTTCATATTGGCTTCTGAACCACCAAGTTTTATGTAGCTTTCTTGCAGTGCTACAATTAATTGCTTGTTATTCTCAACTGGTTTGCAAAAGATATCTGGTGCAGTGGCCAGAAATCGACTTACAATTTTCTTCCTAATTCCAAGCTCTAGGAAGTACTGGATATTACTCATTTGATTCTCATTTTGTGTGAAAGAAAAGAAAGACTCTGGAAAGCGTTCTATGATTTTGATCAGTTCTATGTCACTGGGATGCACAGATCGCCAAAGAGATTTCTGAGCATTAATTTCTTCAGGGGACTGAAGGATTGCCTCTGGACAGCGTTCCAAAATGCTGGCCACAGCAGTCGCATTTGCTCCCATGTCTTTTAAAATACTAGCATTTTCTTCAACATATGTTTTTTCTCTTAAAAGCACCCATGCCTTCAATCTTCTAATTTTCTGGACATCTACTGAGAGATTGTACAGCTGGTCCAAAGTGTGTTTGTTTTCTTCTTGCAGTTTTCTAGAATCCTTACAATAATAATGCTGTAAATAGATTCCTGTACGTCTTGCCCTCCAGACGGGTAAAGTCGTCAATGTGTGACTGCATTGCAGACAACGTGGCACAGCAATCTGGAGCATACTTTCGACAGTATTGTCACACACTTTCAGAACTAATTCCTGTAATAAAAAAAGAAAATACATTTAATTTCTGGGTTGATTCACAATAAAACAAATATAAAAATCCATTTTTGAACCCAATAAAAAATACATTTTTTGAAGACTAAACATTATTATTCCACATGGATCCTTCAAAAGTTTGATTTCATCATCCTCAAACATATCTTAAGCTTATATGGCGATCTCTGTATATTCTCATTTCTTTCTCTCAGAACAGAAAAAGCTCCATTGAAGCCATCCATTCCAATACAAAACACAATCCATCACTTTAATTGGTTAGCAGACTGTGCTTTACCTTTTCTAATTCTCTGTTTGCTTCATTTAACTTCCGTCGATTGATTTTGTGTTGCTTCTAACTTGGATACAAATGGTGCACTATGTGAAGACCTTAAGGAAAAAAGAGCTATTGTTTTTAAGTTACACAAGAGAGTTGCCATTTTGGTAATGCGACAGAAACACACAAGAACGGTTGTATAATTAAATAACTGTATTTGTAGTTTATTTCTATGAAATTAACATAAATGGACAAGCCATCCATCAGTAAAATGAATGAAGGATGATGATAAACTTGTATAGTGCAGATCTGCAAACTGAACTGCACTAAGGCACCCGCTAGATGGAGGTGAGGGTGCACAAAATCATAAAATATATAATTTATGTTTTTTAATAGAAAACTGGATGTTTGGTCTTGTTGGTAATGGTCATTGATGTGTTTCATAGCCAGGGTCACTGAACTATAATCATGTGTCATGTTTGAGCTGTAGTGTTTTGAGAACAGTTGGGAATGGGATGTGAAAGACATTTTGGGGAAAGTGAAAGCTTCCAACCCATTAATGCTGACCCCAGAGGAGGTGTATGGGGGATCCTCCAGAGCTGCTTTCATCTCCCTAGGTTGCTCACTTCGCTGTCCCACGCGAATAATGAGATCCTAGTAATAGAAGAGAAAAAACTCAAAAATAAATATGGAGAGTGGCAATATAGTGGTCGGGACGAGGAGCCTAGCAAAGACTGATGAATACAGAAATTAAAAGAATATGCAGCCCGCATGCGGGACAGTAGACACAATTGCACACTCACCATACACTGAGAGAAAGTAGGGAGAATGTATTTGTGAGTGGCAAATTCATGAAAGCAAGACAGGAGAGCCAAATGGTGAGCATGAGAAGAGAAGAGCAGAGTCAAAATGGCTTCTATGCTACTGCCATTTGAGTGCAATATGATGGTGACTCCCCTTATTGTTTTGGCCCACAGAGCGGTGAAGGGTAAAAACCCAGTGAACCAATCAAACTGACACACAGATGACTGGCTCAAGTGTTCCTGGTAGACCCATCAGCATCCCCATTGCAATAGACCCCCAGGGCAAGCCACTCTTTTCTTGGATACTCTCTATGCCTATCTGGGGGTAGAAGCCCTTCATTGTTAAAAATGTATTATTTTTGGTGATTTAAACATATGTGTAACGCTCACCTGATTCCCACGTAGGCGCTGACCCAAACTGGACTGCTACAGTTGCTTCTATGACTATGATGAGGCGTAGAACTCGGAAGACGCTCTGGGCAGGACCTCCGAATATTGACTGTCTGGCTTGTAAGGTGAGTTTTCTGCAGGTGGAAGAAAAAGGGGTAATTATAAGCTGGTTGGATAAGTTCTCCCACCATTCTTCTGCTTTTCCCACTTCTTGGTTCTCGACAGGTCTCCACGAACTCTCACCTTTGGTTTAGTAAAGCCGAGCTCTCCATCCTGCTTCTGGTGCAGGGGCGCGTGGAATCCAGTTACGTCAATGGATGATTTCAGTGTTTAGGCTCAGTGTCCTTTTGTGGCTTGTAATAGTCCTTCAGGTGCTGAGGAGCTGTTGGCGACACCACCACTGCAGTGCAAGAAGAGGCTCGTGAGTATAGAAGATCTGAGGCCGCTTCTGAAGGAGCACCCTTTTATAATGTCCTTTTCTGTCTGTCAGGTGCCGAGATGCTGTGGGCGATGCCACCGCTGTTGCACGTGCGGTGGCACGTAAGTATAACTGAATTGTGGCCGTTTCCAAATGGGCGCCTCTGATAATGTCTTTTCCTTTCTTTCAGATGCCGAAATGCTGAGGGCGATGCTGCCGCTGCTGCGCGTGAAGAAGCGCGTAAGTATAACTGAGTTGCGAAACCTTCGGCTCGGACACCACTAACAATGTCTTTTGTCTTCCAGGTGCTGGGATGCTGCCGAAGTGAAGGCCGCGGTGAACTCCGGTGTGATCACGGATGGATAAGGTAAGCGAGCGCAGCTGCGAGCGTGTTGCCCGTTTTCTAACCTTATGTCTTTATTTGCAGGTTGTCGGAGACTGGACTCTTGTGGCTGAATTCTGGTGAGTAGATGTTCCTGTGCCTTTTCTTCATCCACAGGTTGCTGCTCGAGAAGCTGAGGGTGTGTCTGGTCCTGGAATGCAGGAGCCGCCTCAGTGAGCGTCCTGCTGCTGTTGCAGAATAACGCGAAGCATGTGAATTCTATCGGGCGTGGTTTAAATAGTGGAGAAGTGCTTTGGTGCGTATTCTTCCTCCAGCCTCACCCAGGTAAGAAAAGAGTTCCAGTGTCAGAGGATTAGCATCAGCCCCACCCAGGTAAGAAAAGAGTTCCTGTAACAGAGGATTGGTCCCTCCCAGCCAGTGGCTGGGACTTCACCCAGCTTGGATTGTTCTAGGTGAGTATGCAGCATGGTCTGCCACAGGTAAGTCCACCCAATCACTACTGCACACTTTAAGAATATGAGCCTGGCGCCCATGGTGCCGGGACTGTGGTTCCTTATGAGCCTGGCGCCAGAGGCGCCAGGACATGGTCCAAAGGGCCCCTGTAGGGGTCTGCTGGAACCGGGGGTGTGGATGATGAGCCTGCTTCCGGGGACGCTGGGCCAGTCTTGGCTCCTCGGGAGTAGCGCTCATGACAGCACCCCCCCTCAAGGCCCCTCCCAAACTTGTCCTCCCCGGGGGTTTTGGTTTATCGGGAAAGGTTCGGTGGAATTTCCTGACTAGACGAGGAGCCTGGACGTAGTCATGGGGTTCCCGGATCTTTCCTGGGGTCCGTAGCCTTTCCAGTCGATTAGGTAGAATAGTTTTGATTTGATGATCTTGGAGTCCAAAATGTTTTTAACTTCAAATTCGGGCTCTCCATTCATTTGAATGGGTTCTGGAGGTCTGGTCAGTCTGGTTCCAGGTTGCATGGGTTTCAAAAGAGATACGTGAAACACAGGATGTATTCTCATATGGGTTGGCAAATCTAATTTAACGGCCACTGGATTAATTATGGCCGTAATTGAATATGGTCCCAGGTATTTGGGGTTGAAGGTGCGAGGTCCTTTTAGCGATAAATGTTTGGTGGACAACCAGACATGATCCCCAACCTGGTATTGAGGGGCATCGCTTCGGTGTTGGTCTGCTCCTTTTTTGTACCTTTCTTTAGCTTGTTGTAGATGTGCAGTCGCTTCCTTGAAAGCTTGGGTAATAACAGAGTGCAACTGATCTACGGCGGGTGTTCCAAGATCTTGAGGTGGGTCGAGGTTGGAGGTTCGAGGATGAATTCCATACAAGATGTAGAAGGGACTCTTCCCGGTTCCCGAATGAACTGAATTGTTGTATGCATATTCAGCTATCCAAAGGATGTCCTTCCAGTTGCTTTCAGACTGTTGTAGCATGCAAGGTAAATATTGTTCGAGAGTCTGGTTTGTTCTCTCGGTTTGCCCGTCGGTCTGGGGGTGATGGCTGGTTGAAAGTCTTACATCGATTTGAGCTGACCGACAACAACTACGCCAAAAGTGAGAAATAAATTGGCTTCCTCTTTCAGAGATTAGTACCGACGGGAAGCCGTGTAACCGGACAATGTTTTCAAGGAATTCTCTGGCTAGTACTGAAGCTGAAGGTAAGCCTTTTAGCGGAATGAAGTGGGCCATTTTAGAAAAAAAAATCCACAATAACGAGAATAGTGTTGTACCCGGAACAAGAGGGTAAGTCTGTGATGAAGTCCATGGAAAGGGTATGCCACGGTGGAATGTCTAATGGTTGCAGAAGACCAGCCGGCCTTTTCTTTTGACCCTTGTTTTGAGCGCACACACCACAGGACATCACAAATTCCTTTATGTCTTTTCTCCATGAAGGCCACCAGAAGTGTCTCTTAACTTTTTCTGTGGTTTTGGCGATGCCAGGGTGACCCTCCATTAATGAATCATGATAACAGGAGATTACCTGTTTTTGTAAATCGGCGTGTGGTAGGAATAATCGTCCTTGGAAATAAGGCAAGTCATTGTTTACGGTGAAGTTCTCTCCTCTTTGTAACCAGCTCTGTAAGTCTGATGGGGTCACAAGTTGTTTAGTTTTTGCATCAATATCCTCGATGGATTGCGAAGAAATCAGACCCAAGATCCTTTGTTCAGGAATTATTGGTACGGGTTCGGGATTGACAACGTTATCTTCCATTCCAATTCGGAAAAGAGCATCCGCTTTGCCGTTCTTGTTGCCCGGGCGGTAAGTGATCACGAAGTCAAATTCAGCAAAGAATAGAGCCCAGCGAAGCTGTCTGGAGGATTGAGCTTTGGCGGTTTTCAGATACTGTAGATTTCGATGATCGGTGATCACCGTAACGGTGTGTTTGGCCCCGAGGAGATAATGCCGCCAGGCCTTAAAGGCGGATTTAATAGCTAAAAGCTCTTTGTCCGTGATGGTGTAATTAATTTCAGGCGCCGAGAACTTTCGAGACCAAAACGCCACAGGATGCAGTTGGTTAGTCTCTGGATCCCTTTGTGATAGAACTGCTCCCATTGCTAAGCTGGAGGCGTCGGTTTCAACGATGTAAGGGAGATCCGGGCGTGGGTGTTTCAGTATTGGCGCCGAGGTGAACTTGGCCTTTAGCTCTTGGAAGGCTTGTTCAGCTTCTGCAGACCATTCAAAGCGCTTATTTTTTCTTAAGAGGGATGTGATGGGTTGTACCACTCGTGAAAACTGCGGTAAAAATTGGCAAAGCCTAGCATGCTTTGAACGCCTTTCACGGAAGTAGGAGATGGCCATTTGAGGATTGCGTCAACTTTTCTCGAGTTCATGTGGACTCCTTTGGGTGTCAGAATAAATCCCAGAAATTCGACCTCGGTGACATGAAAGAAACATTTCTCGAGCTTGGCAAAGAGTTTATGTTGGCGAAGTTTTTCAAGGACCGCCCTAACATGATTTCGATGATCAGCTTCCGAAGATGAGTACACAAGAATGTCGTCTATGTAGACGACAACACAGACATCAATGAGCTCTCTGAGGACGTCATTCATGAAATATTGGAAGGCGGCCGGCGCATTGCATAGTCCGAAGGGCATCACTTGGTATTCAAATAGCCCATACTTAGTGCGAAATGCCGTCTTCCATTCATCACCTTCCTTGATCCGTACCAAATGATAAGCTCCCCGGAGATCAAGCTTGGTATAAATACAGGCGTTTTTCACCTGGTCGAGGAGTTGCGGGATCAGAGGTAAGGGGTATCTGTTTTTTACTGTTATCTGATTCAGAGCACGGTAATCAATACAGGTTCTGAGGTCACCTTCTTTTTTTGGTACGGAGAACAGAGCCGAGGATGCAGGAGACTTTGACAGACGGATAAAGCCATTGGCCAGATACTGGTCTAAATACTGTCGCAGATGAAGGTTCTCAGGCTCGGTGAGGGCGTAAATCCTACTGCAAGGGGGAGTTGCACCGGGTAGCAGATCTATCTGACAATCGTATGATCTGTGAGGTGGCAAGGTGTTAGCCTGTTCCTTTTGAAAAACATCTTGGAACTCTCGATACTCTTGAGGTAATTGTGGACCGTCAGTCGTTGCTGACGCTAGGCCAATGCTGGGTCGTGGATAGCAGGTTGGTGCACACTCAGGGAACATTATCGTCTTTGCTCGCCAATCAATCTGAGGGTTGTGTTTCTCCAACCAAGGGATTCCTAGGATTACTTGGAATTGAGGAGCCTTGATCACGTCGAACACAATTACCTCCCGATGCCCGTCTTGGCCTAGTAACGTCACTTCAGCAGTGGTATGGGTTACCGGTCCGGAGGCGATTTCGGTCCCATCCACCGTGGTAATGACGTCTTTAACCGCCTTTGGACAAAGAGGTAGGTTCATCCTGGAAGCCAATTCGCGGTCCACGTAATTTCCTATTGCTCCACTATCAATGTATGCCTTAATAGCATGTAAACGTTCTGGTTGCGTTGGGTTTACGAGGACCATAGGCATTATGAAGTGCGAGGTCAAAGAACTGGTTTTTAAGCTCGGCAAGCGGACCTCTACACTTGTCGGGCGAGGTTGTTTCCCGGCTCAGGCTTTTCAGAGTTCTTGTCAGAAGCTCCTACTGTCTTCTTAGGTGGTTTTACCGGGCAATCTCAGAGAAAATGTCCAGAGTTTCCACAATAGAGGCACAATTGCATTTGTCGTCTTCTGTTACGCTCTTTCTGGGTTAAGGGACCCTTTACGGCCCCAATCTGCATAGGTTCAACGGTGTTGACCCCTTTGGCGTTGCTTTGTGTTTTCGTGAATACTCGGGTTTGAAACCTGGATCGGTCCGCCTTTCTGTTTTGGAGCCTATGATCCAATTGGACCACCAAATCAATATATTCCGAACAGTCCTGAGGAGGATTCATGACCTGGGCAAGGACGTCTTTAAGTTCACCACGCAGACCTCTGTGAAATAGCGTGATCCTTTTATCCTCGGGCCATCTAGTTTCCACGATTAACCTATTAAAAGATGCAATGTAGGCTAAGAGGTCCTGGTTGCCCTGTCGCAGGGAGAGGAGTTTGTTGTCCAGGGCCTGCCCTTGGGAATGTCTTGCAAAAAGTCTCTCCATACTCGCCTGGAAGGCTGAGAAGTTCCGAAGAATTGGGTCATCCTGTGTAACCAGAGGGATCGACCAATCAGCGGCGCTGCCGCTAAGATACGAAAGTACAAAGGCTACCTTGGTCTGGTCAGTTGGAAAGGCTGCGGGTCTACAAAGAAAGTGCAGTCAGCATTGATTTATAAACACTGCAAATCTTTTAGGGTCACCAGAAAAGCGTTCAGGTGGTGCCAATGGCACATTTCCAGGTAGGTTGATTTGAACGGGATTGGTTGAAGTAACTGGGGTATAATTCCCCCCTGAGTTAGGTAGAGGAGTTTGCCCCGCTTGATTCTGTAATAACTGTCTGGCGAGATCGTCAGTTCGTTCTTTTGACATTATCAATTCCCTTTTAAGGGCGTTCGTTTCCTGGCGAGCAGCATGGACTTCAGCTCTTCATTCCCCCAACAACTGGGCCAATTGGTCTGTGTAGGAAGTTTTCATAGCGCCTGGGTAGGAGATTATGGGTAGGCTTCGCGTTCTGTAATGCTCACCTGATTCCCATCGAGGCGCTGACCCAAACTGGACTGCTACAGTTGCTTCTATGACTATGATGAGGCGTAGAACTCGGAAGACGCTCTGGGCAGGACCTCCAAATATTGACTGTCTGGCTTGTAAGGTGAGTTTTCTGCAGGTGGAAGAAAAAGGGGTAATTACAAGCTGGTTGGATAAGTTCTCCCACCAATCTTCTGCTTTTCCCACTTCTTGGTTCTCGACTGGTCTCCACGAACTCTCACCTTTGGTTTAGTAAAGCCGAGCTCTCCATCCTGCTTCTGGTGCAGGGGTGCGTGGAATCCAGTTACGTCACTGGATGATTTCAGTGTTTAGGCTCAGTGTCCTTTTGTGGTTTGTAATAGTCCTTCAGGTGCCAAGAAGCTGTTGGTGACACCACCACTGCTGTGCAAGAAGAGGCTCGTGAGTATAGAAGATCTGAGGCCGCTTCTGAAGGAGCACCCTTTTATAATGTCCTTTTCGGTCTTTCAGGTGCTGAGATGCTGTGGGCGATGCCGCCGCTGTTGCACGTGCGGTGGCACGTAAGTATAACTGAATTGTGGCTGTTTCCAAATGGGCGCCTCTGATAATGTCTTTTCCTTCTTTCAGATGCCGAAATGCTGAGGGCGATGCTGCCGCTGCTGCGCGTGAAGAAGCGCGTAAGTATAACTGAGTTGCGAAACCTTCGGCTCGGACACCACTTACAATGTCTTTTGTCTTCCAGGTGCTGGGATGCTGCCGAAGCGAAGGCCGTGGTGAACTCCGGTGTGATCACGGATGGATAAGGTAAGCGAGCGCAGCTGCGAGCGTGTTGCCCGTTTTCTAACCTTATGTCTTTATTTGCAGGTTGTCGGAGACTGGACTCTTGTGGCTGAATTCTGGTGAGTAGATGTTTCTGTGCCTTTCCTTCATCCACAGGTTGCTGCTCGAGAAGCTGAGGGTGTGTCTGGACCTGGAATGCAGGAGCCGACTCGGTGAGCGTCCTGCTGCTGTTGCAGAATAACGCGAAGCACGTGAATTCTATCGGGCGTGGTTTAAATAGTGGAGAAGTGCTTTGGTGCGTATTCTTCCTCCAGCCTCACCCAGGTAAGAAAAGAGTTCCAGTGTCAGAGGATTAGCATCAGCCCCACCCAGGTAAGAAAAGAGTTCCTGTAACAGAGGATTGGTCCCTCCCAGCCAGTGGCTGGGACTTCACCCAGCTTGGATTGTTCTAGGTGAGTATGCAGCATGGTCTGCCACAGGTAAGTCCACCCAATCACTACTGCACACTTTATGAATATGAGCCCGGCGTTCTTGGCGCCGGGACTGTGGTTCCTTATGAGCCTGGCGCCAGAGGCGCCAGGACATGGTCCAAAAGGCCCCTGTAGGGGTCTGCTGGAACCAGGGGTGTGGATGATGAGCCTGCTTCCGGGGACTCTGGGCCAGTCTTGGCTCCTCGGGAGTAGCGCTCATGACAATATGGTGCAATGTCCCAGAAGATGCATATTGTAGACATCTCTATGACATCCTCCATATTCATGACCTACATCTTGCCTCTAACCTACCAACACACACGGGCGGTCATTGCCTTAACTTGGTTCTTTACAAAGGTATTGAACTACATGTATATAAAATCACCCCAGTAAGTTGGTCAGACCACACTGTGGTTATTTTTTCAATCCCCATCATCTGCACATCACAGACCAGAACCATAAATACTAAGGTACAGATGCTCCGACGAAAGAAAGAGCTAGACTGTATTTTAAGTAAAAACTGATTGGAGTACTTAGAGTGCACACAATCCCCTACTAATTGTATTGCCTTGTATACACATATTATGACACATCTTCAAATAAAGTTTGACAAAATTTCCTCTTAAAAAGCTATACAAAAACCTTCAAAGAGAAATAACCAATGCTACAGTGAGAGGTTGAAAGACCTCAAGAAAGGATATCGAAGAAAAATATGGCTCAGGACCAGAGATATTGCTGACCGCCAGAATGCTAAACTGGTTTTGGAAGAATACAAACATGAGATAATGCTTGCAAAATCATCCTCTCTCAAGAAACAAATCAATCGTGCAAACAATAGGCCTAAAGCACTTTTCTCAGTGATCAAAAACTTTACCAACTCAGAATGTACCAATGTTAGTCTACTTACCTCAACTCAAATGGCCAATGAGTTTAATATCTTTTTTTTTGGATAAAATCAAAGAAATTAGAGATAATATAGAACTGCAACCTACAGATCCTGAGTCCAACCCAGTTGATAAAAACATTGAATCGGACAAGGACAATTCTCACCCCAAATTTTCATTTTCAATGGTCAAGACTTAGTAGATTATTCACCTGTTGGCCAGAGTTAAGCCCACTAATTTTGGATATGATCCAATACCGGCCTATTTAGCTAAGCAGCATGCAAGTGCACTTGGTGAGGCCATACACACCTTGGTTAATGCATCTCTTGTCCAATGCTGTGTTCCACCAGACCTAAAAAAATTATATCTGACCCCTTTGTTAAAGAAAGCAACATTGGATCATAAATTGTTAGCCATCTATCGGCTTATTGCCAGCATTTTTATGGCCTGCAAATATTTTAGAAAAATGTTTAACCATTCAACTGCAGAGTTTTTTTAGAGGAACATAAGCTCCTGGACTCATACCAGTCAGGTTTCAGATCAGGTCACAAATGGAGTCCGCGCTGGTGGCAGTCAGGGACGATCTGCTGAAGGCCGCTGACAAAGGGTCAGCATGTTGATCATGCTGGACCTGTCGGCGGCCTGCGACACCGTGGATTTCAAAATTCTACTCTCTAGACTGGTATCATTGGCTCACATATCTGAAGAGGCCCTGGATTGGGTTGCATCCTTTTTGACCGATCGGACCCAGCAGGTCAAGGCTGGTCCTTTTCTCTCTGATTCTCAGTTCTATGACTTCGGAGTCCCTCAGTGATCTTCCATGTCTCTGGTACGGTTTAATATTTATGTCCGCCAACTGCCGAGAATCTTATCTGAGTTTGGTTTGTGTTATTATTCATATGCTGATGAAACCCAAATTTATACACGATTGGAGCAACCTCAGGAGGAAATGAACGAGTTATGTCATGTGCAGACAGGATAAAAACCTGGATGCTGAAGAATAAATTACAATTAAATCCATCTTAAACAGAGATTATTGTATTCAGCCCAAAAAGAAAGGCTGGAAAGGTCTTACAATCAACCCCATGTCCATCCCTGTTTGGAGTACGACCGAATTCTCAGACAAAGTAAAGAACCATGGCTGTATCTGGCAGTCCACCGCAATCTACAAGTTAACCAGACGCTCAAGGCTGTTTATTATCAACTCAAACTCATTAAGTCCCTGCTTACGCTTATTGAAAAGAAGGATCGCTCAATGGTGGTCGGTGTGCTCACAAATTCAAAATTAGACTACTGCAATGCCCGCCTTATGGGGGTCAAAAGATTTAAAAAAACAAAGACTGCAGGTTGCACAGAATTCCACTATCAGGTTGGTCTTCAAGTTGTCAAGAAGGTCAACTGTCTCCCAATAGTGGAGGAGCCTTCATTGGCTTCCAGTATAACAGAGGATACTATTTAAAGTGCTGTGTTTGGTCAATAAGTGCATTCATGAACTAGCACCAGCCTACTTGACCGCCAAAATTTTAATTCATCACCCAACTTGATTGCTTCGGTCTATGGGACAGAACCTTTTGGCAGTCCCTTTTGTCAAGACATCGACATGGGGTGATAGACGTTTCTCCTCTTTTGGTCCTCGCTCCTGGAACTGTCTACCAATGGACTTGCGACGGATTGAGTCTCTACCCATGTTTAGAAAGAAATTAAAAACATACCTTTTTATGTAACTATTCTATCACTTCTGCAGATACTGAGCTACAATTTAGCAAAGTCTATGATTGTCTACTAAAATTACATCTGCGCCTAGATGCAGTTCTTCTTGGACACTGCGGGGTATGCATGTTAGAAGTTTCAAAATCAAATCAAATCATTTTCTACCCAGCCATTATTATAAAAGCGGGTTGAGTTTAGACTGAGGTGAGGGACTCTGGAATGCATTGAGACGACTCAAGCTCTGCAGACTGAGAACGAAGGAAGGAAGGAAGGAAGGAAGGAAGGAAGGAAGGAAGGAAGGAAGGAAGGAAGGAAGGAAGGAAGGAAGGAAGGAAGGAAGGAAGGAAGGAAGGAAGGAAGGAAGGAAGGAAGGAAGGAAGGAAGGAAGGAAGGAAGGAAGGAAGGAAGGAAGGAAGGAAGGAAGATGAAGAGTGAAGAGGTTTGAGGCAGATCAAGGAGGAGATGAAAAGCAGAGATGCGAGGGAGAGGTTACAGGTGGAGCAGGCGAAAGAGGATGAGAATAATCAGGGTGTGAGGGAAAAGCTGTTTTTGGAATATGGAGAGAAAGAGAAGTAGGAGGAGAGCATGAAACAGTACTGAGAAGGTGGAACAGTGGATAGAGACAGCGATTGAGGAAAGTCATCTAGTGTTTGCGTTGGAATGAAGAGATCCTTGCTAATGAGTTATTAGGGGTTCTGGCCACATCCCTGCACTGTGTAAAAGACCAGAGTGAAGACAGTGTATAGAAGAGGAGCAAGCCGCTCTGGAGGAAAAGACAGCCGAAAGCTCAACGCCTGTGGTGTGCTCTTAAAAGACCAAAACTTGTTAAGCTCCTACACAACCTGAGGCTGCAATGGGCTGTTGCGAGGCCAAGAATTGGGGTTGGCTCTAGACCTTACATACCACCCTTTGCTAGGTGGCGGTGTGACAATAACTGCAGCTTCAAATTCACAAAGGACAGGGAAGAAACAGAATGCCAATTAACCAAATCAGTGGAGATAGGGGGCCCAGCACCAATCACTGTACTACAAGAACAGGAGTACCAACCATGATTTCAACCATGAAAGAGGGGTCTTCACCCTGACCACAAACTGTTGTAGGTTAGAGTATTTAGACTCAGGACAAGAAGCCTATTTTGGGTTAGGGTTTGGATATCTCTGACATTGTCCCCAATTTAGCCATGACATTGTGTGTGGGTTGGACCTAAGGACCCTGCCTCACCACTTGCTCCCTGATGTGGGGCAGAGGAGATGGTATGGGCAAGATTTCCCCCTTTTGCACCCCAGAACCAGGTGCCTGGAACAGGGGACCACCACAAGATCTAATACCGCTGCTAACGCATGTGGGCGACATTCATCATACCTGTAGTCATGTCAACCCACAAGATGAGGAGTTGGCAAATACTGGCCCATTAAACCAGTTTGCATGTCAGGGGGAAGTCATTGCTGCAGTCCACAGTCATGAGACTCATAAGCAGGAAAGGGAAGAACGACCAACCTCGATCGGGAAAGGAGTGTTGCTCGGGCAGACACTGCAGCTTGTGAGCAGGAAGTGTGTGAGTAGAAAACAAGATGGCAGACTGCCTAATTAAAGGCTCAATTCACCAGGTAGAACACGCAACAGAAGGCACATTAAACACAACTGATTCCTGGAAGCAAAATCAATTCCCATCACAGAGTGATTACTATACACCAAAGATATATATATGGGTAATTAGGCTGCCCCCCTGTGACACAGGGATCCCACTCTTGGTAAAGTATGCCAGTCTCAGCTTTAGAGTACCAAAAGGTTATACCCACTCCTTTATAAAATACTGAATTATGTACTCTCGTGCTGCGCCAGACATCTCAAAAAATGTGCCAAGCTTTTTTTTACTTATTTTTCTTTTGAATTATTTAATGCTTTTTAATTTATGTGCCCATCTATGTTGACATGTGTTTCCGTCATAAGGTCTTTCTCAAAACTGGACTTTCCACTATCTTTCTTCAGACCTTTTATCCATTCATATTAGTATTCCTCCATTTTATTTTATCAAGGTTAAAGCCCTTGATCCTTCTTTGAATGGAAGGACTTGAATTAGCATCCTACATGCAGAGGTCAAGCACTTAGCTCATCCTACACTTTTGTGGATAAGGAAATCCACCTTGATGAAGATACTCTGTGTTCTCTCACCGATCGAGGGAACAACAGAAGAACTGAGGCTGGTATGAGAGTTCAACAAAAGACGTAATTTTCCTGTGTTTTGGTACAAAACACAGGAAAATTCAGACAAAGGGCAACTGAATGAGAATTAGTTTCTTTAAAAGAGTGCAAGCTTTCAAGATTAACCAAAAAGTGCAAACGTTCTAGGACTTGGCAAAGTATCTCTGAGTTCTTGTTCAGCGCAATGATGCCTTTTCAAGGTGATAGCTTGTGCTGTATAAGTTCCTCTGCCATACCATACGATAGAATGTACATAAATTCTGAAGCTGAAGTCCCAACGTTATATTAGGCAAGGGTTCCTGCTCAGGGTGCACCATCCTAGCCGGGATCTTCAGTCACTTACAGTTCACAAAGATGTGGGGTTTCCAGTACCTGTCCGGATGGCGACTATGCCGTGGTCACTGTACTTGATGACACTATTTCATTCATATCTGCCATGGTTTGATTTTCAGGCCATCATCAATATAGCCCTGCACCAAAGGCAATGCTGAAGAGTAAGACCCCTGCCACTAACTCAAGCTCCTCATGAGTAAAGGTGTAACTTGGATGTCTTGTGAGTCAACCACAGGTTCATGCTTCTAAGTGAACTCTTCTAGATCCAGATCTTATTGAGCCCTCCTGGCTCATGCTCTCAATGGGCAAGTGTTATTTAGTTTCATTGGTTGCCCTGGGACTCTCACCAAAGTCTGGACTGTGGCCCCTGGCTAGACTCTCTCTCTCTCTCTCTCTCTCTCTCTCTCTCTCTCTGTATCTATCCCTCTATGTCTCTCTCCCTCTTTGTCTCTCTCTTTGTCTCTATTTCTCTATTTCTCTCTTACTTTCTGTCTCTTTCACGTTCTGTCTCTCTCACATTCTCTCTCTCTCTCTCCCTCTCTCACGTTCTCCCTCTTTCACATTCTCTCTCCCACATTCTCTCTCTCTCTCTCGTTCTCTCTCCCTCTCTCTCTCGCTCTCACAGTCTCTCTCTTTTTGGGAGCTTCAGGCTTTGACCCTACCAATGTCTGGGTCCATAACAAGACTCTGCTTTCCTAGTATTTGTACTTTGTATGTCCTAGTACTTTCAAGTATTTGTTCCTTGGCTGCCCACCAGTTTCCGGCTTCACTGGTCTCGCCACCTGCCTCTCAACACCCCCATCCCTCAAGATTTCGGCCATCTTGGCCTAGCCAATGCTTATTGCCAGCTGAGACCTAGTATGTCCCCTTTCCATCTTCTTGTCCGTCATGAGTTGGTCAATGCATGTTCTCTGCCTGGAATCTCTCTGATGCCTGTCCATCTCCTTGGTATACTTGGCTGGGCCAATGCTCGTTCTCTACTTTGGACCTCTCTGTATCATTTCCTCTCCTCCTCTCTGACCCCTCTCTGCCTCCAACCTCCTCCTTCTATCGTTCTATAGCCTTCTTATACTTCCATCCTATAAGCCCTTTCAAAACAACCTTACACCAACCTGATATCTCTCCCTCTCTCTCGCTCACTGTTCTCTCACCCTTCTAAAATAGCATCTTTTCCCTTACAATATGTTATTTCTCGTCCTTGAGTTTCCCCTCCCAACGCACCATTTTCCTTTGCAATTCCTTCTCGCTCCTCTTCCTCCCTTTATCTCAGATCTGTAAGGCACATCTGCACTCCAGCTTCCCTTTAGTCTGAATGAGGTAACAGAGCTTCTTTTCTTTTTACAGTGGCCAGCAGGGTTATTGGGGTGATAAGCAATCTAGTTGGCTGGTCTGTTCCCTAATATTTTTCCCTGTCCCAAATTGGTGTTAAGCCTTTGTGTCTACCTCCTTCTTTTGTGGGTATTGCAAAGGCATCATGAAGCAAGACACAGACAGCAGATTCTCTTTTCTTAACAAAAGCATTTTTATTTTAAATGTCAGGATGGAGTACGGCCTAACTTGCCCTATACTATGGTGGGATTTCCCTACCTAAAGAAACTAAGCACAGTCTGTGTCAGTCAGTTCAACATAAAAGTTTGTATGTTTCCAAAACCTATACTTGCCCTAACAACTAAAGATATACAGTGTGTGGGGATGTCAGCACCAAAAAAAACAGTGTTCAAAATAAAGTTCTGAGCTTTTTCCAGCTCTTGCGTGTTTCAACTTCCCCAAGTTCAAATAGTTCCACAAGAAGATTTGGGGTTCCCTTCCCCAGGTGCAATACAATTCCAGGGTATCTCGGGGTTACCTTCCCCAAGTTCAACTCAGTCCCAGGATATCTGAGGGTTCCTATACCCACGTTCAGCACAATTCAAGTCTCTTGACTTTCAACAATACTTCTAGTTTCACTTTATAATCCTTTAGACTCAGTAACAGTTCAAACAGATGCTTTCTTTCACGTTAGCACTTATACCACACTGCCTTTGTCTCCTGGCTTCTCTTGGTTCTTTCCCAAGTCGGGCTACTTGGTATAGGCGCAGATTTCGGGCCACACACTCCACCCATTACAGTTCACACAATCGATAACTCTTAGCACTTTGTGATGCTCTTGGTTTTCCTTGACCAACACAGGCTTTCCACCTTGCACATGTGTCAGTAATAAACATATGCTGTGGTTTCTCCTTGCCAGTCTTTTGGCTTTGCCACAAATTGTATTCACTTTATTTATTTATTTAGTGCATTTGGCTCAACAAGAACCTTTAGCACAAAAACAGAACAGTTCCACACACGAAAATACAATACTCAATAAAAAAGGAACCTTTGCATAAAATCATAAAAATTCACATCCAATAATCTATTACTCTCTCCTACTTCATACACTCCCACTCCCAATTCAGGACAGTCTTAAGCACATTTATCGCTGCAAAGCAAGGTGACATTTTTTGAGAATTCAAAATACAAATCCACAGATGATCAAGATTAATATTCATTTCATCATTGTCATAATTAGAAAATAGATCCCTTCTCGGACATTTCAGTATTAAATGTTTTACATTTCCAATACTCTTATTACAAAGTTGACAACGTCTTTCTGCTCTAGGCACCTGTCTTCTGGCCCCCACCACTTCGTTCGTAGGATATACATTAAATCTCAGCATTCAAAATTCCAATCTAAAAACCATGAGATTGGGGTCTAAAAAGATAAGCAGGTAACATGTTAAAACTTCTGATAAAAATAAACTGATCCCAAACCTGCAGACTTTACCGGGCGGCACAATTCTCACGCCAGTTTAGTTCGAAAAACCTTTGCTTCACTTTCTCTGGATGCGAGACCAAGTCTTCCTGATTTACTTGTTTCTTCTGGAATAAACTATTTTATCCATTTCAATAGTACTGGACCTTTAAGTGTCAAAGCGCAATGCTGAACCCCAGAGTACATCAAACAGTGAGGAGGCATCAAGATATTTTCGTATACAACTGGAGCTTTTGCCTGGCAAGGCGAGTATCCAACGGAATCAGTCCCAATTCACGTTGTATGGTGCAAACCGAGGTGCCCTGCGGAAGGTTCAAAGTCTTCCTCCAAATTGGAGCTTCTAATCTATCCCACATCGCACTGCATCAATTGAGGACCATTAATGAGTTTTGGAACCATTTTTTGATTGGCTTAATAGAATTTCCCAAATCTCTTGTCCAAAGCATGCATTTGGCTGGCAACAGGACCCACTTTCTTCTTTAAATCAGAAATAACTTTGTTTGTTCTTGACTGCAGAAAATGTAACCCCCGAATATTTAAACTCGTCAACCTGCCCCACCTTCATTCCATTTAGTAAAAATTTAAATTTAGCAATTTTCTTCACCATTTGCTTCCATCTAATTATCAAACTTTGGTTTTCACTGAATTCATTGTGAGATCCAAGTCCTTAAGATATAAACTAACACCGCAAGGCTTCTCTGAAGACCTATGGATGTTTGGTCAAAGATCCCAATATCATCAGTGTAGACCAAACATTGTATGGGAAATGGTCCAAGTCGGGGCGGGTGCGTGTTAAGGTTCTTAAAAACCGACTGTATGTCATGTATATAAAAGTTAAAAAGAAAAGGGGCTAATACACATCTCAGCCGTACACCACGATTGGTCTCAATCCATTTACTGAATAAACCTTTGTTATTAAATCTGATGAGTATGCGCGTTCCATTATGAAGGGAAATTAAAATGTTAAGTAAACTAATGAGGCAATTTTATTTTAATCTCAACTTCACCCAAAGCTTAGTTGTGTTCACACAGTTAAGCGCCTGGGATAGGTCCAGAAAAGCCAAAGAGAGCAATTTATTCTGAGCTCTGACCTGGGAAATTAATAATCACAAAATAAAGCAATTTCTAGCTGTGCCAACTCTTTTTTAAAACATGCTTGAGACTTATCCATAACACCCTCTCGGTATGCCCACTGTTCTAAATTGTTCAAAAGAATTTTAGAGAACATCTTGCTACCAGCATCCAACAGTGAGATAGGCTGGTAGTTTGTCAGATTACCCCTATCCCCTTCTTAAAAAATAAGTGCTATGTGTGCATCCTTCCAGGAGTCTAGTAAATGACGGAGGCGCACAATATTGTTAAACAACTTAAACAAAAAAGCATCCCATACTGAGGGATTGGATTTGAATGTATAAGTACATGAACCGTCAGGGCCAGGAGCCCTAGAGAGATTACACTTCATTATTTTGTACAGAATATCATCCAAATCAAACTTCAGACACCAATCAACAGTTAGATCATGAGGCATCATGTCGAGTACCGTTCCATAGTATAAAGTAGTAAAAGGCTTACTCCATAATGCTTCATCAATTGTAATAGCTTGAGAAGCAAATTGTATACCCATATTCTTAATTAGGGACACAAATTATGTGGAATATTTTGAAGAAATACCACTCAACATACTTTCAGAGTTTCTGTGAATCATATATGCCTTGTGACTACGTAACCAGTTAAGTTCTGCTTTAACATACATGCCTTGGCTAAGCAATCTTCCTTATTTGAATGGATCAGGGAATTATGGTTCTGATGTAGTTCTTTCTTCATTGCTTATATTTGACCATCAAATACATGTACATTTTTATTAGATGTTTTCAGGAAGGGATACAATAACAATATCATCACTAGTAAGCATATTATTACACCGATTCAACCACCACATAAGAGCATATTGTCTTAAGGGCTTAACATCACAGGGGGTCAGTTATAATCTCTCTAGGGGGCTTTCTCCTCCCAGATGATCTCCCTTGCTGCTGATGTGAGGAGTGCCTAGAAGGTCAGTTACTCTTTAGAGTTGGGGGGGTCTATGTAATCCATCGAGTCATGGGAGGGCGGCGAGTCAGGCCTGGGTACTTCTCCGCATATTTCATGACGGGCGCCCAAATGTTCTGAAAACAAGTAACATCCCCCAATCGTATGGCAGTGATTTTTTCTGACCCCACAATGGCCCAGTATTTTGTCCACCAGATAGGCAAAGACGGGCCTTAAGGATGTTTCCATAGCGGTGAGGAGGTGTGTGATTAATTTGGCTATCTGACGTGTTAATGGGAATGCCCCCTAATTGGTGTCCCCCAATAACACTATGCCTGGATCCCAAGGGATTTCCAATCCCATGATCAGCTTGATATGTTCCAACACTGCATGCCAGAATACTGTAGTTTTTGTGTAGGCCCATAACAGGTGAAACAGAGTGACAGTGTCTGTGCAACCTCTCCAACAGCATGAGGGAATAGAAGTGTCACTTTTATTTAGCAGTTCAGCAGTCACATAGTACCGGTAGCACACCCTGTATCCCCCTTCTCTCTTTGTAATGCATATGGTGCTGCTATGTAGTCTTTCCCATATCTTGATCCAACTTTCAATTACTAGAGTGTGCCCCATGGTCCTTTTCCCAACTGAGCATGTATTTCTCCTTCCTAGAAGGATCTGCTTTGTCTAGCAGTCTGTACAGAGTGGAGATTTTACCCCTGGGACAGGATGCTGTAAGGGTCTTTTCCAACGCAGGTAGGTCCCTCCCTCCTTTTTCTTTGATCTTGCCTTGTGATGTCCAGTGTCTTATTTGTTCGTAGTGGAAACACTCTGATTCTGGGACCTTAAATTCTATGAATGTGAGGAGGGGATTCATACTGCAGGAAATCCCTGAGTCTCCTCGGGCCTCCCACCTTCCAGATTGTGAAACTATTGAGGAGGATGCCAGGGGTGAAATCTGTGTTACGCCAAATCAGTGTAAGGGGAACAATCGAGCCTGTGCAACCCCATTTGCGCTCTGCTTGTCTCCAATTTATTACAGTATCTTTTGTGGTCGTGAGGGGCATCAAGTCTGCCCGGTTACGGTTGGATACTACATGGGGGAGAGAGGAAAGAGGGCCCGAGCACCATGCCTCCTCAATTTACTTCCATTGAGGCTTGTCTGCCAAGGATTCCCAAGCAAATGCATGCGAGAGCTGAGCAGCTCAGCAATATCTGTCTAGATCTGGGAAGCCCAGGCCACCTAGGACCCTAGAACGTGTCATTATTTGCCTGGCAATGCGCGGCTTCTTCCCTGCCCAGATTCTGTAACTTCCTCAGGGCTGCTTCAGGGATTTTTATTGGGAGGGCTGTACAGTGATAAACCTCGGGACAATATTAATTTTAACCGCGGTTATTCTTCCTAGCCAAGAGATTTCCTGCTTTACCCATCATTCTAGATTTTTTTGTAGCTCCTTGAATAGTGGTGGAAGTTATGTTAGAATATCTGTTTGTTTTTTTGGGGATTTGGACTCCTAAATAGCCAAAACTGGAGACGGCCCAGGGGATGGAGATGGTTGGAGCGAGCGTTACCCTATGTTGGTGCGGTATGTTGATTGCTAATGTGGATGATTTAGCATAATTCACTTTAAAACCAGAGACCCTCCCAAATGCCGCAATTTCTTCCCACAGGGCCCCAGCTGATTTATCGATCTGCGCGATTGTCAGAAGGGCGTCATCAGCACACATGGCCACTTTATTTTCCCGTTTGCCTACCGTAAGGCCCATTATATTAGTGTTTTGTCATAGCTTGCAAGCAAACATTTCCATTGATAGGGCATCCGTTTTTGCAATTGAACCCTTCTTAGAGTCTAACTTGCCAACAAATGTACCTAACAACTGTTGGATCGTACTTGCATAATACAAGGGATTAACACGGTCAGCATCACTATTTCCCAACAATGTATCTATTTGAGCATTAAAATAATCACAGCTTTGCACACCAGATCAATGAACTATTGTTTGGTCTAACTTCAACTAAAAATGGATTTTCAAGTCTATTTCCTGTCCTGATCTGGTATGTATATTTTATGTACATACAAAATGTATGATCACTGGCATCAGATTCAACCATAAGTAACACAGTGTAAAAACATTTTTCTTGAGACAAATATATAATCAATGGTAGATTTCCAAAACAAATTATGCCAGTCACTCTCAATGTTTCCATTTAAAATATTTAAATACTATAACTCCAATTCTTGCCAGATCAATTGCCCCCACGCTAACTGGGCCGATTGTTTTCTCAACTGTGGCAATGGTTCGTACCACACTGGATCCAGACACTCACAAACAAAATCACCCACAACAATAAAATCTGCACCATGTTCCACCAACCAGTACGATATAATTACCCAAATTTCCTCCAAAAAAGCAGACAAAGAAGACTTGCTAACGTTGAAGTATACATTAATCAAAATGCAAGTTTGTCACGTGTGTGCCTTTTGTCTTTAGTGTTCCGTGAATCCCCCTCCTCCTCACCTGAACTGCTGGTCACAGTCAAAGCCTTCTTCCTTCTTCTCCAAGCTCCTCCTTTTTTTGTGTGTAGATATAGCCTGCCTCGAGAGGAAGCCACAGTGGAAGCCAAAGAGCAGCTACCTCCGGACCCCCTCCCGAGACAAGCCAGGTAAGGGGAAAAAGCCTGGAGCCACAAAAAAACCCTTGGTATCAAGTTCAGTGCTTCCACTACTCCTGCTCACTCTGGGTGCCTGAAGGGTCAGAAGACTGATGATGGCAATGTTGTCTCTGAGGGAAGTGGGCTCCAGTATGCAGTAGCTTCTTGTAGTTCGGGTGTAAAGAAAAGAATGGGAGAAGATGCAGGAGTCTGCGGAGCTGATAAGAAAAATAGCGTGGGAACAGAAAGGAGAGGAGAGGAGAAAGAGCGAAGCGTCCGAATATAGAGGAAGGGCGGTAGAGAAGCCGGAATACAGAAAAGGAAGACGAATAATAACAGCTGACAATAGGAGGAGAGAAACAGAAAAAAACAGGAGGAAAAGCGCGAAGGAACAGGTAAGAAATGGAACCCAGAACAAGCAGGGGGAAGGAGCATAGATCTGCGGAGGGCGGATGGTACAGAGGAAGGAACAGGCGGAAAGAAGTAAAGCTGCCTGGAAGTTAGGTGCCAGCCTCGGAAAACACGAGAGTAGCAAGGAAGCAAAATAGTCCAAAAACGCTGGGCAGACGGAAACAGAAGGAATAGAATAACAAACGAGGAAATACTAGCGCAACAAATCCAAAGACTGCAAGGCAAAGAAGTGGGGTTGCAACGCGCTGACTGCCGGAACTCTATGGTAGTTATGGTTCTCGGCGGCGGCCATTGCAAAAAACACTAGACCGGCACCAACGCCCAAGGAAGAATGTGGTGGAACAACTAATGGCGGCCGAGCCACCAACGATTACAAAGGCGCCAGCTACCGCGGTGCATGACAAAGTTTCAAGGCCAGAATGGCCCTCCCTTTGGTGTTGTATCCATATTACCAAGATATCTGAAGAATTGGTTTACATTTTCTATGTAAGTAAACCCAAATTATTGCGGATCGCACACAACAATCCGGCAGATGGATGACCACTAGGACCTTTAGTGGCCAAGGATACATATGTGGTGAATCCATCAATAATGGGATCTAAATCCAGCCAGGTTTCTTGGAAGCCTACAATTTTAGCTTCTTCATCACCAAACATCCCAAACCTATGAAATGGCAAGTGTGGAAAGCCATGAGTATTCCAACTAACCAACGTTAGATTTGTATCCTCCCATCAATGTTCTTTAAATCGTGACTATGAATTTTCATGTAAAGACTTTGAAATGAGGGCCCAGTTGTTCTGAATACTTGACATGTTGTCCAACCTGACCCCTGCAAAAGAAACCATTCAACAGGATTATCCCGCCAGGGGCACATTAACCCTTAAAAGCGACTTGTCGACACAGTCATTATAACCATAATTGATCCTGCCCGAAGTGACTTCTTTTGCAGGCTTCTCACTACACACTCTCTTGGATTCTATTGCTCTACTATGAGGCAACCTTCCATGATGCTGAAAAGACCCCATAGCCTCAAATACATCAGAGCCCAAGGATACTAGTACATGTGCCTCCTCCAAAACTGCTAATTTTACCAAATTAGAGCAGAAATAGAGATGGACCAAGTCAGTTCTGCTTTCCTGGACAAAATCAACTAACACAATACCTGAAGAATCTATCATTCTGAGTTTTGGAATCTCCTTAAAGAAACTCCTTAAAGATGGCTAGGGTGCGCTGTCTATTAAAGGGGTGTGCCCTGACTTGAGCATGTTTTAAATGCTGGTCTCTAATGACCCAGAGTCAGAATCCTTAGCGCTACATCGTAATGGCCCAGGCCCCAAGATCTTACATCGCCTTTCTTCTAAGTTCTGAAAGGCTGGGGACGTAGGAATCAATTCTTTGTTAATCGACTCAGCCTGACTAGCATGCATATCCATCCTTGGCGCCAGCCCCAAGATCTTACAGCGCCTATCTTCTAAGGTCACAAAGGCCGGGGACAAAGGTGTCAATTCCTCCCAGCCTAACATTCACATCCATCCAAATCTGTAATCACATTATTCCAGGCTAAGTGACTCTCCTTAGCACCTACATTGTCTAGGATGACATCCATCAGACACCCCGAAGTCCCCACGAAAACCGAGGGCTGTGTTACATATTTAGAGCTGAGGAAGATAAGGCACTAGAAATGTGAGGATCACCGCGCTAGATCCGTGCATTAGTGAGTGTGACTCAGCTGCCTATGACTGGGTTCTTGTGAGATGGTGCCCTTCCATCTCATTTCTTGGTTTAGACAGTGTGGGTATTGAACCTGTGTCACACTGGTGCTAGGTTGGTTGGTGGTTTTCCTTTGATTACAGGGTTCTATGATGTAGAAAAAGATTCAAAAGCTCCACGTTTGTGATGTTGCAAGAAACTGTGATAATTAAAAACGCTGAATGTTGTAGTATATATTGCTGATCTTTGATTGCACAGTTAAGTCGACCCATGTTTCGGCCCAACAAGAGTCTTTTTCAAGGCTTTGGCAGACAGAGAATGCAATGTGCAACATGTAGTTGACCCAGTGTGGTTTAATATGGTTTCAGCTGGGTCACAGACCCCATACTCAAATATATCAATGGTGTGATTGAAAAGGAGGTGCCCAAAATTTCGACATATCGGAGGGACACCATTCACACTCTACAAATATTGGTGACTATGAACTGGTAACCGGGATACCTATTTGTCACATTAGACGTCAAAGCGCTTTACATAATGATCAAGCATGAACTAGCCATCAAGGCACTTGGCTACACCTATGCCAAAACTTCGGCCACCTTCTACACACGCCTTGAAATGACAAAAGAATTCTTGGAGTTTGCCCTGACCAACAACTTTTTTCCTGGTCAATCGCAAATTCTATCACCAAAAGAAAGGCATGTCCATGGGGGCAACATACGCCCCAGCTGTAGCTAATCTAGTCATGAATTTCTTTGAACAGACTTATGCCTTCAACAATGTATGCTTCACCTGCCATATATACTAGTGACACAGATATATAGTTGATATACTCATGATCTGGTCCGTTGTAACGCTCACCTGGTTCCCACGGAGGCGCGGGCGTGGTCTGGACGGCAGTGGCCTCTTCGAAGGAGATGTTCAGCACCCTGAAGATGGAGTGGGCTGGGTTCCCAAATCTGGCTTGTCTGGCTCGGATGAATACCCTTCTGTGAGCGAAAAGGAAGGGTTAATACTCTGCGGGTTTTGTGTTGATCTCCCGTTCCCCTTCTCACCCTCCTTGCAACCCTTCTGTAATTCCCTGTGGAGACTCACCTTAGGGATTGAAAAGGCAAGCTCTCCATCCTGCTTCTGATGCAGGGGCGCGTTGGGATCCAGTTACGTCACTGGATAGTAAGTTCGAGTTCGCTTGTCTGTTCCGGTAAGTACCGTAAAAGTTTATGGCAAGCTTGAGTCTAAACTGTTCCTCTTCTCTTTTGCAGGTAATGGAAGACTCCGGGCTGAGAGCGGTTTCCGTCGAAAACCTGATTTCAGGTGAGTTTTGGTGTAGGCCCACTACTGTCTTTTCCTGTCTCTTTTTCCTTAGGGGCCGGAGTTCGAGAATGCCGAAGAAATGGAGCCGGTACGAAGCAGAAGCTGAGTCCGACCTGTAAGCAGGTAAGTTTAAAATAGTTCATTTGCTACGGTTCTTGCATTCACTAATGTGATGTTTGCTTTTTCCCCATAGGGACCGGGGTGCAGAAATGCCCAAGGAATGGCATCGACCCGAAGGTAAGAAGAATTAGCTTGGCGGGTAAGTGCTTCTTGGTTATTTTCCCCTTCTCACCTTGCTTTCTTCTCTTCGTCTCCCCGTAGGTGCTGGAATGCTGCAGGAGATCCGGATGGGCGTCGCAGAGCCGAAGGCGCCACGTGCAGGTAAGAGAAGTGCGCCGAGATGTATGCGACGCAGTGAGTATTTAAAATGATGTCTTTTTGCAGGAACGTTGGCGCGCTGAATCCGGAATGCAGCTTTAACAGGTAAGGTTTGTTTTCACCTGTTTCTTCTTCCCTTTTCTATCCTTAGGTGTTTCCAGGATGCTGGCAGGCGTGGTCGAGGACTGGAGCAGGAGCAGGCACGGTGAGCGTCCAGCTGCTATGAGCAGAACAACGCGAAGCGTGTTTTGCTCTCTGGGCGTGGCTTAAATAGCCTTTCAAGTAGTCCCAGGTATGTATCCTTCCACTGAAGGTATGTATCCTGCCACCAGCCACACCCGTGTGGTTAAGTAGTTCCTTTTTCATCTGGAAGTTGTAGAATGATCTGCCAGGTAAGGAAATTGCAGCATGGTCTGCCAGGTAAGTTTGCACCAAACACATTTCCTTCCATATCTTGTATGAGCCTGGCGCCGATGGTGCCAGGACTGTTATCCCTTATGAGCCTGACGCCTACGGCGCCAGGACTGAGTCCAAAGAGCCCCAATCTGGGGTGGCTGGGACTTCCCTAGTATACATGTTGCCTGCCTCTGAGGGTGCCGGGCCCTGTCTGGCTCCTTGGAGGTAGGCATCATGACAGTACCTCCCCCTAAGGCCCCTCCCAAGGACGTACTGTCCGGAGGCTTTGGTTTGTGTGGAAACTTACGATGAAATTTTTGTATTAGACGTGGTGCATGTATATGATCGCTTGGTTCCCAAGATCTCTCCTGAGGTCCATATCCTTTCCAATCAATTAGGTAAAAAACCTTTGACTTGGACATCTTAGAATCTAATATGTCTTTAACTTCGAATTCCAGTTCCCCATCTACTGGGATTGGTTCTGGTGGCTTGAGTAGCCTGGTTCCGGGTTGTACAGGTTTCAACAGTGATACGTGGAAAACCAGATGGATTTGCATGTTGGGGGGCAGATCGAGTTTGAAGGCTACCGGGTTGATTACAGCCTTGATTGGATAAGGCCCTATATATCTTGGGTTAAAAGTTTGCAGGCCTTTAAGTGGTAGATGTCTAGTCGCCAGCCACACTTGATCTCCAACTTGGTAAGGAGGTACTTCGCTCCGATGTAAGTCAGCATTTTCCTTATATTTGTCCTTGGCCTGCTGTAAATGAGTCTTGGCTTCTTTGAAGGCTCGTATTATGGTGGCATGTAAATTATCCACAGCGGGTATTTCAAGGCCTTGAGGTGGTTCAAGATCCGAAGTTCTGGGATGGTGGCCAAATAAGGTATAAAAAGGAGTCTGGCCAATTCCTGAATGCACAGAATTGTTGTACGCGTATTCAGCAATCCATAAAATGTCTTTCCAATTATATTCTAATTGATGCAGCATGCACCGTAAGTACTGTTCCAATGTCTGGTTTGTTCTCTCGGTTTGGCCGTCGGTCTGAGGATGGTGGCTGGTAGATAAACGCACATCAACTTGTGCCATTTGGCAACATCTCTTCCAGAACCGAGAAATAAACTGGCTTCCCCGATCGGAGATTAATATGGATGGAAAACATGTAGACGAACGACGTTCTCAAGAAATTCCTTGGCTAGGTTGGAGGCTGAAGGCAGCCCTTTCAAGGGAATAAAATGGGCCATCTTGGAGAAGAGGTCTACAATTACCAGTATAGTATTAAATCCATGACAAGGAGGTAGGTCAGTTATAAAATCCAGCGATAAAGTGTGCCAAGGTGCCGGTGGGATGTCCAGAGGTCGTAACGGACCGGCTGGTTTTATGCTTTTGACTTTTATTTTGGGCGCCCACTGCGCATGTCATCACGAAAGATTTTATATCCTTTCGCCAGGAGGGCCACCAGAAATGCCTTTTATTTTTTTCTTCAGTCTTAGCGATGCACGGGTGTCCTTCCATTAGTGTCTCATGATGATGGGCAATAACGAGATCTTGCAAATCCTTTTGAGGCAAGACAGTCGCCCCTGGAAATAAAGTAAATCGTTATTAATTGAAAATCTGGGAACTTTCAGGCTCCATTCTTGCAAGGCTGCAGCGTCGAAAAGCAATTTAACTCTAGTTTGAATATCCTGTAGAGTTTGTGAGGAGATCACCCCCAAAATTCTCTGTTCGGGAATAATCAGAACTGGATCTAGAGTTGGGGTAGAATCGCCCATTCCTATTCGAGATAGTGCGTCCGCCTTGCCATTCTTGGAGCCGGGGCGATAGGTGATCACAAAGTCAAATTCTGTAAAGAACAGGGCCCAATGGAGTTGGCGTGAGGATTGAGCTTTGGCCGTTTTTAAGTATTGCAAATTCCTGTGGTCTGTAATTACGGTAACAGTATGTCTTGCGCCGAGAAGATAATGACGCCAAGCCTTGAAAGCTGACTTGATAGCTAATAGTTCTTTATCTGTGATTGCGTAGTTAACTTCTGGAGCTGAGAATTTTCTGGACCAGAAGGCCACAAGATGCAGTTGGTTCGAGACTGGGTCCCTCTGTGATAGAACCGCTCCCATGGCTAAACTAGATGCGTCAGTTTCCACAACGTAAGGGAGATCTGGACGGGGATGTTTTAACACAGGTGCGGAGGTGAATTTAGTTTTTAGTTCCTGAAATGCTTGTTCTGCTTCCGTAGTCCATTCGAAGCGTTTGTTTTTCCGTAAGAGGGCTGTAATGGGTTGAACCACTCGAGAAAACTCAGGGATAAACCTTCGATAGAAATTGGCAAAACCAAGCATGCTCTGAACCCCTTTCACAGAACTAGGGGATGGCCATTTGAGGATCGCATCCACTTTCCGTGAGTCCATTCGAACTCCCTTTGGCGTTAGGACGAAACCAAGAAACTCAACCTCCGTGACGTGAAAAATGCACTTTTCGAGCTTTGCAAATAGTTTGTGCTGGCGTAGTTTCTCCAGGACGGCCTTAACATGTTTTCGGTGATCAGATTCCGAGGAAGAGTACACTAGGATGTCGTCAATATATATGATGACACAAACATCTATGATTTCTCAAAAGATGCAATTCATAAAATACTGGAAGGCAGCAGGTGCGTTGCACAACCCGAAGGGCATCACTTGGTATTCAAAGAGTCCGTATTTGGTGCGGAAGGCCGTTTTCCATTCATCGCCTTCTCTGACGCGCACCAGATGGTAAGCCCCTCTTAAATCCAGCTTGGTAAAGATGCAGGCATCTTTCACCTGGTCGAGGAGTTCAGGGATCAGAGGCAGGGCGTAACGATTCTTAACCGTTATCTGATTTAAGGCGCGATAGTCAATACATGTTCTAAGGTCGCCTTCCTTTTTCGGCACGAAGAACAAAGCTGAAGAAGCCGGTGACTTTGACGGGCGAATAAACCCATTGGCAAGATACTGATCCAAATACTGGCGTAAATGAAGATTCTCTGGTTCGGTAAGGGCATAAATCCTACTACAAGGCGGTTGAGCATTGGGTACCAGATCAATTTGACAATCGTATGGCCGGTGAGGTGGTAAGGTGTTGGCCTGTTCTTTTTGAAAAACGTCCTGAAAGTCCTGATACTCAAGTGGTAGTTGAGCTGACACAGAGGTTACTGAGGCTAGACCCACTTGTGGATTTCCGGAATAACAAGTTTGTCTGCAGTTAGGAAAGGTGATACTCTTTGCTTGCCAGTCAATTCGAGGATTATGTGCTTCTAACCAAGGGATCCCCAAGATTACCTGAAATTGTGGAGCCTTGATTACGTCGAACACTATGGTTTCCCTATGACCATCTTGGCCAACCAGTGTCATTTCTGTGGTAGAATGTGTTACCGGCCCAGAGGCAATTTCGGTCCCATCAACCGTGGTAATGACATCTTTGGTGATTTTTGGTCGGAGAGGGAGACCAATCCTGGAAACCAATTCAAGATCAACATAGTTCCCAATAGCCCCACTGTCGAGATAGGCCTTTATGCCATGTAATCGTTGAGGCTGCTTTGGATCCACGAGGGTCATTGGCATGATAAAATGCGAGGTCAAAGAGTTTGTCTTCACGCTCGGCAAGCAGACCTCTAGGCTTGTCGGGCTTGATCGTTTCCCAAATCAGATTTTGGAAGGTTTTGGTCTGTGGCTCCAACCACCTTCTTGGGTGGTTTTACCGGGCAATTTCGTAGAAAGTGTCCAGACTCTCCGCAATAGAGACATAACTGGTTTTGCCGTCTTCTTTCTCGTTCTTTCTGCGTTAGGGGTCCTTTTACTCCACCAATTTGCATTGGCTCCGAAGTGTCGGTACTCTTGGGGTTTGCCTGGGTTTTTACCAAAGCCCGAGTTTCAAATCTAGTCCGATCAGTCCTTCTATTCTGGAGTCTATGATCAAGTTGGATCACTAAATCAATGTATTCCTCACAGAGTTGGGGTGGATTCACAATTTGAGCCAGAACGTCTTTTAGCTCTCCACTAAGTCCTCGATGAAACAAGGTGATTCTTTTATTCTCAGGCCACCCAGTTTCCACGATCAGTCTGTTAAATGTGGCGATATAAGATAGGAGGTCTTGGTTGCCTTGACGCAAAGACAGAAGTTCGTTATCCAAGGCCTCACCCTGGGCGTGCCGGGCAAATAATCTCTCCATACTAGCCTGGAAGCGTTGAAAGTCACGAAGGATAGGATCATCTTGATTTACCAACGGAATAGACCAATCGGCTGCACAGCCGATAAAACAAAAGCCACCCTAGTTTGGTCATTAGGGAAGGCCCCAGGTCTACATAAAAAGTGTAAATGACATTGGTTCATGAAAACAGCGTATTTCTTGGGGTCCCCCGCAAAACGTTCAGGTGGGGCCAAAGGCATGTTTCCCGGCAGGTTAATTTGCACCGGGTTAGTGGAAGCTATAGGAGTGGACTCTCTCCCGGAAGCAGGTAATGGCGTTTGTCCAGCCTGATTCTGCAAAAGCTGTTTAGCCAGGTCATCGGTTCGTTCTTTGGACAAGATAAGTTCTCTTCGAAGAACGTTGGTTTCTTGGCGGGCGGCGTGAACTTCCGCCCGTAATTCCCCCAATAGTTGGGCCAGTTGGTCTGTTTCGGAAGTCTCCATGGCGCCTGGGTGGGTAATTGTGGGTAGGCTTCGCGTTCTGTAACGCTCACCTGGTTCCCACGGAGGCGCGGGCGTGGTCTGGATGGCAGTGGCCTCTTCAAAGGAGATGTTCAGCACCCTGAAGATGGAGTGGGCTGGGTTCTCAAATCCGGCTTGTCTGGCTCGGATGAATACCTTTCTGTGAGCGAAAAGGAAGGGTTAATACTCTACGGGTTTTGTGTTGATCTCCCGTTCCCCTTCTCACCCTCCTTGCAACCCTTCTGTAATTCCCTGTGGAGACTCACCTTAGGGATTGAAAAGGCGAGCTCTCCATCCTGCTTCTGATGCAGGGGCGCGTTGGGATCCAGTTACGTCACTGGATAGTAAGTTCGAGTTCGCTAGTCTGTTCCGGTAAGTACCGTAAAAGTTTATGGCAAGCTTGAGTCTAAACTGTTCCTCTTCTCTTTTGCAGGTAATGGACGACTCCAGGCTGAGGGCGGTTTCCGTCGAAAACCTGATTTCAGGTGAGTTTTAGTGTAGGCCCACTACTGTCTTTTCCTGTCTCTTTTTCCTTAGGGGCCGGAGTTCGAGAATGCCGAAGAAATGGAGCCGGTACGAAGCAGAAGCTGAGTCCGACCAGTAAGCAGGTAAGTTTAAAATAGTTTGTTTGCTACGGTTCTTGCATTCACTAATGTGATGTTTGCTTTTTCCCCATAGGGGCCGGGGTGCAGAAATGCCCAAGGAATGGCATCGACCCGAAGGTAAGAAGAATTAGCTTGGCGGGTAAGTGCTTCTTGGTTATTTTCCCCTTCTCACCTTGCTTTCTTCTCTTCGTCTCCCCGTAGGTGCTGGAATGCTGCAGGAGATCCGGATGGGCGTCGCAGAGCCAAAGGCACCACGTGCAGGTAAGAGAAGTGCGCCGAGATGTATGCGACGCGGTGAGTATTTAAAATGATGTCTTTTTGCAGGAACGTTGGCGCGCTGAATCCGGAATGCAGCTTTAACAGGTAAGGTTTGTTTTCACCTGTTTCTTCTTCCCTTTTCTATCCTTAGGTGTTTCCAGGATGCTGGCAGGCGTGGTCGAGGACTGGAGCAGGAGCAGGCACGGTGAGCGTCCAGCTGCTATGAGCAGAACAACGCGAAGCATGGTTTGCTGTCTGGGCGTGGCTTAAATAGCCTTTCAAGTAGTTCCACTGAAGGTATGTATCCTGCCACCAGCCACACCCGTGTGGTTAAGTAGTTCCTTTTTCATCTGGAAGTTGTAGAATGATCTGCCAGGTAAGGAAATTGCAGCATGGTCTGCCAGGTAAGTTTGCACCAAACACATTTCCTTCCATATCTTGTATGAGCCTGGCGCCGATGGTGCCAGGACTGTTATCCCTTATGAGCCTGACGCCAACGGCGCCAGGACTGAGTCCAAAGAGCCCCTATCTGGGGTGGCTGGGACTTCCCTAGTATACATGTTGCCTGCCTCTGAGGGTGCCGGGCCCTGTCTGGCTCCTTGGAGGTAGGCATCATGACATCTGTTACAACAGACAAACTCATAAGCTTCAAGGATTATTTGAACAGCAATACGCTTGGGATACAACAAACACACACAGTTATGACACAATAGACTTCTTGGATATCAAAATAGTAGCAGACTCTGAAGAACTACATACCAAGACTTTCAGAAAACCAACAGAGGTCCTCTTTGCCACTAGTTGCCATAGGACCTCTGTTATAGAGAACATCCCTAAGGGGGAGTTCATAAGAGCTCGAAGAACCTGCAGTAAAGATAGCACTGACCAATCAGAGTGCACAGTACTGAAAACAAGGATTTTTAATAGAGGATACCCTAATAAGACCATGCGCTCCTATGCCAGAAACAGTAAAGGGGTCACTTTTAATGGCAACCAAAAGAACACAATAGACCAATTCATAAATTGCAAATCAAAATATGCTGTATATGTGATCATTTGCGTATGTAATTTGACACATCTAAGCCTTTTCAGCTCCCAGGATGCATGATACTGGCAGTACACTGGCAAGAGAAACACCCGCTGGAGAATAAAAAAGGCATCGATTTGCAGGCCTGGAAACTGTGAAATGTGATGCAAGGGAGGTGACAGAGTACTGAGATTATGTCAAAGAGAAGCAAAACTGATTTGTAAATACAGATGTCTACATATGGATTAAACACTGACCATGAACTAAATGTATTCTTATAAACAATGACCTCCTTAGGCTCAGAACGTGTTACCTCAACTATTAGAATGTCACACGTTGAACCTAACAATATCCAATCATTTCTCATAGGATGCCTTCACTGCCCGTTGCCCCCATGATAATCACGAGATTAGGTCCTCTACACATGACATTGTCACTTGTAATTTCGATGATTTGACCCTACGGTTGGGTCCTCACCCCAGCTAAGCAACAGTCTAGATGCCTACATGCACCTCGCTTTGCTGTGCACACTCTGGACCCCTTCCATGAAAATCTGGCCATCTGGTCCTTTAGAACTCTTTGTGAGTTTTTGTTAATTTCACTTTACATAATTTCCTCTCATTATGCACTCATCCCAGCTAAGCACCAGCTCAGATGCCAACAACAAACGTCACACTGCTCTGCACACTCTGGACTTCAATCTTGCCACCAGGTCCGTCAAAGCAATTCATATATTAATTTCATATCATCTAACTCCCTACATGGCTCTACGCCACCATTTGTCTTATGTGAGATCTTAGTCCCCGAAATGCAGCTGCACCAAAATTGTGTATCCTAGTTTTTAACTCATCCTATTTACATGGCTTACTCGAAGCAGGTGATCCACCTAGCATAGCATTCCACTGAACCAGAAACTCACATGACCCGTAAGCACTTACAATATGGAGATGCAATATTTTCTTGTTTCAATTCCTGTCCACTTGCATAGCTGTACAATTACCAGTATGTTTTTTCCATTATCCCACCAGCACTCAATAGGCTCCTTGTATTGTTACTTCCTCATCACACGAGTTACTGAATGACCAATCACAATCACCACTGTCATTATGGACAGTGTTTTTGAGCTAACGAGATTCGCTTTTACATAAGCCAATCCAGTGACACCTATGCGACTATATATTCCATAATATGGTACCCGGCACAATCACTTTGCTGAGACCGCTCAACGGTTTGCAGAGGCCCCCAGGCCTTAAGGTAAGCCTCTAAGAACTAGGACATAATACTAATGCGGCCTGTTCAAACTCAGGAGTCCAACCGTTGCCATTAGTTTCAGCCTCAAACTTGTTTTTCTTTTAACTATCTTTTTCAAATAAGTTGTCTTTTTGCCCCTACTCCCTTTTGGTAACTACTCGGCCTATCACGCACTAAATGACCGACAACGCACAAACGGGCCAGCAGCATCAGCACTACCTCCTTCACCCACCCTTCCAAATCAAAGGTTTCTGCTACGAAAGGATTCGCCTTCAGTAATTAATAATGTGCACCCTCTTACAGAGGCTAAGGCACTAAATATACATACGCATGACTGCACTGTCACTGAGTAACACATGCGTCCCACTGGGTCATACCCAATCCACATTCACTGAATGATTATCTTCACGTAATTAGAACATGCACACTTTCACATCTGCTAAGGCCCAATAAGAATTTATGCATGACTGCACAATCTCACTGAGTCACAAACAACCCACTTTCTTTGAATCTAACACTGTTCTGGCTCTTGCCTGAACCTATTGCAGAATCTAACAAGTGCTAACAGCATTTATCAACCCCTGGGAACGTTATACAATTCATGCCCACAGGCTATCCCATTCAGAGGCTCGAATTAAGAGCATTATTCTTTAAGGCCTAACTTACCTGCACCCACACCTATGGTAAGGACGTACTATACCCTTTTCGTATATTTTTATAACCATCCTCCTTGCCAGCTTCTAACCAGTCTTTCCTTTCCTTCCCTGACCTTTTTCTTTCCTTGCTGTTTTCTGTTTCTTGATCGTAAATATAATGGCACCCTTGATTCTTTGGTCCTTTTCACCTAAAATCATTTAAATGTGCTTGATGATTACTTGGATTACTCTTGTGCTAAACAAATCACCACGTAACTAAATGTAATCCCCATCAAACAAACTGCTGATTGATATTATTCACCACTAACTACCATAAGCCCACATTTGATCAAACATGGCATTTAGCTAACAATACCCAAGAACATGATACATCCCAAATGCTCAATGTCAATCTTCCTTCAAATGTTGATATATGATCTATACAATGTCACTACACTGCTCACCTGGTCCATAAATCATATAAGACCACGATGCTCGGAATGTAAACAATCTTACATGTTTTTTGAAAGCTGTAACTTATTATGGACACCATGACACCATGTTACATCACAATGCATTATGTTACTTATCTTAGTGGCACTCCACTATACACAATGCCATGGGTTTACTTACCTGTTCAGACTATCTGGTCTTAAACCATATTAAACCACACAGGGTCAACTACATGCTGCACATTGCATTCTCTGTATGTCTGCAACAGCCTTGAAAAAGACCCTTGTTGGGTCAAAACATGTGTCGGCTAAACTGTGCAATTAAAAATCACCAATATATACTACAACATTGAGCGTTTTCACTTATCACATTTTCCTTCATCACATCACAAACGTCGAGCTTTTGAATCTTTTTCTCTACATCATAGGACCCTGTAATCAAAGGGAAACTACCAACCAACCTAGCGCCATGGTGACACAGGTTCAATACCCACACTGTGTTACATATTTAGGCTCCACAGACAGCTGGATATACCTGTTAACCAGTTGGTGACAATGGTCCATTCCTCGTGCACTGCCGGTGCTTGGCATAGTTAACATATCAACAAGGCAGTATTCTTCCTCTTCCCCATATTCTGATTCTGTATTTGTGTGTACCGTTAAAATGCTCAAATCTAAGGATTCTTCATGTGATGGTACTTCATCACCAATGGGTTTTACATAGTGAGTAATTGCTTAATTTCCCTTTAGAGGATATTTACTTTTCTTTTTACCCTTTTTGTGTTAGCCTTGGGAATAGCGTTATTAGGCTTAATCACCAGCAAATTTAATGAAATCTCTTCAGATTCCAATCTGATGACATTCCCGGTCACAACTTCTGGAATATCACTTTGCGCCAACATTTCAACTGTTTCAGCCACCCCTTCACTTAAATTCCGGTGAAGTTTCCTAAGGAACTTCCTTGACCCCTTATTTTTATTCTTAAAAGGTTTTTTAATATTTTTAGACTTTTTCAATTGCTGATCAGGCCCCTGAGCTATCGCTCTGTTCTCCCCAGCCTGACTAGACTGGGTTCTCTGTCCTCCAACTTTCAACTCCACAATCAGTGTATCAGATGAAGCAATATACTTCAGCGAAATATCTTCCACACCCATTCTCTGTCCTCCAACTTTCAACTCCACAATCAGTGTATCAGATGAAGCAATATACTTCAGCGAAATATCTTCCACACCCATTCTCTGTCCTCCAACTTTCAACTCCACAATCAGTGTATCAGATGAAGCAATATACTTCAGCGAAATATCTTCCACACCCATTCTCTGTTCACCAACATTCACAACCTCCAACCTAGATGCAGAATTAACTATTGTCTGCCGGGTGAAGTCTTCATTAGCCATTCCCACACTTTCATTCGTAACCACATTATTAAAGTTCTCCATCCTTCACTACCATTAGTTCCTCCCTCTGCACCAATTGCACCTCGTCTTGCTTGTGGCACACCTCAGTACCCTTGCAGGAACTCAAATTCATTTTTTAACACATTTCTTAAGACAGTAGATGAAGGACCAACGGTTAGTCTCTAAAAAACCAACAACGGATTCAGCCATGATAACGGCGGTCCCAGAGCATTGTCAGCATCTGCACACGGGACCTGTTCCTTCGCAGGGGGCACCACCTTCTCTACAGATTGGGTCTTTGCACTGTTGTTCTCATTAAGGACCCCAGTTTCAGTGTTAGAAAGTCTTGCCAGAGCCATAATGAAGCCCTCTAAAAAAGGTATTTTTGCTGATTTTTCTTTCAAAATTTGCCTAACTTCACACACTTCATATTGTAGGGTATGACGATCCTTGTCCATAGAATCCAAAATTTGTGCCAGGACCGGAAAGGCAAATAAGTCTACTCTGTCTTCACTAGTCGTGTTAGTTTGTCCATTGGCATAGAGCATATCTGTACCGGAGCTACTTTGTTTGGCTTCAAACTGAGTTTGTGTTGAGCAACCGTCCATTTTGGGCACCTGCTTCGTGAAGCCGTCCCAATCATCAGCCACCATGCAGTCCTTGGGGGACGACATCCCCAATATAAATAGTGGGAGTGAGGTGCAGGTGAACACTCTGCCTCGTATCTCATACGGGAGACTGTGCACTTCTAATCACAAGCGGACTTGCTTTGCTAACTCCCTAGAAACAGTGGGAGCCAACATAGAAACGTCAGAAATTAAATCTCTATCTTCACAGTTATCCAGGTCTTGGAAACTTGGAGGTTCCAGGGAGCAAGAGACCTCCAAGGCATTCAGCGACTTATTGACCAGTTGTTCCGCCAAGTCCACTACATCCAATATCTTTATCAAGGGGCCGTTAGCCTGCACAACCATCACAGTGAATAAAGACGCCTCCTTGAATACATTTCCCTTCCCACTTAAAACCTGGGCGAAAGAAGGAGATGAGGACTCTTTGTTCCATATTTTGACTGTCACAACAGTTTCATCTAAATTAAGCATTTCATTAGTGCCAGTATTCGCCTGGACAGCCACTGTCACAGGGTTCAATGAGTCACTTATACAAATGTCCGACCATTTAGTCTCCGTCAAAGTAAGTCAGCCTAAACAGCACACCGTTCCTGAGTGGATGGGGTGAAAAAGCAAAAATTGGAGGCACAGCTTAAACAGGGAGAAAATGCTGAAACACACTCCCCGAAATCCAATAGATGAAATAGTCAATGCAAAGGCCCCTCGAAAGAATGCACCATACCCACACTACTTGACAGGAGAAACCAGTTTCACTGTCTGGTGATAAAGCCCCTTTTCCTTGAAAACAGCCCTCTAGATCGTAATGAACTCAGAAGATACTTTCACATAGTTTCATTATATGCATGCAATAGAAGAGATCAAGTAACCAAAAGATGCCTCTCGCTACTCAGCGCTTAGCTCCAGAAGCAAGATCGGTAAAGGGCAGGCTGGTCAAGTAACTCAGGAGAAACAGCAAATGCATCCGCCTTCCAACACAGTCAAAACACTTCTGCAGCACTTTGCCATTCACTTTATTATGTGGTGTATTCTTTTCCACCACCTTGCTTTCACATTGTCCATTTAAGCTCAGCAACTTGTCTTTCACCCTTGTTTTTCCCTTAGTTTATAAGTACTCATTTACAGGCTTTCACTTTGTTCATCAATGCTTTTTAGCAGTTTTCACTCCTTTCACAATAGCATATCATTTGCATTCCACTCGTGCAGTAATTTCATATTATTTCCATATTTTCTCTTTAGTTCGTTATTCAATATACGTTGTTGTATTTCACAAAATAGTTGGCAACTTGCACATTATTCAATGTTCTCTCATTCGGGTTCCAAGCCCCATTCTTATAAGTTTCAGTTCGATCACTAACAGCAAATGTCCAATTCCCGCCCCTGGAGTAACCCGGTATGAGTGTTCCCTGTCTTGCACTCACTGGGGCTTGTCTGCTTCTCGGGCATCTTCCTTCTGTTCTCTGGCTTCCACTTCACTTCCGGGTATGTGTTGGGCGCTCCAGCAAGCAGCACTCGCCACCTGCGAACCTCGCAGCTGTGGCGCACAGCTCTTCAGAGTCTTCTGTGTTCCACAGCTCCAGCTAGGAACATGCGGCATAGAGTACTGTAGGGGCTACGACCTTCTCATGGCTCGTTTGGGTTGTACCACCTCTCTCACCCCTCTGCAATGCACAGCATATTCTCTACCAGCCCCTCTCCAGCCTGCCCCTTGCCTGGCAGCTGCGGCCTTCTCACCAGATATGTTCTCCCTTCCACACTGCCGGTCTCTCTTTTTATGCAGCTGTAGCCTTTCAATGTGTTGCAGGTGTGAGTCTTTTGCCTGACCACACTTGTACCAATTAACTGGACATGCCTGAACCTCCATAGTCATCTTCCTCTTATCAGTACCACAGTGGTGAAATTGACTAGAAGTGTGCATCACTCCTAGTGGCCTGTTCCTCGTCCCAGTCTTAAAGGCAAATGATTGTGGGACAGTGGGTGTGGGTGTGTGTGTGTGGAAGGGGTTAAGACTTACAATACACTACGAAGGCAGGGGGAGGAAAGGACTCATTCTTATATGAGAAAGGGGGATACCATGTCTCACCTGAATACATCTTCTCCTCAATGTGAGAAACCAAAGGGTGTCTTGCCTACTAATACCCAGCGATCCAGACTGGGTGAGGGGTCTTCTGGGAGTGGGGCTGAGGCAACTGATGGTGAGACGCAGTAGTCCCTCCTTTCCCGTACCCATGATACATCTTATTTTATAGGATCCTCCAACGTCCCAACTCCCCCCCTTTCTGCACAAACACTGGGCCGAGGAAGAGGGTGACCCTAAAGAGGCTACCCCTTACATATCTCATTGGACATGTCCCTCTGATCGGGTCAGGCAAAGTCAGGCACTTTACTTTAATTACAAACATCTGATACCCATTAGCTCTCCCCACACTAATAAAATATTTACTATTGAGCTCCGCAGGACCACTTCGACTTTCTCAAAGTTTGCTACATGTCTCCCTCTTCGGGCTCAGACCTCTCAATCATTCGCAGTTCATCACATGTCTCCCTCAATCGGGCTCGGACCTCACACTTTGCAACTCAATGTGATTCACTTTCCGTAGGCTTCTCTTGCCTTGAAACCAGAGTTCATATCCTTTAGACTCACATCAGTACTCGCTCAGCAGAGACTTTCGACTGGGCACTGTCGCTATGCGGGACCACTCTGTTATACTGTTTCGCTATTATTCGTCACATGCTTGCTTCAAATCACAGGCTGTGTTGGTTATCTTTGTTTGTATCCTTGATTTGGGAGCCAAGGAAAAAACCACAGATGCACGGCTCACCTCCCCAACTCGGCCGTTTACCTGGAAGGGCTGCTGGTATCTTTCGAATGCAATGCTGGAGACACTGTTCTCTTTCGCTCTGTCCTCTCAGCGGTCTCCCTCAACCGGGCTCGGACCCCCAAAGTTTCTCAGACAGGTGTCAGGCTTGGACCCCTCTTGATTTGAAAAATGTTAAAGTCTTTGGACTTCATGTCCCAGAATGCACTTTCCTTATTTCGCTCCCACTTTATTCACCCCCTTATACAGCATTCCAGGGATTTTGGAGCTGAAGGAGGTAAAGGGGATACCTTTTTGAGGTCAGGGCCTGGGATTTCCTGTTTTGCCCATGGGAGGAGCTCTGGTGTGGGCACTGCCAGGTAATTTTGGACACCAATAAATATCGATTAGATGTCGAGAAAGAACTTGCCGACCAAGACACCTATCTAGTGATATACAACGACCCGACACAACAAGAGTGTTGATCAAGAAAATACTGGATGAGGCAGAGAATGATGAATTAATTACACATAAGACCAAAGCTTTTCTCATCAATCAGCATCCAATCATGCCTGTGATATACATCTTTCCTAAAAAACATAAAAACTTACAAGACCATCCAGGTCGTCCAACTATAGCAGCAACTAATAGTCTGCTCGTACCACTGTCACAATATGTGGACAAGATTATTCAACCACTTGTTCACAGAATATTTACTTACGTTAAAGACAACAACCACCTTTTGAGAAAACTTAACATGGTATTAATTGAAGACGAAACAGACATTCTGTTTACAATGGACGTAACAAGTCTAAATACAAACTTTACTCGGCAAGCTGGTTTGGAAGCAACAGAATGGATGTTACTAAATACTGAACATATTATGAAAGCTGATCAAGTCTTCGTTCTAAAATGACTAACAATTGTTCTAAACAACAACTTTTTCAGATTCGAGGATGGCTTTTTCATACAAATATCGGGTACCTCGATGGGTGCCGCAATGGCACCAAGTTATGCGAACATGTATATGGCCTACTTGGAAGAGACACGAGTACTGTCAAACTCACAGTGGAAAGACAAGCTCCATTTTTATTGTGAAATATATTGACAATCGCTTCTGGATATGGAGAGGTACAGAAGAATTAAGTTTGTTTTCAATTTATGAATACCCTTTCGCCCAAAATCAAATTTACACACAAGTACAGTCGAACCAGCCTGGAATTCTTGGACGTACTAGTATATCTCAAACAAGGAAAACTAGAAACAACAATTTTTCTACGGACAGGAATAGTTTACTTCTAGCGTCAAGTTTCCACCCTAAGAAAACAATTGAAAGCATCCCTATGAGTCAGTTATTGAGGTATAGATGAATCATAGCACATGACAATGAATTTGAGATAAAGTCGATTGACCTGACAAAGACATTTCTGGCAAGGGGTTACGATCAAGAAAAAGTATGATCTCAGGCTGACAAAGTGAAAAATACCTCAAGACAAGAAGCTTTGAAACAGAGTACTAAAAAACCAACACTGACTTAGTATTTATTTCGACATATTCACAACAGAGTAACCAAGTAAAAATAATTGTCAAGAAGAATTGGGAAATGTTGACCATGGATCCAATATTGGCTAAACCTTTTCCGAACCCTCCACTATTTGCTTATAACAAGAGCAGAAGTATACGGGATTATCTAATGAAATCAGACTTCAGTCACAAAAGAAGTCCAACAACTGATGCCTACAAAGGAACTGTTCCCTGTAACAATTGTAACTTTTGCCATAATGTAATTAAAGGCAACTATGTAAACCATCCACACAGAGGACAATGAATCCCATTGAAACACTTTTCTAGATGTGATACAACAAACGTAATTTATGGGATAAAATGCACCTGCAGGCTTTACTACGTGGGAAAAACAGGAAGAAAAGCGAAAACTAGATGGGGAGAACACAAGCCCAACATTTGAAAATGATAATTGAAGTCCCCAGTAGCCAATCACTTCATGGAACAGAAACATTCAGTTGCCCAAATACAGTTTATTATTTTAGAGCATGTAATATTACCCAGACGTGGAGGCAACTTAATGAAACTTTTTACAGCAGAGAGCACTCTATTGGACAGACAAACTCAATTTTGATGTATCCCAGAAGGATGATTTTAGACTGGGACCTTACCCGTTACTTATAGTACGAAATGTAAGTTGATCATATTAGACTGGGGACAAATGTGACCTAATCAATAAATCTGTGTTTGATTATAATCCTTGGAAATAGATTCCACCATTACTATTATTGTTGATAAACATCTCCTTTATGACAGTTACCACACATTCAGCCATTAGTAATGTCAACATACAATATAAGTTCAAAGATGTCAAGTGCTGAGTAATGTCGACATATATAAGTTCAAGGATGTCATTTGCTGAATATTAAAGTATTTATTTATGATATGTATTTGCATGTATCTGAAAATTTCAAACCTGTAATTATGCAAATGAGAATACTCACTGTATGACGTAAACATTGTAGATAATGAATATCTGTCTCGAAAGATATTAGGTGGCTATTAATTTTAAATATAATACAATGACCAATTTTTCATTTCCTCAACATACAATCTCGCTGAACACCAGGTGCCCCCACTTTTTTTTTTTGTGATACTAATTGTGACTAGCAAAGACCCATGCATTAAAACTGTATGACTAAGTATGTTGAAACAGTTCTGAAATTCCAAACCCATTTCAGATTAAACACCAGCAGATTTCTTTCTGCAATCTAGATGAGTATTTAGATTGTAAAAAGTACTCAGCAATACTATTGAGGAACTTATACTCAACTAATATAGAGGACCTCTCTGCCCAAGCCTGAGTAACAGACTAGACTAATTCAAACACATGCATGAGGCTGCTTAGCAACACAACGATGCCTGAACTCTCCCGATTGAGAGAGGAGACGCGTACGAGCAGAGCACTCTAGAGATCGATACAAGTAAGTTTTATCTGTTCGCAGTTACATTATGAGTCTGTTAGAATACCATATCGCCATAATAATTAGACATATAACTTTACCATATAGATCGAACTCAAGGGCGAAGCATTGATATAGAACAAGCACGCAGTGAGCCCGTGGAGCATTCCGGTCACAACAGGACATTTTTAATCACAGCACCCGGCGAGCTGAGGTAAGAACAGCAGGCATCTCCATACCTTTACAAGCATATATTGAAACTGATGCCATATAACCCATAAATGGAGATATTGATAAAGTTACTTGATTTATGGCTGATACCTGACTAACAAGACGAATATAACCGCAAGAACACGTTTGCAAGCAACTGCAGCCAATCCATTTGGCAAAGTAGTTTACGGCGAAAGCCATTTGAAAACAAGCTCAATCTGTACAACACAATGTACATTATACAGCACTTAGTAAGTCAGTCAAACCAGATACGAGGCACAATGAATACTTAAGGCAGTTTTAATATATTTCGTTCAAGCTGAATGTTATTAAAGCGGGCCTGTTGGTCACACGTAGAGATTTCAGACTGTCCAAGTCCCTATTAGATCGGACCCACAAAGCGCAAGTGAGGTGAGTCGATAAACTTAATATTTCGTGAATTAGGTGACAACTCAAACACAAATGGTACCGTAGTGGGACACAGTGCATATCTGCGACTTGTCCCACTTGATACCATTATAAAGGCTATTTAATTATCTTTGTAACCAGAGCATTTTCATTCACATAATTGACATCAGCAAATTACAGGGCAGCAGTCAGTGGACAAGCCCATTTACAGGTTAGTGCAGAGACCTGGAATCCTTATTGATTGTAAGTAAGATAAATAACAATACAGAACAGTTGATTAAAACAAGTTGTATTTTTGTTTACATTTACAGAACTTAAACTATCTGGATATTTTTACCTGAAGAAGGGAATATATTACCCGAAACACGTAGTATCTGATAGGAACACTAACACACTGCCTATCAAGATATCAGGATATTCCTTATCAACAAGTTACATCTTTGTGAATTTAATTGAAATTGTAACTGAATTTATGATATGTAAATCTCATTGTTGGTTATGAATTAATAATTGATGCTGACAAATCAATACATTATACAATGAGGTTGTGAGGAATAAAATGTACATCTTGTGAAATGCAACCAAGTTGAATTTTTTCGACAAATGAAAGATATAACACAACAAATATAAAGTTATTTTATGAAAAAATACAGTGACTATTTATTTAACTTAGTTATTGTGAGTGCCCCTATTTGTGCTTCGTTTAATTCGAGGTGCCTTCCCTTCTCACACTGCCAGGTAACCCCCAGCTGCCTCTGGTTTGGCTCCTTGGAGTTAGAACTCCCTCGCCCCACTACTCACAGGCCCAGCAATTAGGCAGTCCTTCTTCCAGCAGGCCTTCCATGGTCTCTCCAGCTCGAATTCTCTCCTCTCAGCCTCTGTGCAGCATCCAGCATCCCCAGTTTGCTCAAAGTGTGTCTGTGTGCTCCACCTTATTGACTGGGAGGCTTAACAGGTTTCAGGTGGGAATTATGGAAAAGGGAGGTCTGACCTTGCCTGGCCTCATTACAGGGACAAAATGCTGACTGTCCATATGAATACCTGGTGCATTGGTTTCTATGGGTAATCTTCATAGCTCCATTTCGCCTCTTCTTCATCCCAGTGGTTTGGTAAAGTGGATTTCTAGAGTGGAGGTAGGAATTGTGGGAGTTGGCGTTTTTTCTAGAGGTGGTAAAAATATCGTCAGAAGAAGTAGAACGATTTTGTTCTTGTTAGATATAGGGTGTTGTGTTTGTTCTGCTACGCCTCCGTTTGATGTGGGTACCTGTTGGAATTGGGAAGGGGCGACGGGACAAAACGTACAGCAACCTATAAAGGTGGAGGAAGTGTTGGGTAAGGGTGTGTTGTGAAGAGGGTGGATACCGCATCATTCCATCGATGTCTCACCCCCACTCCCAGAGGACCCCTCACCTAGGTGATCCTCCTGCACTTGTCCACCCCTAGGGTCTGGATCTAAAGGCGATGGCAGTACCCTGGCCACCTGAGCAAGAGATCCCCAGGGTCTAGATAGTGAGACACCCTTCGGTTTCTCACAGCGGGGAAATTGTTATTTCCCCCTACCTGTTAATATGTATCAGAGCTACCCTCTCTGCATGTCAGAGTTTTTAAGCTTAGGGAATTTCAAATCCATGGGTCCTTTTGGTTCTTAGGTACTAGACCTGCTGCTGAATGGAGAGGGGGTTCCTGTCACCCTCCTCTAGTTGAAGTGTATGAAAAGGGCTTGTATGTTTACTATTTGTGCTGTTGAGATATTACTTTCAATTGGGAATTTCCAGATCTGCTCCTGGATTTCATTATGAGTGAACACGACATTATGGTACATGTAGTCCCAAACTCCCCTGTTCTGAGGTGGTCGTGTGGCAATCTGGAACTGAATGGCACATGATTTCCATGTGAAGTTTCCGCTTTTCAACCCCCTGCCTGTGTGGGCCCCAACCCTTGTTCCCTTAAATCTTTGCAACAGCGGGGTGAATTTCTATGTGTTCTTGAAGAGGTTGGGGGGAGGTCTCTTACCTCCTGTCTGAACTATCCGCAGTGTAGGAGGATTTTGGGGTATCTCCCATACGCTGTCTTCAGAGTTTGCATTGCATAGCAGGCACCTTCCCCTGGCCACTGGAGGCCTCCTCGTCTTCCGCAATGGGTTGGTACAATGTGACTTTGTAACAGTTCTGTACAAAGTGAGCATAAACTATGAACACAAATGTGCATTAACACATTGGAAAGGAGGAAAAGGACAATGGAAAGCAGTGCAGATCTCGCTGTTATTAAGATTACAAGTTATGTTGGCATTACCTTTTTTCGTCACTGTGACTCATCAAACGAGGATATATGGCAGTGTACACCCAATTCTGATAATAGAGCCGTAGAAAAGTATTCTGAGCAATAATATAGTGAATAGAGGTGATTCAGGGAAAACTAACAAGGTCTCAAAATACTCATTGTGGTGTGAACTAAACATGTCTGGGAAAGTGCAGGTAGATTCTCAGCAAATGTCAGACACAGGAGGTCCAATCGCACATCTAGTGCACCAACTCAGAATGGCAGGTGGGGAGATCACCCATGCTACAGAGATTGCTAAGTTTACTTCATTAGACAATATATTCATCTTCTTGCTATAAAGGTCACATCCAAAAATGACTTCTTTATTATTTAATATCAACAAAGCAATGTACTAAATTCTGGTGCTAGAAAGATTATTGCATCTTACAGCTGCACAATATATATTTTCATATCTCTCAATAATATACAATCATGATGCTGTTTGTAATGGCCTTAAGCGAGATAACGGAGCACTTTTAACACTTTTCACAGCTAAAGGACATGCCCAATCCTCATGTCTCATTAAGTGTAGTCTCTATGCACAGTATCATTGTGTCCACATCACTTATTTATAACCATCAGGCTTCTCATTGACCTCACGTTCTCGCTTCCATTGATACTGCTGCAATTCATGAAGGGAAGAAAGCCTCGCAATCCCGCACTAACAAATGGGAAATCATCACCTGCTTACACCTTTAGGTTACTAGGATGACATTATTTACTTGTAAAGTGCTTACCCCAGTCCAGAGGCCCTTGGCATATTACAATACCTATTTTCCTATTGGGCTTTAACTAGAACCTAGTCAGTTTCTGTGGACCAGCAAGGATCCATGCTAACAAAAACACAAGGATGATTACACAATATGCCTCTTACAGACAAGGACGAGCACTTTGCATCATCGGTTACAACAACACATTGACGTTTCAAATTATTCTCACTAGTTCTTTATTGCATTGGCTGTGCCTTGGCACTGTAAAATAGAAAAGCACAAATACAATTTCTTCATACCTTTTAGGGGTCCTATCCCATTTTATGAGATTATATAGAACTCTTATATTTTACCTTTTTTAGATACACATTTGAATGCAATGACATTAGGGACCCTTATCACTTGGTTTCTTTAAGGGACCAGGTTCTTAGGAGAACCAAGGAAAACAGTGGTCCCGGATGCACTGAGAGAGAGATCAGACCAATGAGAGTAGTCTATTGGTAGTTGTGGTTCTAACACCTCACAAGACAAGCATATGGTGGGGTACGGCTCAGAGAACTAAAGTGAATTGCAATCCGGTACAAAGGTGCTGAGAAAGAAATGAAGCTTAGGGAATGAATCACTGGAAATGGAGGTCCTGGCGGCATACGTGTGTGGTGCTGGATATCCTAAAGAGAACTCAAGTGAACGGTCTTCTGGGAGTTGAAGACCTGGCACTCCCCAAGAAGCAATAAGAGAGAAAGCAACCATGGAGAATGGATTATTGGAAGTGACAGTTCTGAAACATCACAAATCAAAACGTGTGACCTTGAGAAGGCTCAAAGAGAACCAAGGGAAACTGTATTCTGGGAGTGAAAGTCGAGTCACAGCCAATAGCAACACAAGAAATTCATTCCTAGTGAGGGAAAGCCATGAACGCAGAGCAACAAAAACGTTGACTTATGCCCGGGACATATGACAGACAAAAGTCTAGGTGAAATGACAGAAATAATAACCTGAGAGAAACAAATATTCAGAAACAAGAGGAATTTATTTAAGGATCATTTTATTTGTGATGTCATAATTGACTGGGACCCCCGCCCACATGTATGTAAAAAATAACAAGAAAAAGGAGTCTCTATTATAGTTTACTGCAACACGCTCTAAATGAAAATCAGAAAAGATCCCTGACTGAGTGGAAGAGCATATGCTCAGAGATACTCCAAAGGCTGGCCCTCTTAGAAGATACCTTACTGGAAAATCCAGGACTCGTAAAAAGAAAATTACTTGACTATGACTGGTTAACTACAAATGACAGGATTGCCTCATCTAAAATAGGAGGTGAACTGGGAAGTCTCTTTGGGGAAAAGAGGGAATACATTGACTTACATTAAGAAATTCCCTTTGCCTACTCTAAGACAAGAGACTACGCCTGAATCTCTTCCCTACCAAGAAAGTAACTGAGAGATGGCGGAGGGAAAGTGAGCGCAATTATTCATGCAGATTATGCTCAGAACCTTTTGAAACTCAGATGCATTTAATGACTGAGTGCCTGGCTCTGAAAGGTCTTCAAGAGAAATATGGGCTCTCTTGATGCAAGGGAGGAGAACCACCGTAACATTGGGACTGCTGGCTTTTTTTAAAGACATCTCAAACAGGTTTTTGGAATTGCAAAAGAGTCCCATCGCACCAGAGGTGAATTAACAAAATGACAAAGATACCTGGATGGTGTGGTGACTTCCCAGATTCTGATAATGCACTTGTATGTGGAAGCAGGACCTTATACCCTTCTCCTTATGTTCTTTGTTTTCATTTATTACCACCAGTTTAATATCCTTTTTTGTTTGTTCTCGTTTGGAATTAATTACTCGCTTGCTCTGAACAATTAATATGTTGTATAATTACTTTTATGGTTGCTAAATGTAGCATAACAAATTTAAAATTGTAAACTAAGAAATGCTAAAAAAAAAATTAAATAAAGATAATAGGGTGACACAGTGCACCTCCTCATAAAAAGCTATGTTGTGGCCATGATTATAGTCTAAAGACTCAACTAGTGTAACGTTCGGAATCGGAGCCTCACTACACATGGATTAGTGCAGCTACAACTGGTATGGATTGCCGCAACAACTCTTCTGGAGAGAGTTACAAAGTGATTGTGCCTTTGTTACTTCAAGGCTATTCACTCCCTTACAGTCAAACAGCGGGTGCACTTCAAGGTGCTTTTTATCATGCTTCTTCCTGTTTTTGTGGCTCGGCTCAATTTCTAAAGGACCCCATTTTCCACTCTACCCAGCATAATTCGCTGAAGGAGTCACACTTTAAGTGATAATCTAAACGACACCGCTCTTTTTCAGCGCTTGTTCCCTTGTTACCGAAAAAGCTTTCATTATTGTTGCACCTTATACTAGACTGGTCAAATTTCATAAAATTCCCAAAAATCTGCTTTTCTAAACCCTGTTCAACCAAGGTTCTGAAGGTGGCCTACCACGCAGCAAACCTCCAAACGCAGAAAATGGAAAATAACATCACACCATCCTAACAAAAGTGGCCCATCTACTCCTCGCAGTATTAATAAAGTTCACAACTCATTGCATAATCTATGAAGTCTTTCGTACCAGCAAGTACTACAACCTGGGCAGCAAGCTTGCCATTCTCCATTGGCCAAAAAGCTACCCACATCCACACGTTTACCCATATAGAAATATAGAGAGACGATACAGAAAGCACCCAAAGCAAGCCTAGAATCTGTTAAGTCCTCCCATTGCTTGTGTGACAAAGTCCCTTGTCTTGTTTTGGGGACATCTAGTCGGCGACCCTGCCAGTTGGGTGCCTTTCCAAAGTAGTGAATGATGGGTTTGACAGTGATGTGGGGAAGATCCCCAAGTACAACCTGCCAGTTGACAGGGGCCTGCCACATGTATTAACAAAAGGCTACTGGCCCTTTAAGAGAAATCCATCCATGTGCAGATTGTCATAGATTGCGAAACATGGCTTACCAATGTCCATGAAGCAATATAGGTGGGCAAAGAAAGGCTCGGTTTATAATCAGATGATTTGTGCAGTTCAGGCTCCATGAATACTCAATTGTCAGAGAGAAGCAGACGTGGCTCGAGCCTAACTCACACAAGCGTGTGCAGAAAGCAACGCTGCTCTATTCCAATGCTTTCAAAAAGTTAACCGGCCCACCAATCCATAACTAAATGATGCAACAGCTGTAAAAAAGAGTCTATGAGCTGAGAAACAATCAGGTACAGAGAATCATAATATCCAGGAGGAAACAATTGAGCGAAGCCCAACCCTGAGCGGGGGAGTCGCAGGATATATATACCTGTGAACGAAACGGCGATGTGTGGGTGATTAGAGTAAGTCAGGAGTGGATTCAGAGTGCGTTACGAGAGGAAGATAAGAAGACATGGAAGAGACTGAAGGCTAGAGCGGGAGAAGGAAGAACATCAGGTGGTGGCACAAAGGCAGTCTAAGGTGATGCCAGGAGGAACGTCTAAGGAAGTGGGTAGAGGGGAAAATCAGGTTGTGATAAGCGATGAACATCAGATGGCAGTAGGTGGTGAATAGAAGGTGATGACAGGCAGGCAGCCCAAGGGAGTAGTAGATGAAGGGTGGTGAAAGGAGGGAATCAACAGGAGGAGGGTGGAAAGCAGGAAGCAGGGCCTAGAACTAGGGAGTCCAGTACAAGTTGGTGTAAGAAGGAACAAAGGGGTATCAACCTGGCAGGTGGTATGGGTGAGGCCGCAATGTAAGGGTTTGGAGGAGGACCAAGCATGCAGCTTTGTCTCAGGAAGCAATGGGATAAAAGGGGAATTAGAAAGGTGCTCTAGAAGCTAGAATTCAGGACTCCAGGAGAGAAAGTGGATAAGACCCACAAGAGACAATCTAAAGGATGGTATATATTTTAAAGCAAGCCAGGAGAGACAGAGTCCTAGGGAATTACTCCAAAACCCTTCTAGAGGTTTTGAGGGAGACCTTTTATGTAACTGATTCAATTGAGGAAGAAAATACAATGCCCATACTTGCTTCGTTTGCATTAAAGAGGTGAAGATATAGTGCCTCCTCATCCTCTTTCCTTCCACCTTCTATGCAATTGACTCTCCCTCATTCCTATCTGCTTGATCACCATTCCTCTCACTCCCACCTCTGCTCTGCTCTTTTTCCATCACCTCCATACTTTATTCTTCCTTCTCTACCTGTTCTTCTCTCTCTCTCCCTCCGTCACTCTCTTCTCTCACTTCACCAGTCTTCTTTCCCTTTTTACCAGCTCCACTGCTTTCTCTTCTGTATCTATTCAATTATCTTTCTCTCCAGTGGACCTCCCTCTCTTTCAGCCACCTCTGAACTTTCTTCTCCCATCACTATCTCCTTCTTTATCTCCTATTGTTTTCTCTCTGTCCACCACCTTTGTTCCTTTTTCTCTCTCTCCTCCTCTCACTTTCCACCACGTCTGCACCTTTCTCTCCCACTCAACCTCTGATTCACCCTCTCTTTGGCTCTCCTTCTTGCTGCACTGACAGCACATAACCGCACCTCATTCTCCATACTCCTAACTAACACATCTCTAGACATTCCCCCTAAGCTTTTATTCTTACACCAGGCAGCGCTTGGGAACACTATAGGTTCAGTCTGTATACGTCTGAGGTTGTGTGACAAGAATGATGATTGGACACCATTCATGGGAACTAAGATGTTGCCAAGTGATTTTACTCTGGTGGTAGTCCAACATTACTAGACATCTGGCCACAATCTTGGAATCATTCTCTGCTTTGCCAATGTCAATTTAAGTTTCGACCGACTGGAAGTTCAATCTTTGACAAACAAGTAAGGTCCCATGTTCCTGGTATGTACGGATCTGCACAAGGATGGCCGGGAAATGTTTTTGGGATGCTTGGTGAGCAGCACTCATGGACTGTTGTCTTTTACAGATCCTGCTGAACCTTTTCTTACCAAGAAGTTTGTGGTGGTCCCAGATTAAAGATTATGTTGACCATGTTCTCCTAGGGTCTAACTCCGTAATGTCTCCATAAAGGAATGTCTTTCTATACTACCAAGAAGGGTTAGGTGTTTTAGGAAAACAAACAAGGCTATGCACAAACTGAGACCTGGGGCGGTCACCCCTATTTGAAGCAGCAGGTGGTAGACTCTGGCCATTGGGGTCACACCAGATCCATCCGCTAGCCTCCACCTTTTGACTTTGTCACAAGGGCTTGGGGGGTTCTTCCATCCCTATAGCCCAGATTAATCACTCTGTCAATGCATAGCATTTGTGGCAAGGATTTGAAAATGACACCTGCAAGTGGTCCACACACCACCAAATCTTCAATTCTCTGCTTCCTAGCTTTCAACCAGGCCTGCCTGTTGGGCACCATCTGAGCTTCTAGGCAAGTACACGCCTTAATATGAACTTTTCAGCATGTGCATCACAAATGATCACATACTCTGCTCATGGTATGGAATTTGCACCCAACTCTTGGAATTCCCTTACAACAGAGGAGAGTGATAGAGCGTGTGGCAAACCAAGCTGAGGATGATAGAGATCCTTGTGCAGAGTCTGGGGTTTTCAGTGATTGCATGAGAAATGACCATAAATGACAAGAAATGAAGCAGGGTCACAAAAGTCTAACAACAAACAACATACATATAACTATAACTAAACATACACATGCGTATGTGCACATTATGTGGCAGCACAATCACACTTCTGACATTAAAAGGGCTCAGAACATAACAATCACAGCATAACACAAAGTACTGGAGTCACACAAATGCAAAGACTTCATATATGAGGGTATATTGCAATCTCCTTGGAATAGAAGACATGTTTTCTGCCAATTCCTATGTGAGTTTCTATGCAATCACTTTGTATCCTTTAAGTTTCTTAAAGCATACCACTGCTAAAAGAATAGTTAATATGAATCAGCAATGGACACTCTCCTTCTCACAGGCATGTATATTGTTATACTGGACAGATACTGTAGGTCCAGTCGGGTGAGGTCCCCAACCTGGTAGTGTATTCCTCCCCTGAGGAAGGTCATCTTTTCTCCCCTGTTGGGTATGCGGCACTTCCTCCTATGCAAAATACTTCAAATGCTGTGTGTACCCCTCAGCGACAGACACACACACACACACACACACACACACTCATGCAAATATTGCATTTACAAATCTGTACTGTGACAAAATTCACTGCCTGAATCTGGAGGCTCTAGCGTGGTGACCAAGAGGGCTGGGTCCCTCCCCCAAGTTAGCAGATGATTAACCTGGGGCTTGGGAGGAGGTTGGTGAGAATCCCCTGGACAACCCCAATTTGTTCCCTCCATAGAGCAGGGAACAATCACAGAGATCAGCTTGGCCCAAGGAAAGTTACCAATTCACTCAGAACCAACAGTTCCGGATTCCCCAGGGCAAACAACTCTTCATTCACAAAGACCATAATAACAACATTGTCCCTTTAAGAACTCAGGAGCAGCATCCGCCTGGGCGTCATGGGCTTGTCAAATATTCTTAAGTGACTTGGCTCCCAAAAATGGGCAGGCATTAGCTTCAGCAGGTTTGACATATCCTGTGTGGCTTTCACAGAAAGTTCCCATTGGAAGAATAATTGCAGAAGATAAAACATTTGCTAGCATGCTTACCACGGGTTCCCAAGGTTGCAAATAGTAAGGCAATACACCAGAGATACCGCAGCATTACTAAAACCACATCAAATGGGAGTTCCAAAATCCATGATGTAGGACCAACCCTTTAAAGGTTTAGTTTGCCCTTATAGTCTTTCAGTGAGCTCAGGTGAGGCTATTAACATTAGACAGTCCCAGTCCCTATCAAATTCACAACCAGAGATGTAGACCCTCATTGGGAGCCGAGCCCAGACGGAGGGATTGTCAAGATATACGAGCTTAGGTGGTCACATAACATCGGAAGAAGCTAATAGAAATCGCAGGAAGGTTTGAAGGCAAAAGTAAGGGGAAAGCCCCAAATCTGGAGGGACTTTGTCCATGCTAGGGGGCAGAACGTGCATCTGGCGGTGCATCAGGAATGGGCAGCAACAGAATGGTAGTATAGAGGAGTAAAGATGTGATGGGAAAGGGAAAGATTAAGACCCTGGGGGATGGATGTGCCAAAGCCCTTCTTAAATCCATGTGGAACTGGGCAGAGAACGGAACCTGCAGAGAAATTCCCCTTCTACCACCATTTATTAGATGAAACCCAGCGACATTTACAAAAGCAACCTGAAGGAGATTTCAGTGAGAGAGAAGGGTGTGGTAGACCATTAAGTCCAATATCGTGAAGCGAGGACTAAGGGACTGAGAGAAGGGTGCCGGGGCCCTTCATCCGCTAATGACAAAATAGGGTATAACTTTCAGTCATCGCTAGTCCTTTATCCAATGTTTTTTTTTTCCGGCGATTTGTTCATGAAAAAACGAATTGAAAAATATATGGGGGTGTGGTTAAGGGTATATAAGGGGTGGGGAAGGCAGGGAATAGTCTAAAATAACTAGGGGAAGGGTGTGGGGGGTCCCCAAAAATTAAAAAAATACAGAGACAAAGACTGCTGATGAAGGAACATAGAATCGAAAATAGACCTAAATCAGCGTGCAAGAAACCCTTAAGTACAAAACAGAGCAGACATTGTGGCCAGAGGTGAAACTATTTGGTCATGGATGTGGAATCTTTTTTCTAAATGAAAACTGTTTAGTTATGTACTGGTGAACATTCTCATTGTGCCTGCCTCTTGGCTATTTTGACAGATTGGATCAGAAGTGGGATAAAAAAAAAGGCTGTGGCGCACCCTACCAATGATGGTCACGGTTCAGCCCAAGGAAAGAGATTACTGAACTAAATAAGACCAGGCTCCCAGTGAGCCAATATGGGTGTTTTTGTGTTGTTTGTAGTGTGCAGTTGGGGCAAGGTGGTGATTGTGGAGCAAGGCAGTGGCAGGAACTAAGTGAGGAGGTTGAAGCCAAGAGGGGGAGAAGGGGAAGGCCAAAGGAGTTAAAGAGGAGGTTGGATAACATTGGGAGGGAGTGTTAGAAAGAGATAAAGAGGAGGCGCAAGAACATCAAGAAGGGGTTGTAGAAGGAGATATAAGTAGGAGGTTGGAGAACATCTTAAGTAGTTATGGGGAAATACCCTGATCAAAAGGGTTTGCACTCATTGAGGGATGAGGAACAAACTCATGGTTGAGCATCATGGTGGGACAGGAACAGAAGAGGAAGATCAGAACATAGAGATGGAGGTGACAAGGTCCTCTTCAGCATTTATGGGGTTGGGGGTGGGCAGAGAGGATGGCCCACAAACACCAGAGTCTTGCAGAGAAATGTGCTATACACCAAAAGGTATTTAATTTTAACAAGCCCAGTGATGCATAAAAGGGCAACCTTAAGGAGATTTCGGGGAGGCAGAGTAAGGGTGTGGGAGACCCTTAAGCTCAATATTTAAAGGAGAGACGTGAGGGACAGGGAAAAGAAGGGTGCAGGGAACTATCAAGCCCGATAATGAGAAAATAGATCTAAACTGGGTTTGAGAATCCCTTATACCAGAGACACACTGCACATTATGACAAGCGGTGAGACTGTTTTTAGGTGTTTGACAATTGTCTTCAACCTCTTTATGGCTCACACTTGTACTGTATTGAGTCACCCAAACGAGAAACGCTTGAATGGTACACGTTGATGTTATCACACAATTTGCACTTCATCGCAAACTGAACACACACATTCCATTTATTTTTCAAAGTAGCATCTGATTTAATGCAGTGCTTGGTGCATAGTAACGAAATAAAATAGATTTTTCTAACTGCAACCTCTGCAAATCTCAATGTGGCGTATGCAAGGAGTGGATTTATCAAATATTTGATTTCATAGAGATGGGGAGTTTGGTGGATAAAGTGGGGCCTATGGAGGATTTCCTTATAAACAGTGTTGTTTTAAATGTGTTTTACTTCCTAATGCAACCTGATGGACTACATTTAACTGTGTGGTGTTATTAATGAAATGTCTGTTGGCGTGGTATTTTTGGGATGTAAAAACACAGAGAACTGCCTTCCATTTCCCATGCTGGTGAAATCTGTCAGCAGATTTCAGTGTCTAGAATGTGGTTCTTGCACAAGATTGCAACTCATGCAATTGAGTCTCCAAGTAAAGGGAGGCCAGATGTCTCTGGCAGGAGGTTATGTTGTACACAATGTAAGTGAACAATTACCCGGATGGTGGTAGCACATTTCTAGTAACGCAACACCCACCAAATATTGGTTGAAGTGATAGATATTTTAGAACACAAATCTTCTGGGTTCACCTTTACATCTGAAATTGCTCCCGCCACAACTAAATTGTGAATCACTAACTTGAAATAGGGCATGGCATATCACCTCCCCTAAGGTAACCCACTGAGTCCTTATACATAACTACTTAAACTAAAAAACAATTTTCCATTCCACCCCAAGAGTGTCCAGAGGGCCAACCCCGAAACCCTCACTAAACACACAGACCCACACACGCTATGTTATAGGGGTATTTATCAAACACAACCTACTGTAATTTGGCTTCTTGGTGCTAATAAATACATACGAGACACCACTGTAGGAAAATTAAGTCCAAAATGTAGACTACATTGAAATGTGTGTTTAGCTTTCTTGCAGTAAGAAAGATGATTAGCTGTGGATTTTAAATGAACACATGTAGAAAGCACTGTTTCCACTTTATTTTCAGTTTCCAGGTGCCAATAGTAGGCCTTGCACATTTTTGAAAATCACTCTAGACCTGCCGGTCAAGTTCCTAAGTATACACACTTGACATGTAGATTCCTTTTAGGCGCCACCATACAAACTGTACGGTCAGTGCCAAACCAGCTGCTATTTTAAACCCACCATTTTTCTTTAACGTTTCTTTACATTTTACGTTCTCTTTCTCTGAAGCATCGTGCTTTATTAGCATCTTGGAGGCAATGTCACAGAGTCCTTAAGCCAAACAGAGGGATCAGTCAGAATGTGGCGCTTTCCTCATAATACAGGCCCACAATCTTAGCTCTTTGATGGGCTGGATGCACTTCCTGGAGCAGTACAAGATGTGTCCGCCCCCCGCAACCCATCATGGCCCAATAACCTCTACCCTATTTAATTTCCCCACACTTAACTTACTCCCAGGAATTACCTCAAGCCCACTCATTGCCTAGAAAATGGCTCCCTCTTGCTTCAGACAACAGCACTGCCTCCAGATGGAGCTATAATCAGAGGCATAGAGAGGGTAGGGCCCGAGCGGGCTAGGCCCACCCAAAATCTGTAAATGCCCACTCATCAGCGCTTTGTGGGCATTTACAGATGTTAATGTTACTGCGGTGGGCTCAACTAGATTAGTTGCTGGCCCCACTTGTTAGACAATCCTGGCTACGCCTCTGGCTATAATAATGGAGAAGGGACTAGGGATAGATCCGCTCTTGCTTTCCTTGAAGGCCATCCTTTTGCTGTTGTTTTTTTAACTTGAGAAACGGATGCTGCGATGTTTCTCAATGTAGCAAAACCACACATATTGGTAACCCAGACAGCACGCTAGGTGCGATTCTAATAGCTGTAACACCCTTTCAATTAGGGATTCTCAGGTGGAATGGCTGTGATACTGCATTAAAAACCATCGCTTAGCCTTTACTCTAATGTAGATCGGTCTGGGGGGTGGGTTAAAGTTACAGTTGCGGGAGCCTTACAGAAATGGAAATTAGAACTAAAAAGAAATGTGTTTCATTGTGTCAGAGCCCTCTGAGTCCCATATGACTTGGACTTCCTTGTGATGGTTACAATGGATATTGTCATTTCAGTTATTCAGATTTCTGTACAACCACACTGTACAGGGCCTCATTACAAGCTTGCCGGCAAACTACAAGTTCTGCAGGCGGGTGCCTTTCAGCCCGCCAAGTCTGACCTGGCGGGCGGAACGGCACCCACTCGCAGAACTCGACGGATGCACCGGCACCATTCATGAATGATGCCGGTGCATCCGACCTCCCCATTCCCATTGAGTCCAATGGGACTCAAATGGAAATGGGGAGCAATATTTTCCGGTGCCCCCGAATGGGCAATTACCGTGTCTGTTGGGGCTGTAATGCCCTGGTAATTGCCCATTCCCGGGGCGCTGGAAAATTCATGACTCTGGCGGCAGCCGTGCCAGTATTTACCAGCACGTCTACCGCCAGGATCGTAATGATGTATCTTAGAACAGCTTGTATTGAGTACAGAACTATGCATGGTTTACACTGTAAGAAAAACTCAACAAAATCTCAGAGATTAAAAAAAAACCTTGCTTTGATTTGGCCTCTCCTTGGTTTCCGAGGACTTTTTCTCCCAGGAATGACTTCCTTATCGCCGAATTGCATTCCTATTTATTTTTTTATTTTTTTTATTTGATATGGTTGAATTTAATCAACCTTTCAAAATGAAATAATTACAAAGCATATAACAGAAGAATCAAAAATTTGGAAACATCATTAAATAACACTAAACATTAAAGCATAAATGACAAACAATTGTTTACGACAAACTACAAGCAGTTACAACATAAACAAGAGAGATAAAAAAAAAACAACCATTTCTAAAGGCATTAAAAAAACAAAAAAACAAAAAACGAGAGGAACTCATTCTCTATCATTTCATATGATTGATTGATGGGGATGGAAATATGATTTACGATAAGTGCAAATTACAATACATGCCAAGTATATCAAATTGATGGAAACTCTAGATTGTCTATGTGCACATTTAGATTTGATAGTTTAAACATACGCAAGGAGATTAATCAAGGTTATCCCCCTCCAAGTTAAGACTAGTTAAAAAGTTTACGGCTGCAATTTGAACTTTTAGATTATTACAACCTAGTAAGGCTGCCCAGCATTCACATTGCGAAATGTTTCCCAAATATTGGCAATGTCTGGTGAACGCTGTTAGTCTCTGTGGTAACAACATTCTACACTCTGTCAACAGGTGTGCGAGTCTCACCCTTGGTTTTATCTTTACAGAAACGGCATACATTTTGGTCAGGTTTAACTGCTCCTCGTCTTGCTTTGATATCGCGTGTTGGCCTATTTCGTATGGATTATTATTTCTTTGACGTCTATTTTGAGATGCTTCATTCATTTTAGTTTCCCTATTTTGCTGGTAGGGTTCTTTCCTTTATTTTTTTCTTATATCACTATGCTTTATGTATTTTAGGAAGCTCCAATGTTAACAGTTTTCCGATGGGACATGCAACCACGCTATAATCTCAAAAGCGTTGTGCCTTTAACATGGTTTCTTTTTTTTCTTTGCGACTCAGCACATCACCTTCTCAGGATACATCGAATGTTAGCATCAGTAATACATTTGTCATATATAGGCAATACAAAAAATAAAAAAGCTCTGCTTAGTGATAAAAATGCAAAACTATGGCCCTCATTACAAGTCAGGCGTTAAGGGTTTAACGGCGCCGTCAGCGCCGTTAACCCTTAACGTCTGATTCACACTTTAACACCTGCTTTTTGCAGGCGTTAAAGTCCAAGGCGCTAAGCGACCTTGGTGCTAATTAAGGCACCGTAATTTACGGTGCCGTAATTAGCGCCTTCCCCATCCCTTTTATGCCCTATGGGGCAAAAATGGGAATGGGGAAGGACAAATGGTGAATGGGGAATTACCGCCCCACTCACCTTGGAATGTGGCGGTAATTCCGCCATCCAGCATGGCGGAATCCGGCATGGACCATGGTGCTAATAACACCATGGTCCACCGCCTGACTTGTAATGAGGGCCTATGACTCACAGTACAAGCATGTAATTCACATCACCCCCGTATGGCAAGCTTTCAACGAACTGCTTTAGAATTTGAAATATTCTTTGAGGTATCTGTTTAAATTGAAAATAAAAAAAAAACAGTTGCCTGCTTTGCATATTTACTCTTCCCGTTTCAGCTTTGCTGTGTTGAAATTATCCATCATCTTGTTTTGAGGTAATATGATGAAAAAAGACATAACATGGGCGACGGAACATTCTAAGAATGCTTCAGTCGCACTAATGAATAAAGAACGCGCGCACGCAGCACTTCTGTTAAAGAATATGATTTAAGGCGAGCATTTGTGTACTAAAGAGAATAAAGAGCAACTGGCCTGCCTGCCTAAGCACTTATTAAAACAATCAATAATCCCGAGTAGCAGGAGGACTTTTTACAGCAGTCGGCACCACTACTTTTTACCAGCCATAATTCCAGACGGGAACATAAAAAAAGTTATTCAACGAAAAAGCATAAATGTAATGCCAAGTGTAATCGGTTCAGTTAAGTGGCGGGCTCAGTATTTACAAGTTAGCAGGTCACAATAAAATTGTGCAGCATTGTTTACTGCGCACTGGGAATAGGAAACCCGAATCCAACGTCGTCGTAATCCTGGAGTTTTCATTTTAATATGTGATTTTGAAGGAGAACATTAAGGGCATGACGACGCATGTTGAACTTTGCATTCTAGTCCGCCATGCGTAAAAAGCTGTGCAGGCTTGGGTGGTTAAAGGTGGTTGCTGCAGCAGCTTTAATTTAGAGACCTCACGGGCCTCATTCTAAGTCAGCCGGTCTGGTAAAAAAGGGCTGGTATTCATGGATACCGGCACATTACCGGACCAGCCTGTTACACTGGGCAGCGCGCTGCCCCTTTGAGGGGACAGAGCTCCCACAGTCTGGACCACGTGGGGAGGCACACGTAGAAAGAGGGAGGAGGGGGCTGAGGGAAGAGACACCAGTTCAGCGTAGGAAGTAAAGGCGAGAGGTTGCACTAAATAAAGTGCTCATTATAAACCTATTCATGTGTCCTCTACCTTTGTGGCTCCATGCCTGGTATGTCAAAAGAATATGGGTCGAACCCTCTTTTTTGTTAATGGGGGCCTGACTCATGAGGAACCACAGAAATACCATACAACTATAATTGAGCTCAGGCATAGCTCCCAACTCACACGCTTTTGGCGGGTGTCACCCGCCTTGTAAACAGCGGACTCACCCGCCAAACCTCATGCACGCCCATTCATTTCAATGGGCCTCTCACCCGCCAAAAGTAAAATCGGGTGTTTTCACCCGCTTTTGCCACATAAATGGTTGAGAGCTATGGCTCAGGCTACCCCGCCCTTCCACACAAACGTGGCTAGATACAAAGCTACAACCGAAACGGTGTGAAGGATTCACCCGTGCAAATGATCAGTGACCAACTTGAATAGTTACAAACAAAATGTGTTAACAGCTGGTATCAAAAATACACAAATTCCAGAAATAAACATGTATCAAACATGACATTCAATACAATAACACAACCACTACTCTGAGTGGTCATCTTGCGAGACCTATCATACTAATATGTACAGCATAGCAAAAATACCCTCTGTAAGTGTGGTTAGTAGTGTAAAGAAATTGCACTATACTGGTCGACACATTAGTGTTTCCAGCTCGAAAGTGAACTTTCTCTTGCTTCAGTTCACATTATAGTCTTCCCCTCCGAGCTTTCTTCAGGGCACACAGCCCAAGGCAATGTAAAACACTTCCATTCTCCAATAATGGAGAGATCTTTAAAACAAGCACTACAGAAAAAAGGGGGAATTGTGTGAGAATGTGTAGTACAGTTGATGTATAAAAAAGTAAAAGACTGATCAAACAGGGTAATATTCAAAGTACTCGCTGTGTGTTGTAGCTGACCACCCACCTTGGATTTCTTCTTTGTGTCTTGGCCCACTTATTATTGCTCAATCGATATTCAGTGCTTGGTTTATTTATTCTCTTGTTGAAACTACGTAGAGAAAAGAAAGAGAGACCTGTTATTTCAAAAGACCCATCTTCACTCCTGTATTGCTCAAGAGCCAACTGCACAGGCAAAATACCTGTTTGTGATGTTCCACTATTTCATCACAACCGGGTGATCCAGTCTGTTCCTCTGCTGGAGACACTTCTGAATTTGAGATCGTTAGTTCACTTCAAAGTGCAAAGAGTTTTTCCGTGATTTATCTGAAAAAAGGGGAGAGATATCCCTTTAATGAAAACCCATAATGCTCTTTTTTGCACTTAATTCATAAGTATTCAACTTGTCTTTCGCACTTGAGTTTCACTTAGACTCATTCTCATATGGAAAAGGGGGATACCATGTCTCACCTGAAGACATCCTCTCCCCACTCTCCAAGGTACCTCCACCCAGGTGGTCCTCCTTTGTATATCCACCCTCAGGGTCAGGATTCAAAAGCAATGGCCTTTCTCTGGCCACCTAAAAGGAAGATCCAAGGGGAGCAGTTGGGAGGGTGCACTGAGGTTCCTCACACTTTCTATTCATTTTTACTGTGTTTGGTAGTCAGAAGTGCATTCAATCCATTGCACTTCATTCGATTTGCAATAATGTTAATTCCGGGATTCAACAGTACTTTAACTTACCTTGCCTTTCACTCGGCAGCAGTAAAGGACTTTACTACACGTTACTGAAGTGCCCCTGTCAGAGTGTATATTGCTTCTGTACTCACTTGTCGCATACAGCAGTGTTTTTCCTTCTGGCATCCTTCGCAACAGGCTTCTCACGGCTTCTGCTGCTTCACGGCTTCTCTGAACTCCGCCTTTCTCTCGCTGTCTGCACGCACATAGTGCCTGCTTTCCTGACTGCTCTCAGCGGCGGCTGCTGTCATGGGGAGCTCCACTGCTTCTCCCCTCCAGACCTGCTTCTGCAGATGGCAGGACCTCTGGACCCTCATACAGCCCACCACGGCGACAGCATCCCCTTCTCCTGTGCAGCACTGCTCCAGCCTCCAGGGTCTCCAGCTTCTTCTCCTACAGCCCGTTCCTCTTCCTCCTGTATGGTGGGCATTTTTATATAGTTCAGGTGTGTTTAGTGACCTCAGGTGTGGGTTGTTTAGGTCTCTTGCCTGACTTTGTATGACTCCATTATGCAGACATGCCCGATTGTTTCTCTGGTATGCCTTCATAGTCTTCTTCCTCGTATCAGTCTCAGAAATTGTCCGATTCAATAAACAAAGCCTTTTCATCCCTGTTTTGTCTCTGATGTATGTGTGTGTCTATGGAATGAGGATGTGTCCTCCTAGTTGGTCTCTTCCTCGTCCCAGTAGTACTAAAATGTTTTGTCTGGGGAACAGATTGAAAGGAGGAGAAGGGAAGGGGTTGACATTTTCCCACAATAGCTTTAGGGGTAGAGGTTTCAGTGTGAAAGAGAAAGGAGGGTGTGGCTCACCTAATGATGTCCTTTCACTATTCCCCAAGTTCTCTCCACCCAGGTGATCCTCCCTCGCATATCCACCCTCAGGGTCGGGATCTAAAAGCTATGGGCTTTCCCTGTCCACCTCAGAGGTGGATTGTGCAGAAAAAGAGGTGAGGACACCCTCAGGTACAAAAGAGAGTGTTTTCCTATTAGGAAAGCTTCGTCCCCTGCACACTATCTAAAAGGCCAAAGCCTAATGGTGATTAGAGAATCGTTAAAGATGGAAAGTCTTTTAAAGGCATTTCAGATATATATTCAAAATTTCACTAAATAATTACATTTTGACAACTTGAAGGATAAATTCATAAGCAAGACGATTTATTATTCATACAAGATGGTAGGCCCAACGCGTTTCGAGTAGCAAACAACTCTTCATCAGGGGCATTTTTTCTTTAAGAATAACATTTCTATAAAGAAAACAAACATTTTAAATTTAAACAATATAATATTTTTAGTCAATAAGCAATTTCGAAAGCAACAATTTCAAAACAACTTCAATTCAAGGACATCTCTCTTTTGTCCTCTATCTCCAGCCTAGGTACCAAGGCTGAGCACCTCTCCCCCGCACCTTTACTTTGTTTAATATCTCTAGATATATATATAAAAATATACAACCTATATGTAATGAGATCGTCCAAATCAAGGTGTGCACAGTGTGTTGTCCACGTTTCTGACACCCTCAGGTACCTCACATTTCTGACTATGTCTAGTGGTCTGTATTGGCTTTTCGGCACTCATCCTTGCTCCCTAGAGTCACTGCATACCTTCTGTCTCTGCGAGGTGTTGCCCCGTGCAGGCATCCACATAGGCCAGCGTTGTTTCTCCCTTCCAGCTTCCTCTAGGTTTTCCGCGTATGGTGGTGCTGGTGATCCCTTCCCATTGTCCTCCTGTGGGGCTTTGGCGTCGGGTCGGTGTTGTGCCAGCTGGGGATTCTCATGGGCCACACTTCTGTGGCCCTTGATCTGATTGGATTGTCGAGCATTTCACAGGCCTGGCTATGGGTATATCCATCATGCCATGAGTGTGCTAGGTCCTCTTTCCAGACCTCCCAGGATGAGATCTCCCCTCCTCTGCAGCTCTGCAGGATTCTTTTCTCCGCTGAGTCCATTGTTGATTGGGTCTTTATCCACCATGCAATGGTGGTGTGGGCTTATCTCCCATTCTCCATTCCAAGTTGAGTGTGGTGCCTGAAAAGGGTTAGGAACCATACTAGACATTTGTGTAATAAGTTGTAAGTTATTATACAAGTTAACTCCCATATAACCAACAAAACTATTTGTTTCCTGATCCAAAGGAGATTAACACGTCCCTGTTTAGTGATTGTGTGTCCTCTTGTGGGTGGAGTGTTTCCAATGGGATCCTGCGTCCCCTACCCTCTAGGGGGTGTTAAGCTTAGCAGTCTCACATCCCTAGTCGCAAAGAGAGAGGGGACGAATTGCCTTAATTCACCACACCAACTAATTATTATATTTCAAGCAGAAAAGCACGTTTACCTGAGTGAGATGGACGTTGTCCCTTCTGGTATCCACATTGACTGGACTGCAACTTTCACGTGGAAAGATGGATGAAGAACTAACGCCTCACTGGTCCCAGAACATCAACACTGGTACTAGTTAGGGGCAGGCTCCCGGCACCACGGGCCGACAACACCCGCTTTACGTGGTACGGAGACAGTGCCAGCACTGAGGGAAGTGTCAAGGATGATACACAGCGAAAACGGCCAACAAGGATCCAAGGCAGACTCCAGGCCGTAGAACAGACCCCAACAGGCAGGACACATGAAAGGAACTACAAAGGAAGGGACAAGACAAAGAAAAGAGGGAGAAGGCAGGCAACGAAGACCAGAAACTGGCAGAGCAAGAAAAGCCTCCTGCTTTAGCGTTGAGATGCAACTGGGAATCCGGTCGGCAAAGTAAAAATATCTGTATCGGTGGAAACTGTGATTTACTTCCTGTGTTCCCCATTGCCATGGGGAGCTTTAAAGCTGCCTGGACCACGCATGTGCGAAACGCTGCTAGCGGACCGATGCATTGACGTTGGCCGTGTCTCGCTGCACCTTGTTGTGTTCCTGCCTGCTGCCGCTGTTGTTGTTCGCTATGGGATAACTGGTTATCCCCAGGAGTCACTGCCGGTCCACTGCCGCTGGCATCATGTCGCTGCAGGTGCAAGTGCCCCCTCGGGTACAGGCGGCAACATGAGGTAAGGTGCAGGGGGTGCCGGGATGTGTGGCCACAGCTCGGTGCGTGACTCTGTGACCTCCTGCCGGTCAGAGTTGATGACTAGGCTTCCACAGGCAGGCAGAATAGAATTGATGAATGAGTCTGTGAACATGTACATAAGAGACCGGTTCCTAGGAGTGATCACAGGGGGTGTAGCCCTTCCAATCCACCAAGTAGTACAGACATCTCCATTTAAATTTGGAATCGCAAATGGCCTGTACTTCATACTCTGACTGGCCGTCCACATGAACTGGTCTGGGTTTCTGAGGTGATCTGCCATAGGATCCGTTGGTGCCTTCAACAACGAGATGTGGAATTCCGGATGTATCCTCCAGGTAACTGGCAACTGTAGATGGGATGACACTGATAAGAGACGATGACTGATGCTGAAAAGGTTCCCTGAAACGGGGTGCAAGTTACGTAGGTGTAGATCTCCAGTGGAAAGCGGCTTGTAGATCCAGTTCCGGATGTTGTTTCTTTTCAGCCTGTATCTACTGGCTTTTCCTGGAGTTATCCAACACCTATTGGAAAACACAGTGTTCCTCCTGTACACATTGTATAAGGTCATCAGCTGATGGTATGGGACTGGTGATGGGTGGCGTCATTGAAAAACATCTTGGAGTGATAACGGTAAACACAGTAGAAAGGGCTCCGGTCCTAACGATGAATGTAGGGAATTGTTGGATGCAACCTGAGCCATGATTAAATACTAAGTCCAGTTGTTTTGAAGGGCGTTGGAGAATCACCTTAAGGTATTGCTCAAGAGTTTAGTTGGTCCTCTCGGTCTGTCCATTGCTCTAAGGATGATATCCGGAGTCAAGAGCTCTCTTGATATGGAGGTGGGAGCAGATGCTCGTCCAGAAACAGGATATGAATTCAGTGCCCCTATTGGTTATTATCTTTTTTGATAGTCTGTTGTACAGGTAGATGTCCCAAAAAAAAACACAAAGCCATTTGAACAGGCTTAGATAAATTAGGGTATGGGATTAAGTGGGTTAGCTTGCTGAAACAGTTGATGACCACCTGAACGCATGTCATCGCTGGAGACCTAGGACGGTCGACCACAAAGTCTGTGGCTATACTATGCCATGGGTAGGGTGGTATCTGAATGGATTGTAGTGTTAAACGGAAATCATATTATGCCTCCTTTTGATTTATATTGGCCTAAGCCTAGTCACTCTGCAAAGAAAACCGCGTTGCAAAGTTCCAATTCTGGATCGACTTCGCCGCCATTTTAGAATCATCCGCCATTTTGATTTCTGTTCGAACATTCTCTGTTCTAAAATGGTGGACTGTGTTTCTAACTTGCAACCAAGCCTCCCGACCTTTGAGTTCTGTTAATGGTTAGACTGTCCAAGGGCCAACTGTTTAGACTAGGTAATGAGACCTTGAACTATGTATGAATTGTTGTCCTAGCATTGTCTATGCTAACAAGCCCCATCCATGAATACACATCGACGACAATGAAGTGCAACGCCAAGCGTGGACACAGGCTGAACTACATTGTGAAGGGATATAGACTAAGGCTTACCGCGGGATCCAAGAATATACATCACCATTGTAACTTGATGGAAATGCAAACTCATGTAATCCTTCTGCATATTATTGTATAAGCTGTGGCACGAACTCTAGACCGCAGATTTTTAACATGTAGAGGGGCTGGACAATATTGCTGAAATTGTATAAAAACACAAATGTTTAGATGTCCAGTACTCTCGCTCCTCTCTTTGACGGGCTGGTACTCATTGTGGGGTGTTGAGAGCCAGATAGCTATCTGTATCTATGTTTCTTTGTAAACTGCGCAGAATAAAAGATCTATGAATCTTTATAGCCCGTGTTTGGTGTATTTCCTTTTGTGGTACTCGGCCTCGATATTTCCTTGTTTTTACAGATGGCGCGAATAGGGACCCTCAAGATTGATGCCATCTCGCTGAAGTGTTGACGCGGCTATCGGACCGGGTTCGGACAGTGAGAAAGGGGGCCCCTTCTTGGATGAGACGTGACACCTCAACAGTACTGCACGACCCGATCCCTGGACGGTGAGCACGCGGTCCGAGACGGCATCTTGACGAGGGTCCATATATCGAGGTGGGCAGTTTTGCCGAATTCACCAACCACGAGGGTCCTTTGTTGTTCTTAGTAATCCGATCGGACCTCCCTTAGTCCTTTGATCAGGTGAGTCGTGCCCCGATTCCTAAGTATCCTGATATTTGATTTGGCGCATTGTCTTTGCGAGTACAATTACTGACCATCAGTAATCTGATATGCCTGAGAAATTGTCTGCCTGTTTCAGGGCATTATTCTGCAGAGACAGACAATCTTTGGAATTTGGCCGTCCGGCACCACAGGAGGGGTCACCGTCATGTACTATGTACTGTAAGTACGGCATTGGTAGTATAGTGTTTAATGATATTTGGCACAGACAAACTAAACATGCTTCCGAACTTCAGTGGCCAATCAATGGTAGCTTTGAGATTTCTTGCATAGAATATTTAGAATCTATATTGTTAAAGAAAAAAGCTAGACCTGCAGCATTTCATATATTACAAAATTGGAAAAAAGAAGCTATGCAGCAGCTTAAAAGTAGAGAGAAACATGCGCGCCGACATATGTCGAACGCCGAGAAAGCGTTATTATATGATCAACAAAAACAGTCAGAGTCTGCTAGAAACATGGATAGGGCTTTTCAACTTGGCATCCAGAAAATATACCCATCTAAGGATTTTCATGCATCAGATAAACTGATTGACAAACTTTTAAATGAACGAAGGCCTGGTGCTACTGCGCCACCTCCTTATGTACCTATTCCTGTTGCTTTACTCTTCCTGCTGTTGTTCCTCCTCCCGTAATAATTCCTGCACCTCTTATTACTCCTCCGCCACCAGCTATTGCTCCTCTTCCTATAGTTGCTCCTCCACCAGTAGCTCCACCTTTGCCTGTTGTCGTGGGTCCGGTAGATTTGTCTTTTGCGCCAGTGTTAGCACCTTCGTTACCTATTGTACAAGATGTGTCTACTCTTTCCCTTCCAAGTGGTTCTGTTGCACTTGTAGTTGATAAAGGAGCGGAATCGAAGATTGTAACACGCAATACAGTGTCTAAAGAAAGAAAGTGAGATCTGAATGCATGGGCTAGACAGTGCATGGAGAAAGGTGAACAATCTGATGTTTTTGCTACACTCTCTAATCTAGAAGGTTTTCCTGAGAAAGCTGTTTTTATTGAAGGACTGGGAATTCATTTATCTGTAATGTGGAACAGATTGAATGATATAGATATCCCACAAGGGTTGAGGGATCTGAATGTTTTAGCATATTCAAGAGATACTGCGGAGAAAGTATGTGAGCACGTCGAGAGGGTTTTTGAGTATAGAAGGGAGTTGGAAAGGTTACGGAATGATGAAATAGATGGTGATAGTTTGGGCGCTATGTTTGTACAGAAACGGTTCCTTCTTCTTTGTAAATCGATGAGTGAAGAAACGTGAATTTGCACAAGAGATGCACTTAGATGGATTTCAGACATGTCGATATCTCCCATAGAAGTATATAACACGTATAGTCAGTATACGCCAGAAATGCAGAGGAAAGTGATACAGGTTATTGTAGAATACCTGCAGGATGAATGTATAAAAAGAAAGATATGTTGTCCTGCAGAATTATTGAATATTTACAAGAGAGCTTTTTCGTTTGACACTCCTTTAGCTGCTTTAGCGCTCGATTTGGCTCTGTTGCTCAGTAAGCGTTCGGAGTTGACTACTTCTCAGTTGCCTATGAGAGAGGTTCCTCCGACATTTGTCCCTAAAGTTGAGGTTCCGGCTAATGCCGCAACGGGTGTAGCTGCCTATGACATTGATGCACATTATGTATCACAGTTTGTTCACATCCCGTTCTCAAGACAGGAGGTGAATACCATTAGACAATCTATCCAAGATATTAGGAAGAATCCAACAGGGTTTTATAAAGAAATGGAATCCGTCTTGCAGTCGTCAGTATTCTCTCTGCGTGATATAGACTTTTTATTTCCTGTGCTCCTACCTGCTGATTTGTGGAAACAGATCAGGACAGTAGACAATGTACCAGGGTTAGGGGACACATGGGATAATTTGGCTAGGCAAGATAGAGAAAGGAAAGCTGGTGAGAGACCAGCACAGATGATACTGACTTTGCCTGATAGAATAGTGATAAAACTGAAAGCTTTAATTCCTGAGAGAAGGATTGTCTGGGACAAACTTACTGCTTGTATCCAAGGAAAATCTGAGGGTGCTACCTTATTCTTTAATCGGTTTGAACAAGTATTTTCAGATTTTAGTGGACAAGTTTTAGGCACAGAGTCTGGAAAACGATTATTTGTAGACAAGTTTGTGCGTGGATTGTTACCTGACATCCAGTTGCAAATGATGACTTCTGAGAGCGCTTGGCAAGCTAAGTCTCAGTCTGAAGTGTTGCATATGGCTCAGTATTATGAAAACCGAGTCAACAATGAGAAGGAAAGGATTGAAAAGAAAAAGGGAGACTTGAAAAGTAAGGTGTTGTTGCAACAGATTGTTAGAGATCCTAGAGGGGGTAGTACACAGTTTCGGGGACAGTATGTTCTACAAGGTAATGTGCCGTTGGGTCCTGTACACGCGAAACAATGTGCTTATTGCAGACAAGAGGGTCATTGGCCAGCACAATGCCCGATCCTCCAGCAGAGGTCTAATAACACATTTGGTATCATGGGTAGACGATTCAGAGGACGCCCTGCGGCAAGGGGTCCTGGTAGAAGCCAGTTTTCTCAGAATTCTCAGTCTTTTTCACAAGACAATCAGCCACCAAGTATGGATAATAGAAACATTTTTGATCATCCTTCTACTGCTTATCTCTCTGAAGACCTTCCCTTTGACGATATATTGTTTCGCTAGGATTGCCCGAAGCAGGGTTTGGAACCAACGCCTAGTCCCTATGTCAAAATGATAGTGGGAAATAAGAAACATCTATTTTTGATAGATACAGGAGCACATAAGTGTTCCATTGACCATTCATGGGTTCCAGACATTCCACTGTCAGGGCAAACTAATGTTTCTGTAGGGTTTTCTGGTACGCCAGTGATTAGTCCGGTTTCTTTGCTGGCACTCGGTCCATTCACTGATCACTGTCCATTTCTTTTGACATCGAACTGTGGTGAGAAGTTGTTGGGGTTGAATCTGTTGAAGGAATTAAATTCATTGTTCTTCGGATGGAGTGCGTTTGACGATTTCACCACAGCAATTTTATGCCTCACAGTTTCGACTAGACCTTCGCCGCCGGAATTTAGTGACGTTCCGGAATGTTTATGGGCGACTGAGGACAATGATGTCAGTGTTTTACAGATTGAGCCTGTTAAAATCATTTTGAAACCAGGAGTAAAGCTGCCACGTATTCCACAGTATAAGATTTCGTTTGATGGTGAGCAAGCTTTGAAGTGTATAGTTTCCGATTTTGTACACCGTGGGTAATTGAAGAAATTGCAGGTAGTTTGTGCAATAGTCCGATTTTACCGGTGTATAAGAAAGGAGATAATGAAATTCCTTTTCGTTTTATTATTGATTTACGCACTATCAACAAGATTGTCGCTCCACAATTTCCTATTGTACCTGATGTAACGACGATATTAACGATGATCCCAGCTTCTGCTACTCATTTTAGTGTCGTAGATCTTAAGAATGCCTTCTTTAGCATTCCTATACACAAGGATAACATATACTTGTTCGCGTTTACCCTAAGGGTACGCTCGTTTAGATTCACCCGTGCGCAACAGGGGTACACGGAAAGTCCGAGCATTTATAGTAGGGCTTTGAAAGAACAGCTTGATACACTTGAGTTGCCTGCTACTTGTACATTGCTTCAATATGTCGACAACCTTCTTTTAGCTGCAGACTCAGGAAGGGCTTGCAAGGAGGGCACTGTGTTGTTGCTTATTCACCTAGCAAAGCATGGACATAAAGCTTCACTGAAAAAGTTTTAATATATTGTCGAAAGGAGGATGCCTATTTAGGCTATCTCCTGTCAAAGGAGGGAGGGAGATTGATGCCTGAACGGATTAAAATCATTTCTTGCATGTCTCTTCCAAATACACAGAAGGAAGTCAGAGCCTTGATAGGAATGGCTTCTTACTGTAGGCAGTGGATCCCGAACTTCTAACTAGTGATCAAACCATTGTTAGCTCTGACAAAGAATGGCATTTCTTTGCCATTGCCATGGAACTTGGAACACCAGAAAGCTTTTGATTTGCTCAAGACCGCGTGCAGCACCGGTTTTGGGCACACCAAATTACGAAGAGGCCCTTGAGTTGTATGTGCATGAGCGTGATGGATGTGCTTTGGCTGTGTTAACGCAGGAACATGGGCTGTGCAGTTACTTTTCATCCACCCTCGATCCTGTTGCATGCGCTTTGCCGAGATGTCTGAGAGCTGTCGCTGCTGCGTCTAAAAAACAGAGCAAGGGTATGGTCCTAGGCTATGCTTTAACCTTGTTGGTACCTCACTCTGTAGACGTTCTATTAAATAGAACACAAACACAACATCTCACTTCCGCACGATTAACGAGATATGAATTGATCTTGTTTGCACCGCATATCAAAATTAAGAGATGTTGTGTATTGAATCCAGCTGAATTATTACCTCTTCCGCAAGACATTGCTTGCAGTGATGAAATGTCACATGACTGCCTTTATGCCACAGAACAAGAAACTAAAGGCAGGATTGATTTGAAAGATACACCTTTGAACGATCCACAATGGGAGCTGTTTTGCGATGGCTCCTGTTTCAAATTTCCGGATGGTACATCCACTGCTGCTTATGCCATCACTACACTAAGCACGATTGTGGAAACCAAAAGAATTTCGCATAACTCCACGCAGGCCTCAGAGATTATTGCATTGACTCGAGCTTGTGAACTTTCTGAAGGGCTTAGAGTAAACATATATACTGATAGCCAGTATGCTTTTGGGGTAGTTCACAACTTCGGTAGACTTTGGGCAGAACGAGGTTTCTTGACCTCACATGGAACGGAAATTCAAAATGGCACCTTGATAGTTCAGCTACTCTCAGCCCTTGAACGTCCCACTCAGTTAGCAATTATGAAGTGCGTGGCACATCAGAAAATCATAAATGATGTAGGAAAAGGGAGCGCTTTCGCTGACCAGATAGCTAAACAGACTGCTACTGATCTCTATTCAGATATGAACACTACAAGGGAAGCCACAAATGTCTGTACTATAGATGAAGAAATTGATTCTATAAAAAATATCCAAGCAGATGCCACTCTAGAGGAAACTAAGCAAAGGGGTGAGGGCTTGGCGAGGTTGGATGATGATGGGTGTTGGGTGGATAACCTGGAGGGAAAATGGATGCTGACAGACGCGTACATCACTATGATGGTTTCAATGGCTCATGGTCCCACTCACATATACGCTAGGAAAATTTGCAAAATGTTAGAAACTGTCTGGGTAAATGTTAACATCCTGAAAACTGCTGAGCGTTTTGTCCAGAGTTGCATGGTCTGTCTACAGCACAATATGGGGAAGGGTACATCGACACCAAGGGGTAGTTTTAGTCCACCTTCTGTCCCTTTCGAGGTGATTCACTTTGACTTTATTGAAATGGAGCGTTGTAATAATCTGAAGCATGTCCTGGTTGTTATTTGTGCTTTTAGTAAATGGGTTGAAGCCTTTCCTGTAAAAGATGCCACAGAAATGACAACGGCAAAAACCATGCTTAAGGAATATTTTCTTAGGTTTGGTTTGCCGAGGGTCATCTGGTCGGACAATGGTCCTCATTTTATCGCTGCTTTATTTCTACATATATGTGCGCGATTACAGATCGATAAACGGTTCCATTCGGCCAGACATGCTCAGAGTGCTGGATTGGTAGAGCGGCACAATGGAATTTTAAAGAACAAGCTCGCTAAAACGTGTGCCGGCACCACTTTGAAATGGCCGGACGCCTTACCGATAGTGTTATTCTCGATGCGAACGACCCCACAGACTAGGACTGGGCTCTCCCTGTACGAGGTGGTAATGGGTAGGCCAGCTAACATTTGGAATATTCCTAAACCTAGGGCTTTGAGGGATATAGAGCACGTACTTCTTTCTGAATATTATGAACGGTTAACTCAAAATTTGTATTTGATTCATCGACAGGTGCGAGAAGCCCTTCCAGCCAAATACGAGGGGCCAGGTCACAGCATCCGACCTGGTGACTGGGTGCTGACCAAAGCATTTGAGAGAGCATCCTGTCTCGCACGGAGGTTGGGAGGGCCCTTTCAGGTCCGCCTGGCCACACAGACTGCCGTACGAGTAGCTGGAAAGAAACACTGGATCCACGCTTCGCATGTCAAGAGGATACCTTTCCCTTTGCCACACGATGAAGAAGATAAGGAGAAACTTACTTGCTTTGTTCCCAGTGATCTTCCAGCATTGAGCAGCACTGAGAGTGTTTCGGAGACACTCCCTGAGCCCACGGGGCGTGGGGAAACTGCTGTTTCATCTCCACACTCTCCTGCAGATCCTTTTGCACCTTTGTTTGGTTCTGCTGTAAATTCATCACTTCCATCAGGAAGCAGCAACGCACTGTTCGCAGATCACACAGTACCAGGAGTCACAAGGTACAATCTGCGTTCACGGAGCTAGACTTACTGCACGGTTCGGCTGTGCCCACAAGGAAAATAATTACAGAGATTGTTCTTTCCCACTTTCTGCACTGAAGGAAAGTAGGTGGCTGGGGATTGGGAAAGACTAAGAAAACGCGTGATCAGGAGATCACTAGCAAACGGACTACGGAGATTTTCGCAGGAACTTATCGGTGAAGAGCTTCCAGGAACAATGCCTGTTATCGACCCAACTCGTGCGGTACAGACAATCGCGTGTGTGGCCAACAATGACAATGGACGATCAAATACATGGTCTTACAAGACGTATTGTTTTCTTGCAATTGTGTTAACCAGTTTCATAGTATTAGTTGCCTTAGGATTTTGGCATATGGAAGAAGTACGCCCACTTGAAACATTCTTGCCTACTGAGAATGTTCCTACTGTATCTATACCTTTCGTGCATCTGCACACTCTATCTCCTAGAGACTCTCAACATAGACAGAGCTATCATAATAATACATTACTGTTAAAAATGAACGCAACTCATGGCATTTTGAACAGGACTAATTGCTGGATTAGCTCCCATTTACTGCAACATCGGGAAAAAGGGTTGGGCTGGTATAGTCATCCTTTGCCTTTAACAACTGCATGTTATGCCTCTCTAAGGGCACTATTCTTTGGCCGATGGAATGATAGCATCTCAGGGAACTTATTGGACGAATTTGACCGAATTTGAAAGGCGAGTCCTAACGCCTCTTGGATGCTCACTCTTCGCAAATAGGAGCAAGCTTAATGTTGCTTCTATTAGGCCTTCTGATAGACTGTCCAGAACTTTTCAATCTCTGATTTCTTTTAAGATGGCCCCTATAGGCAATAGGGATGCCACACCACCTTCTTAAACTGTTAATCAGAGCCCCAACTCAGTTTCTTCCTGCATACAAAGGAATGGTACTCAGTCAATGGGCGATTTCGAGGGTTGAACCAATGTTGCAAACTTGACCAGTGAGGACAGACCATTTATATGTGGGCGAACCTGTCTACTTTGTTTGCGGTAATGAAGCTTTTCCATGGCTACCTAGGGATTGGCAGGGAACTTGTTATCTAGGAATTCTGCTACCAGGGGTATTTATAGCCAGTACCACTGAAATCTCTAGGGCTCGTCCAAGGCGGGACGAGAATGGCGATACTTCGTCACAAGTTCTGGGCGATGTAGCGAAATCCTTTGTACCTTTTTGGGGGTAGATTATGAATTCCGGGGATATCAGGAGACTAGCAAGAATACTGGAGAAAACCATCAACCGGACCACTGACATACTCTATAACATGGCTCTAGAGCAAAAGGCAATCAGATTAGTGGCGCTACAAAATCGGATGGTATTAGACGTCATCTTGGCTGAGCGTGGTGGAGTATGCAAATTAGTGGGTTCAGCTTGCTGTGTTTTCGTACCAGATTCCTCCCCAACCATCTTTAAGGCAATACAAAATCTGCACGTCCTAAGTTCAGAAGTACATGTTCCAGAGGGAAACTGGGATCTTGGTACTTTATTCTGGGACTTCTTGCGATCTTGGGGATGGAAGCTTCTCTCAGTCTTATTGATAATTCTGGGTATTCTGTTGTTCTGTTGTTGCTGTATACAATGGCTTCCTGCCATATGTTCAATGTTGGGGGGATGTTGTGCACAGACTATGGGAACGTTAGGGCCAAAGGTACACGCACCGGAAAGAATGACCAACGGATTTGTGATGAAGGAAATTTCCGCTGCAGATCTTATGGCGATTGATATATCTGATGAATGTGATTCAGGTTGTATGAACATTGAGATGTGAAGTTACTCGTAAAGTGACTCGTTTTTAGTTTAGCACTTGGCTTAGGCCAAAAGGAGGGTTTGTTAAACGGAAATCATATTATGCCTCCTTTTGATTTATAAAATCGCGTTGCAAAGATCCAATTTTGAATCAACTTCGCCGCCATTTTAGAATCATCCGCCATTTTGATTTCTGTTCGTACATTCTCTGTTCTAAAATGGTGGACTGTGTTTCTAATTTGCAACCAAGCCTCCCGACCTTTGAGTTCTGTTAATGGTTAGACTGTCCAAGGGCCGACTGTTTAGACTAGGTAATGAGACCTTGTACTATGTATGAATTGTTGTCCTAGCATTGTCTATGCTAACAAGCCTCATCCATGAATACACATCGGCGACAATGAAGTGCAAACGCCAAGCGTGGACACAGGCTGAACTACATTGTGAAGGGATATAGACTAAGGCTTACCGCGGGATCCAAGAATATACATCACCATTGTAACTGGATGGAAATGCAAACTCATGTAATCCTTCTGCATATTATTGTATAAGCTGTATGTGAACTAGGCATGAACTCTATGCAAACAAAGGGGGGTCTGGGAAACTCTCTACCAGCACGAACACAGCCCAATGACCTGTTCTTGGGTGAATAACCCCTGGGAGAGGAGAGACTCTTACAAGTCTTTAGCTCACTGTCCTTTTCACAGACAAGAAATTTCCCCACATATCAGCCTTTGTCCTGCCCAGGGGCAGTCCAGCGCCGAAATGCTAGGCAATTCTCATCTGAACAAGAGTACCATCAGTAACCCCATACACGTGTTTCAGCCTTGTTGGGCATCATCAGTGAGGTGAAACTGTTGCCTCTCTAAGAACAGTGAGCAAGGGATCCACGTCCGGATTTCCCTGTTAACTTAGGGTGAAACCCAAAGTTAATGTATGCAAACAAAGGGGGGTCTGGGAATCTCTCTACCAGCACAAACACAGCCCAATTACCTGTTCTTGGGTGAATAACCCCTGGGAGAGACTCTACCAAGTCTTTAGCTCACTGTCCTTTTCACAGAGAAGAAATTTCCCCGCATATCAGCCTTTGTCCTGCCCAGGGGCAGTCCAGCGCCGAAATGCTAGGCAATTCTCATCTGAACAAGAGTACCATCAGTAACCCCATACACGTGTTTCAGCCTTGTTGGGCATCATCAGTGAGGTGAAACTGTTGCCTCTCTAAGAACAGTGAGCAAGGGGTCCACGACTGGATTGCCCTGTTAACTTAGGGTGAAACCCAAAGTTAATGTATGCAAACAAAGGGGGGTCTGGGAATCTCTCTACCAGCACGAACACAGACCAATGACCTGTTCTTGGGTGAATAACCCCTGGGAGAGACTCTACCAAGTCTTTAGCTCACTGTCCTTTTCACAGAGAAGAAATTTCCCCGCATATCAGCCTTTGTCCTGCCCAGGGGCAGTCCAGCGCCGAAATGCTAGGCAATTCTCATCTGAACAAGAGTACCATCAGTAACCCCATACACGTGTTTCAGCCTTTTTGGGCATCATCAGTGAGGTGAAACTGTAGCCTCTCTAAGAACAGTGAGCAAGGGGTCCACGTCTGGATTGCCCTGTTAACTTAGGGTGAAACCCAAAGTTAATGTATGCAAACAAAGGGGGGTCTGGGAATCTCTCTACCAGCACGAACACAGCCCAATGACCTGTTCTTGGGTGAATATCCCCTGGGAGAGACTCTACCAAGTCTTTAGCTCACTGTCCTTTTCACAGAGAAGAAATTTCCCCGCATATCAGCCTTTGTCCTGCCCAGGGGCAGTCCAGCGCCGAAATGCTAGGCAATTCTCATCTGAACAAGAGTACCATCAGTAACCCCATACACGTGTTTCAGCCTTGTTGGGCATCATCAGTGAGGTGATACTGTTGCCTCTCTAAGAACAGTGAGCAAGGGGTACACGTCTGGATTGCCCTGTTAACTTAGGGTGAAACCCAAAGTTAATGTATGCAAACAAAGGGGGGTCTGGGAATCTCTCTACCAGCACAAACACAGCCCAATGACCTGTTCTTGGGTGAATAACCCCTGGGAGAGACTCTACCAAGTCTTTAGCTCACTGTCCTTTTCACAGAGAAGAAATTTCCCCGCATATCAGCCTTTGTCCTGCCCAGGGGCAGTCCAGCGCCAAAATGCTAGGCAATTCTCATCTGAACAAGAGTACCATCAGTAACCCCATACACGTGTTTCAGCATTGTTGGGCATCATCAGTGAGGTGAAACTGTTGCCTCTCTAAGAACAGTGAGCAAGGGGTCCACATCTGGATTGCCGTTAACTTAGGGTGAAACCCAAAGTTAATGTATGCAAACAAAGGGGGGTCTGGGAATCTCTCTACCAGCACGAACACAGCCCAATGACCTGTTCTTGGGTGAATAACCCCTGGGAGAGACTCTACCAAGTCTTTAGCTCACTGTCCTTTTCACAGAGAAGAAATGTCCCCGTATATCAGCCTTTGTCCTGCCCAGGGGCAGTCCAGCGCCGAAATGCTAGGCAATTCTCATCTGAACAAGAGTACCATCAGTAACCCCATACAAGTGTTTCAGCCTTGTTGGGCATCATCAGTGAGGTGAAACTGTTGCCTCTCTAAGAACAGTGAGCAAGGGGTCCACGTCTGGATTGCCCTGTTAACTTAGGGTGAAACCCAAAGTTAATGTATGCAAACAAAGGGGGGTCTGGGAATCTCTCTACCAGCACGAACACATTTCTTCTCTGTGAAAAGGACAGTGAGCTAAAGACTTGGTAGAGTCTCTCCCAGGGGTTATTCACCCAAGAACAGGTCATTGGGCTGTGTTCGTGCTGGTAGAGAGATTCCCAGACCCCCCTTTGTTTGTAGGAATGAACTCTAGACCGCAGATTATTAACATGTAGAGGGGATGGCCAATATTGCTGAAATTGTATAAAAACACAAATGTTTAGATGTCCAGTACTCTCTCTCTCCTCTCTTTGACGGGCTGGCACTCATTGCGGGGTGTTGAAAGCCAGATAGCTATCGGTATCTATGTTTCTTTGTAAACTACGCAGAATAAAAGATCTGTCAATCTTTATAGCCTGTGTTTGGTGTATTTCCTTTTGTGGTACTCAGCCTCGATATTTCCTTGTTTTTACAGTAGGAGTCCAGCTGGGCGTTGGTGACTACTTTTGGTTTGGGCACATACTGGGCAAGTGGAGACATAAGACTGCACCTGCGATGCTAGGCCAGGCCACCAGAATTGTCAGGTGAGCCGTTCCAGCGTGGCCTTATGACCCTGATGTCAGGCAACAAGGGAATTGTGAAAGTCTTGCAAGAGATGCACCCGTTGTATGGATATTGGAATGTACAAACATTCTTAATAATATAGCAGCCCATCCTTCTCCGTCATATCCTTCATATTATGTAGCCGATCTCGGGCTGGATCTATGCATGTTTCTTCTTGTATGACCGGAAGATATGGACTGAGGGCAGCCAGAAAATGTCCATGGGGTAGCACTGGTAAAGTAAATATAGGCTCTGCGGGGAATCTCCAAGGATGGAGACAGTGAATTGACCGTAATATTTTGAGCTTCGGGAATATGAGTGATGGCAAAATAATATTGAGTGAAGAAAAAGGCCCAACAGGCTTGCCTGCTGTTCTAGCAACTGAACGATTGCAAGTATTGAAGGTTCCGGTGTCAGTACGAATAAGAATGGGATGTTGTGCAACTTGCAAATGATGTCTCCATTTCTCCAGGGATTCTTTGATGGAACGGAGATCCTTTTCACATGACAGCAAAGTTACGTTCACTCGGAATAAGATTACAGGAATAGTAAGTGATGGGGTGTTCATACCTTTTATCCTCCCCTTCCTGGAGTAGGAGTGCACCAATAGCATAATCCGAGGTACCAGCTTCTACGATATAGGGTTGCAGATCATTACAGTGTTGCAGTATGGGTGCCATCAGGAATGATTCTTTGAGACATAAGAATGCTTGCTCCACTAATTCATCCCAGAGGAACGGGCGCTTGGTGCTCAACAAGTGGGTAATGTCCACTGATAGCTGTGCAAAACCTGGTATGAAGCACCTACAGTAATTCGCAAATCCCACGAACCTTGGTGTGCTTTTGCGGTCATAGTGGCTTTTCCAATCCACAATGGCCTGCATCTTCTGTGGATCCATATGATGCCTGTTTTGCTAATGACATAGCCTAGGAATTCAATTTCTTCCTGATAGAGCTGACATTTCTCCAGTTTGGCATATAAATGGTTGTCTTGTAACTGACGTAGTTCTTCAGAGACATGTAGAACGTGTCCATTAAAGGTGGATGAAAACACCAGGATCTCATCCAGGCAGACCCACATCATATATACTAGGAAGTCTTGAGAAAATGGCATCCATCAGACGTTGGAATATTGCCAGTGCATTACTAAGCCCAAAAGGTGCAACACAATACTCGGAATACCCAAGACGGATATTGAGCACAGTTTTCCACTTGTCTCTGTCTTTTACACGTACCAGATGATACGCCCCTTGGAGATGCAATTTGGAGAAGATGGCGGCCAAATGCAATGATATGATATGATATGATATGGCATTTATAACGCGCCTATACACAAGTATTTGGAATAGAGGGAAGACAGAAAATTATCTTACTAGGCCAGGTGACATTGAGATCGTGCAAGTGCAGGGGAAAAAGGAGGGAGGAGAGAGGAGGGGGGAGAATTGTAGGGGGGAGGAAGAAGGGGTAGGTGGCAGTGCAGTACATGGGATCACAGAGTAAAACAAATAAATACAAATAAATAAAAAGCCAGCTGGTGGCAAGTGCAAGGGTAAGTGCAGACATCAAGTGTCAAGTGCTGGTAGGGGACTGTAGGGATACAGAAACAGACCCCGAGTGCAAAGGTTGCCAGGGGGGGCAACCAGTGCAGGAGTGCAACTGGCAGGGAGGGGACCTGGGCCCGAGATCAGAGGGTACCCAGGTGACCAGTGCAGTTTGTTTCAATTTCAACCAGGAGTTCAGCAGGGGAGAGCAAGAGAGAAAGCAGAAGCAAAGAGGAAGGTCTTGAGGTGCTTCCGGAACCGGAACCGGAGATGGTTCTCCTCAAGTTTCAAAGAGACAGGGAGGCTATTCCAAAGGGAGGCCCCAGCCAAGGAAAGTGATCCACCACCAACTAATTGCTTGGAGAAGCGACTGACCCTGAGGGAGTTGGAGGCGGAGGAGTGAAGGGCTGGAGAAGGAAGATATTTCTGAAGAAAGAGTTGAAGGTATTGAGGCCCCAGGCCCCAGAAGGCCTTGTGGACAATGCAGAGGGTTTTGAACGTAATCCTCGCAGCAACTGGGAGCCAGTGAAGAGATGTCAGTCCTGGAGAGATACGATCCCTGGGTTTGAGGCCAAGGACAAGTCTCACAGTCCTGTTTTGGATGAGTTGCAGAGGGCGGAGAGAAGCAGGCAGATTTAAAAAGAGGCTGTTATAGTAGTCCAACCTAGAGAGAACCAGAGCTCTGGAGACAGTGAGCTTCTGGGGGGAAGGCGAGGAAAGGAAGAATACCTCCAAGGAGGTGCAGTTGGTAGTGTGACTTGTTAGCGACGTCAGAGATGTGAGGAAAGAATGAGTGTGTGAAGTCGAAGATGACGCCAAGGTTTTTAGCCTCACAGGTGGGAGCAGGAAGAGGGCCAAGAGAGGCCGGCCAGAGAGTGACAGGAAAGGAGGGAGCAGGTGTGCCGATGAGGAGAATCTCAGTCTTACTGGCATTAAGGCAGAGATCATTGGCGGCATACCACTCCTGGATAGCAGACAGACAGTCAGAAATGAGAGATGAAGAAGAGGTGGCAGAGGGGAGCCTGATACATTAGCTGAGTGTCATCTGCATAGCACTGAAATATGGGGCAGAGAGCGGCAATGCGGTGGCCAAGAAGTTCCAGGTATTGGTTGAACAGCCAGGGCGAGAGGTTAGACCCCTGGGGAACACCACAGGTAGAGAGAGATAGAGGAGAGGAAGGACCCAAGTTGGACCTGGGAGGGTCGATCGGAGAGGAAAGAGGTCATCCAAGCCAGGGCGTGATCGGTGATACCCAGGTTATCATGGAGATGGTTGAGCAGGATGGCATTGTTGACCGTGTCAAAGGCAGAAGAGAGATCAAGTAAGATGAGGACACAGGGGGTATTAGAATCAAGGTTGGGGAGCAGGTCTTCACGGATGTTCAGGAGAGCAATTTCCATGCTTCTTGCAGCTCTGAAGCCAGACTGATGGTCAAGGAGGCAACCAACAGATTCACTGTGAAGATTAAGCTGGCAGATGGCCAGCTTTTCCAAGAGTTTGCCCAGGAAAAGAGTGATGGAGATCGGGTGAGCCGGGCAGGAGGGGTCAGCTGAGGGTTTCTTAAGAAGAGGGTGCACAAGGGGGAAAGGGGGGGAAGAGAAGACTCCAGTGTCGAAGGAGTGGTTGCAGAAGTCAGCCAGAGCAGGAGCCAGGGTGTCAATGTGGTCCTTGATGGTTTAAGAGGAACAGGGGAGAATCTGTTTTGACGAGACTTTCATAGATCAGACTTGTCGTTTAGAAACCTTGTCTGGGGAGAACGGGGAAAAGTAGAGAAAGAGGGAGGAGGGGTGGCCAAAGAGGGGCCAGAAGAACAGCAGAGAGTAGAGGGAGGAGGGGGGGAGGAGGAGAGAGAGGACAGGTTGTCCTGAGTTTTAGAGATGAAATGAGAAGCCAGGGCGGTGCAGAGGGCCTGGGAGGGGACAGGAGAGGTAGAGACTGTCGCAGGATTGGCCAGCTCCTTGCAGATTTTAAAGAGTTCGGCCGAGTTGTTGGATGCCGCAGAGACACAGGCTTGGATGTGGGCTCTCTTCTTGGTGTGGACAGAGAGCCGGTATTGCCTTTGGAGCAGGCGGCAGGCCAGTTTGTCAGAGGATGTACTGGAAGCACACCATTTCCCCTCGCCACCCTGCACTTGTATTTAAGGGTGATGAGGTCTGAGTCATACTAGGAGTTGCACTTGGCTTTGGGCTTCAAGCGGATCCTCGTGACAGGGGCAAGAACATCAAGAGTATCAGGTATAGCAGAGTGGAGCATGGAAAGGGCTGTGTCAGGGTGTGAGTCAGCCAAAGAGAGAGGAGGAGATGAGAAAGTGGCAGCGAAAGCCTCAACTGACAAACTTCATAGGTCGGATAAACGAGAAGGTAGGTGGCAGTGTTGGACTTGGCTTGGCCTGAGGGGTAGAGAGGGTGAGATGGGAGGAAAGGAGAATGTGATCACTCCAGGAGAGAGGAGTGGTGAGAGGGATAGAAAGGGGAAGGTCTGAAGAGATCGGAACATCCAGAGTGTGCCCTGCAGAGTTAGTCAGGCCAGAGGGGAGGATAGAGAATGAGTGAGAGTCGCAGTGGTTGCAACAAAAAAAAAAGAGTCCAGAGGAAAGACAGGAAGCATCCAGGTGGATGTTAAAGACTCCAAGAAGGAGGAGTTGAGTGCTCGAGGCCAGAAGGGAGGAGGAGTGGACCGCCCATTCAGAGAGAAGGAGGAGATCTGACCAAGTGGCCGATAGATGGTAGCCACAGTAAGGGAATGGCCAGGAGAAAGAGAGCCTGCAGATGAGGCATTCGAAAGAGGAGTAGGCCTACGTAGGAATGACAGAGGCAGGAATCCTCTCTGGGAAGATTAGGGCTACACCCCCTCCAGTATGGTTGAGCAAGGGCACGGAGAGGATCTTGTAGCCATCAGGGAGGAGAGTGTCAAAGCTTGTGACAGAGTTGGCCATGAACCATGTCTCTGTGAGACAGAGGACATCAAGGTCAACTTCTTCAAGGAGGTGGCAGATGTCAGAGGATAGTTTGACAGCTGAGCGAGAGTTGAGAGTGGCAATATGGAGAAGGTTGTCATCCTTGAAAGACTTCCAAGGAGTGGTACAAATCGGAGATACGCCCTGCGGAGGTGTAGAAGAAGCCGGAGGGGGGCAGAAGAGGAAGGAGGAGAGGGCAAGGTAGCCAAGGAGGAGACAGCGGGGGGGAGGTGTGGAGGGAAGAGAGGGGACAGCAGAAGAAGACAGGAAATTGATGACACGTGGGAAGCGTCTATCAAAGAAGAGAAGGTTGGCCAGAGGGCCTTGGACCAAGACGGTGCCATTCAGGTAAACATTAATGATGACCTTAGAGGAGTGGAAGGGGGCCAGGAGGGCCTCTCACCGGGTGCCACCATTAATGGGAGAAGAAGAGAATGGAGAAAGCACAGAGACCATATGAAGAGTCCATAGGTCTGGTGAGGGAACACAAAAAGGATGTCGGTGAGGGTTTGTCTAGAGGAAGCACTGGTATAGGTGTCAGTGATAGGGAGGCCTGGGTTGGAGACCAGGATGTCCTTTTTAAACTTCTTCCTACCAGATTTCGTGAGGAGAGCAGGATAGTCGATAGAGAATCAGTTAGTATAGGAGAACCAGAGAGCACTATAGAGAGTAGTAGGGAGAGAAGAGATAAAGGGGTGGGTGGGATGGGGAGGGGGCGAGACACTAGGGAAGGACACTGGGATGGGTGCAAACAGACGAGACTAAGAGGGTCGAGACAATAGTAGACAATTGACCAGTATGGCAAGAGCTCAGACAGTAGTAGAATAGATTGCTAAGTGAACGATTTGCTAAAAGGACAAAACCAAAAACAACAGGGACTATAGTAGAACAGTTTGCTAAGTGAAAGATTTGCTAAGAGGACAAAACCAAGAACAACAAGGACAAAGTAGTTGACAAATGAGAATCTGGAGGAAGGAAGAGTGCAACGGAACAGCAGTACAATAAAGGACAGGGCAGTCAGTGAGGTGAATACAAAAACCAAACCAGGAGAATCAGTGAGAGCAGACCTAGATGAGAGAGGAATATAAAGGAGAAAATGCAGGTAGTTTAGGCAAAACGGGGCAGTCAGTGAGGAAAAAACAACAGCAATGAAGAGTGATGACCCAAGTAGGCAAAGATACAGCAGAAACGGGACAGTGGGGCAAGCAGTGATCAGGGCAGACCAGGCAGAGCAGAGGGCGCGTGGGAGCAGGAGGGGAGGAGGGGGCGCGAGGCAGTGTGCGGACCACGCGATCAGGGAATCATGAAGAAGTTGCAAGACACACAGTAAGGGAGATGCGAGGAACCACGCGGTCAAGGATAGCGAAGGACCACAGTGGCCGTGCGAGGCAAAGCGCTGGGCACACAGTCCAGGAAACGCGAGGAAGTTTCGAGGACACGTGATTAGCGATAGAGATTGAACAACCTATCTGTCCTTCCCCCTTTTATTACATAATACTTTAGATGGCAAAGGGGGGAAAATATTTTGCCTCTGTGTCTTTAAAAGTATCATTACTTTCCAAAACATTAGTATGGAAAGTGTGCGCTCTACGGCAAGATCTGAGACACATGTTATGCTTATTCAGTAATTACTTTTAGCAAGTGCAGCCACTTGGTCTATTGGTTTGAAGTGCAAGCTCTGTAATACATATTCCCCTTGCCAATCTGCGGCCACATAACTTCCGGCCTAGCAGCTTTTAATGTTATGGACTCTCTCCCTTAGTGAGCACCAATTTATATGTTGATTTCTATTTGATCCATGCTCCCGGCTGCCCCCTCCCTCACACCCTTGTTAGGGTAGAACATGAAACCACCTTAAGGGGTTTGGTAAAGCCCTATCAGCTGCTCTGATTCCCTGCTCTACATAAGGTTGATTGTCACTGTCTCATGAGCTTTCAGGCATTTAATGACACAATGCGTTGGTTGATTAGGAAAAGCAGAGTATGCTGCCATTATGAATGCTTGCTTCCTACGATTTAAGATGTGAGAAACTTGTGCATATTAAATGTAGTGCCTCATTGATGAGCCAGTCAAAAAAGTGAAGGCGCTGAAGGACTTTTGTTAATGTCCCAAATAGATGAGTATTTTGTAACCTGGCAGGTGGATGGGGGAGGTAGCCTTTACTAACTAGATACATTTTTTATGAAACCTTTCAGGAGGTGATGTTCGCCTACTGGTGCTTTATTAACCAGCATGTGCCCCGCTGAAATAGCCGACCTGAAGATATTCACCGTCCTGTATGGACGAGTCTCGGGAGAATAGCTCAGCTGCAATGTGCTCGCCTCGGAAGCAAGACGACACGGAGCAACACAGGTTCGATCCCCAGGTCCACGCTTAGAAACCTCTGGGTATTAAGCATGTTATAAATAACCCATCATATTTTATCATATCATATCATATGCTCTACTTCTGTATCCATCTCCAAAAGGAAGTTCTCTACTACCACCACATCTGCTGCAATGGAATCTTGACACCTCTCCAAAAATCAGCTACTCCACCTGTTGCACAGTACCTTGTAGGCCTCAGCTGTGCCTGGATCCCATGAGCTAAATTATCTTGCAAACTCTGATAGTCCTGGCTTTCATAAAAATGACAGAAACCATCCCTGCTACTATAGGTAAGGACCCGTTCTATGGCAGGAGGCTATGTGTAGCTGTGACCTCTAGAAACTCAGAAACAAAGTTTGGAAAACCCAGAATGATGTGACTATGACTAACTGGACCCCCAGGCTCCTGACAAAGACTAGCAGAAGCATGATCATCACGAATGGCCGTAAGGCATACTTTGTCTCTGGCCCCACTTTTGTAGAAAAGCATAAGTTGCCCCGACTCAACTGAAGATACTTTCCAGTTAATAATTGGATCTCTGGACAAAGTGATCCATCAAGCAAGACCTGCATATGTCCGCCAATCGCTGGATTAACTCCCTGGGAAGGTTCCAGTCACTGGACCCTCTCAAATACCTCAAGTTCTAGTCTGCCATCATGTTCATAAATCCTGTCGGCACTCTACTTGCACTGGAATATTCCTTCGTAGACAATAGTCCCAAGAATCCTTGGGCAATTGCACTGGAGTCTGGAATTTCATGCCTCGCAGTGGACTAATATACTTTACTGCTGAGATATCTTCCATTTGTGCAACACACAACATTTTATTGCTCCCAATATCAGGGCCTTAATTGCAAAAGAGTCTGTTAATAGTTCCAGGCAACTGAGCTGTAACCTCAATTCTTCCGGCATCCATCCACTGCCTGTTAGAAACCTGCAGTGGAATCCCCAGCCAAACCTGCTGGCATCTGTCTCTATATATGATCACATCAAGGAGCACCCAAATATCCTTCTCGAATTCCAGTTCTCGAAGTGATCCAGCCACCACCGAATCTCCGTCCTAGTGTCCTGAATATCGGCACTCACTGTTTCACAGTCTTCTGCGAAAGTGCTGAATCTTTGGCCTCTGAAGGTTACAAAAATGGAGAATTCTGTTGCAAAATGTTTAATTGACGATGCTAGCATTGAAGCTAACTGTGGGAATTTGACGAAGAAGGCATTGGCAAGGAAGCCGTACGGTCCAGAATAGACAATCACTATTTTGTTCTTTCTCGTTAAATCTTGGATCTCTTCATCCAAAATCTGCACTTCCTGTACTGAAATATGGACTGGAGGACTGGACTCTGAAGGCAGTGAACCAAGCCTGTGGGGAAAAGCAATTTAGGTAGCTCAGGCCAATCCAGGAATAAATGGAAGTGAATGCTATTTTCTGAATCCTCTTTGCACCTTTACAAAGGGGATACCCAACAATTCCAATCCTTCATGACCCCATGCTTGTTGCATGAAATGACCTCTGATATTCTTACCTGGAGAAGCAAAAGTGACTTTCCTCTCGATGAACCTAGTGGTAACCCGTCATGTAGGCCATTCTAACAATTACCAGCACCTGATTCTGGATAATAGAAAGGCAATTTGAAACCATGTTTTAATGACAGATCTACGTAAGGTTAGTCAGTGTGTGGTGATTAAACAAGATCCACAAGATATAAGGGGATACATTGCCCACTGTAAGAATGCAGCAGCAGAAACACAATGGACAATGTAGAAGCCACCATTACTACCCATGGTTCAGAGAGGATATCAAAGGATACAGCTTGTTATAAGTGCTGCCTCTTGCAGAAACAATGCTAGAGCGCAAAATCATTTTCCTGCACATAGAACAGTGACAAAAGGAGCATATGGGCAGTGGAGGGGGAGGTAGTAATTAACATAACTTTGTTTCACTATCCCTTTGCACCCATTGCTCCACCTCCCCAACACAATCTATTCAACAAGGGGGGTCCAGGGTGGTACAGCGACAAGGAAGGAAAGAGAAAGGCATGTACGTCTCTATTTCTGCTTTTAATGGGGATACGGAGTGCCCTCGTAAACAGTTTGCATACAAGGTGGTAAATGCCACCATCTGCCTGTGAAGAAAGGGGTACTGACAAGTGTACCTATAAGAATAAGCAACCACCCCTTCCTTCCAACCATGCCACATTAAGTCACTTACACATAGAGCAGGTGATTACATAGTAAAGAAAATACATTTAGCAATAGAGGCCTTGGCCGATTGTGGCACTGGGGTTAATTCCATGGACACCTCGGTTTACCACAAAAACAGAATCTGGCGTGTCATAGACTATTCAAGGACACTATGGGCCTCATTACGGGGGTTGTCAGTAAAACCAGCCAATAGGCGGCGGGTTACCGGCATCACTGTAACACCCGTACCGCCGCCTGATATCCCAGTGTCACCGGGATAAAACAAGGGCAGAGTGAAAGGTTACTGCCCATTTCCATGGAGTCCAAGAGGACTCCATGGAAATTGGGACACGTAAGCACCAGCACCGTTGCTAATGTGACAACCATGCCGGTAGTGGCCTGAAAACCCGGCAGGTCAGGCTTGCCGGGGGATCCGTGGCCCCTACTGCATTGTTGTAGTATGGCGGTTCGGAAAGGGTGCCGGTACGTTGCTACTGGCACCCTTATTTCCGGACCGCTATACTCCGAATGTGCCCCTATGTCTAGGAAGTATACAAATGACCAAGACAATAAAGATGAAGGATTACTGATTTTCCTACGTGATAAAATCATTGGAGTAACCGTAAATTAACGTAGCCGGTATATTTGAGAGAGCATGTTTGACCCAGAGGGGTATCGCGGGGCAATAGACAGGTAACTGATGTTCATTTTAACCCATCTCAATGGCACCCACTATATTGATCTTGGAAGGGTATTGGGCTGAGTGAATCCACAGAATCGGCTTTAAAAGAGATGTAAATGAAGGAAGTCAAGGTTTGTTATCCTCAAGAGCTAACCCTGGAATAACTCCAAAGGAAGGGGTACAGGACAGCTTAGTGCTTCACCCGGGGAGACTATGGCTACCTTCTATGGGTAGCCCGAATACATCATATCACACAGAGGGCCTCAATTGTTTTGACATTTCTGGGCCTTTCTGCAGAATGTGCTTGGAGAAAAAATAACTCCTTCCTCTGGATATGACCAACCCACCCCCCCACCGCCAACCACCTCCCCTCCCCCAAGTGATGGACAAAAAGAATATGGCAATCATTTGAGCAGTATTTCTGCTGTATTACAAGACAGAATACTAATAGACCCTCTTTCAGCACAACTCTTCTGATCATACCAGATAACTGCCTGGTACTAACAGCTCTGGAACAAATGAAAGCCATTCCTTCACAAACCAAAGACCCTCCAGCAACACTTAATTCAATCCCACAAGAGTGCCAAACACTACGCAGACAAAAAACGAAGACACAGACCACATATAATCCAGGGAAGTGTTACACCAAATTCAAACTCTACTTTATTGCCCCAAGTCACACCAACTAAATGATCAATCATGTTATTGCCAAATTGGCCCTTGGTAAATATTTTCATGTCCACCCCGTCTTTCAAGTTTCTCTGTTACAGCCCATCAACAATTAATTCCTTTACCCCCATCCAATGACAACTGAACAACCTATTCATGTTGAATCAGATACAGAGTGTAAGGGTCAACCGATTTTTGGCTCATGCCATTAGCGAAAGGGGAAATATAATATGAAAATCAGGCTTGCTCTCAGCCCAAAAGGGGCAGACCAGCCACACCTGCTTGGTCAAATATCTTCTGCCAGAGACCGAAAGCAACCCCAGACATGTTTAAACCTCATTGGGCATCATCAGTGAGGTGTAGCACTATTTTCTTTTAGGCTGTCTTTGTCAATTGTACAACTTTTAGTTCTTGTTCTTTCTATGGTCCTCTCTCAGTAGTAGTTTTCCCTACAATCGTTTCTCCTCTTCTTGATATAACCTTCACGTTCTTCACAATCGTTCTGTTTTTGCTTTTGCAAAGTATTTTTGCTTCTATTTCCCTTTAGGCTTTCATTCTCACATGCTTCAACTTTGCACATATAGGGTACTTGCCATTCTTCCCAGGGTTTCCGTTCCCATTCTCTCTTAGTTCCCCACCTGTGTTGCTTAAATGTCTCTCTTATCACTTGTTGTTCACTTCCCTTCTTATCTCGACTCTTGCACAGCATTTTGATCATGGTATTCGGAGGAGATTCTCTTTTCATATACTCTCTGCCTTTCTTTACATGATTATCTACTATGTGTCTCCTGCGATTTTCACAATTCCAACCATTCAACTTTCTGATTACGGGTTCGTCTGTGAGAAAGGGACGAGTTGTTGCAGGTAAATAATGATTCCACGGCGGCCTCCCGCTCTCTCTACTCCCCCAGTACCTAGTGTGATGTGGGTAAGGGTTGTAGGGCTCAGGTCTCGCTCGGTACTTCTTCTCGCTCTCTTCGCTTGGCTCAGTGTCGGACATCTACCGTCTGCATATGCTGGTGCTTGGAAGGCACTCAGACTTCCTGTTGCTGTAGTCTCTGCCCTGTTCTGCAGGTGTCCTAGCGACCACTCTACATGCATGGCCGTGCCACTACCAAGTACTTTCTCCTTCTCTTCTGGTTCGTATCCACTTTCCTTGTTGTCCTATACACTGGGATTCCGGATTCTCGCAATCTTCTGCTCTGCTTCTTCAAAACTCAAAGGCTCTGCAATGTACCTTGAACCTACCTCCAAAATGAGCGATGACGTCGGGGGGCTTCCCCTGCATATCAGGCTCTCCTTCTGCCCAAACTTGTCACAGTTAAATACACATCTCGAGTTAAAGAGATATTTTCCTTATTTTCTTCAGACGGGTTTCTTTCTGCATTGACTTCAGACAAACATGAAACCTCTATAGTATTCTCCATGGAAGACAGTCCCATATTTGTGGCTATGGTAGTTCCTTCAGGGAGTTCCTCACAGGAACAGGAGTCCTTGTCCACAAAGGGGGAGTCTCTCCCAGTGAGGTCGCACTTGCATCAACCCCCTAAAGAGGGTCTCACGGAGCAGGCTCAGCTCTGTAGCCTCACAGAGGGGAGTATCCCCCTAGGTAAGAAGGTGCGAATACCTGCGATTCATCACAACACACTGCTTGGCATCTTGACATAAGGAGAATATGTTCAGTGCAGCAAAACCCTTGAAATTCAGTGAAAACGCTTCAGCTGAAGTGGTGTTAAGGTGTCAATTTTAATGTAACAAAACCCCTGACATTTGGAAAGTGCTGGAATTATGAGGCCCGCATTGTGCAGCCCGTATGCACCCAGATGACATCTCAAATTACATCACTGATACCACAAGTGACATCACTTATGGCATTATGAGTGACATAACTGGTACAGCACATCACACATGCAAGAAAGAGATTCAACATTTAAAAAGCGCGTTTCTGCATACAAGGGGGAATTCAGGTGCAAAGCTTGGTTGGAGATTGCATTTAAAATACTGTCCCTGTGGCAAGGCAAAGTATCTGGGTAATGTGATGATTCACAAGGTGTCATCACTTCTCCCTATGAGGGAGCCCCTTCTTATAAGGCTAGGGAGGTGAGGCTGCTACCCAATAGTCCCCCTAGGGGTAGTTTAATGCAGGAGGACCTGATGGGGAGGTACTCCCCCTCTAGGGACAAGGACGACCGCCAGGGGCACAGCACTGGCAATCCAATCACCCACATACATGCCCTAGTCCTACACTCCACCTCTAATCCATCCTCAGAGAGCAAACATATGTACTACTGTCATAGTGATGAAACCTACTTAGGAAGGACTAGGACAAGGAACAACATCAGAAGTATGAAGATTACACCTCCAAGTACTGCTACGAGGTGGCTCACCAGAATTATGGAGAGCCCCCGCGATCATACACTGCAGGTGTTGACGATAGACGGAGGCGGGACCAATTTTACATAAAGAAAAGTGAAGACAGACTTGTGGTTGTCTTCGAGGAGCAGGGAACCTGGGAGATTCGAATAATGACAGAAGCAGGCAGAGCAGCAGAGGCCGGCGAGATGTTGCAGGAGTCAACCAGGGAACCTGCACAAGCAGACTCCTCTGCCTGACCTGGAAAGAAGAGCTGTGGCGTAACCTTGGACAGGTGGACCGACGGGTCCCACAGAGATGCAGAGACAGCAAATATGGGAGATCCGCGTGAACCCTGCGGACCCTGCCAGCCAAAGGAGAAGGTACCTGGAAGCAGAAGAGCGAAAAACCCATTGCTGTAAGAACCGGAGCAGCGCCTGACCCTGTGTGAAGTTAAAGGGGGGCATGGGAGGCCCTGTGGTGACACGAAGGGAACCGCTTACGTGGGAAGCAGCCAGGGAATGCTACCTCATTACATTGGTGTGCATAAGACCATTGGACACCCAAATTAGAGACAGAAAGCATCAGAGGAAATCTTCCTCGTTACAGTTGTGGGAAACCTGAAGGTGTCTCACCCGCTAGTGCCCAGAGATCTGTCATCTAGGTGGCCAGGACACAGCCATCGCTATTGGATCCAGTTCCTGGGGGTGGACCAGTTGGGAGGGTCTCCTGGATTTTTTTTTCTAATTTGAATTTGTATAGTGCACAGCGGCCCTGAGGCATTGTGGCGCTGTTACAGAAAGGTTTTGTTTGGTACAGACATGAGTGAGGTATCGTGGTGCTGTTACGGAAGGTTATGGTTGGTACATGCATAAGTGAGTCAGGGGACGAGGCAGAAAAGGCAAAGGATAAATTACATACATTACGTACATGGAGAGAGGATCAGTTTCCTGTGGCAGTGCTAAGAATATTTCATTACATTGCATTGCATTACATACATAAAGAGAGAATCAGTTTCCTGTGAAAGTGCCAAACATAATTCAGGTGCATGGTGAGAGCATGGTTAGTTGAACAGTTTGTTTCTTAGCACTTTGCGGAAAACATTGTAGGATTCCTCTTTTCTGAGTGCGGCAGAGAGTGAATTCCAGTTCTTATGGGATAGGTGTTGGAAGCTGGAGCCTCCTGCTTTTACCCTTTTGAAGAGTGGGATCTGGATCCGGTTGGCGAGATGTGATCTGATGGGTCTGGATGATGGGTTGCGGGTAATCCTTTCTGAGAGGTAGGGAGGGGCGTTAAGTGACAGGCACTTGTGTGTGATGGCCATTGTTTTAAAGAGGATGCGCCCTCTGATAGGTAGCCATTGCGTGTCTTTCCTGGCCTGGGAGATGTGTTCCCTCTTGGGAATGCTCAAAATAACACCTTAAGAGCAGCCCTGAACATACCTAGCAGAGAACACATTTCCAACATTAGAAGAGATCATCACTGGCTAAAATTTTGTGCGATAGGATCCATCTCAAAACGATATCACTCACCTTTAAATGCCTGAACAATGCTGCACCCCCATATCTTTCAGAAAGAATGATTAGAAAAATCTCAACCCGCCCAACCAGATCTTCCAACACCCACTGCTTAGTAATCCCTAGATTTAAACCTACCAAATCCGGTGGAGCTATCTTCCCAGTTAAAGCGTCTCTATCCTGGAATGCACTTCCTCAAGCCATCAGATCTGAACAGTCATACCCCTGTTTCAGGCGTCACATGCTAAATCATATACGATCAAAGGATACTTAATGAGCTACTACCTTTGCTTCACCAATCCTGCACTTGACCATGTATGCTATTCTTTACCTATTGTACCTGATAATGTATATCATGTATCCTACTGTATTAGAAACCTGTGGATTGTACCTCTTATTTCATATGTTGTAACCAAGCTTAAAGTATGCTTGCATCTGTCACGCCCATTTACCTAAGGGTTTGGTGCGCATTACCAAATGAATAAACAAACAAAACAAAACAAACTAGGGCACGGGTGCAAAATACAATTTAGGGCAGGCAATGCAGTTAGGTGCAGAATCAAGAAGTTATGTTTATGTTTATTGGGTTTATATAGTGCTTTAATCAAAAGCGCTTTACACTATAACAACAAGGTACAATAAAGAAAGAAGCATATATACAAACATGAAGCAAGTCAGACAATATGTAGAACAATTTACTGAGGTGCAGGGGGAGAGGGAAGGGAGATGGGAGGGGGACAGGAGGTGGGTAGGAGGTTACAAATAACTGAATTGAGACCAATGGGTGACAGGAGAAGGGGAAGGGAGGGAAAGGAGATGGGAAGGGAACAGGGGAGTTGGAGAGGGGAGAAAGTAGGGAAGGAAAGTCAGGGGGAGTGGAGAAGCAGGGCTTTCAAGGAGGTGCGGAAGGATGAGTAGGTGGGAATGGAGCGGATAGAAAGAGGTAAGGAGTTCCAATGTAGGGGGGCCAAGAGCTGAAAGGAATGGAAGCGTGAGGAGGCGCATGGGGCAGGGGGTACAATGAGTAAGAAGAGGTCAGCAGAGCGGAGTGAGCGGAAGGGAGTGTAAAATGAGAGGAGGGAAGAGAGATGGGGGGCGAGTTTATGTAGGGATTTGAAGACTAGACAGAGGAATTGAAATTTTAGTTGCGAGAAGAAGGGGAGCCAGCTAAGCTGAGAGAGTGAGGTGGAGATAGAATCACGGGGACCGAGGAGACACAGAGTACAGACAGAGGAGTGTTAGATGGATTTTAGGGGGGCCGGATTTGAGACAGGGAGTCCAAAGAGGAGAGAAGAGCGGTGGGGAGTCATAATGTCGAAAAAAAAATGTCGACAGACAAAAATGTCGACAAAATAATGTCGAAAAAAAAAATGTCGACTTTCGTTTTTTTAAATTATATATTTATTTTAGGGGTTCGGGAGTAAAAAAAAGGGAAAAATAAAAAAAAGGGGGGGGAAAAAAATGCATTGAAAAAAAAAGTCGACATTTTTTTTTTCGACATTTTTTTTTCGACTTTTTGACTGTCGACATTTTTGTTGTCGACATTATGACTATAAACCGAGAAGAGCAGTAGAAGAGGCGGGAGAACATAAGGGAGGAGATTAAGAGTTTGGTAGCGTGGAAGGTGAAGGAGGAGCGGATCTTACGGATGTTGAAGAGATGGTGCCGACAGGCATGAGAGGTGAGAGAGATGTGGTTAGAGAAGGAGAGGGAAGAGTCAATGTGGAGACCAAGGTTGCGAGCAAGGGTGGAGATGGGGAGATTGGAAGGGGGAAAGTTGATGAAAGGATGGGGGTAGGGGAAAGCGTGTTAGGAGGAAAGAAAAGGACTTCAGTCTTGTCAGTGTTGAGGGAAAGAAAATGTGATGACATCCAGTTTTTGATGGCCGTAAGGCAGGAAGAAAGAGTGTGGTGGAGGTCGGGAGTGAAAAAAGAGAAGGAGAGAAAGAGTTGGGTGTTATCCGCGTAGAAATGGTGAGAAATGCCAAAAGAAGAGATAACGGGGTCAAGAAGGGAGAAGAAGTTATGGCATAGGCATAGATGTATATGGCATAGATCTCTATGGGGCAGGGCACAGGATGCAAACTAGGGCAAGGGTGCAAAATACAAAATACAATTTAGGGCAGGCAATGCAGTTAGGCGCAGAATCAAGCAGTTATGGCATAGGCAATAGATATGGCATAGATCTTGTATGGGAGGAAACATCGTTTAGGCCCCCTCCCCTCCATTCCCTTCACGCGCGCACACTATGCTCATCCCATGGCTCCCCATGCGCCTGTAGCCAGAGGTGCCGGACAGCCTTGGGACGACACATACGGGTGCAACGTCCATAAGAGGGCTGAAGAGGGCTGATTACTGACTCCATTTTGTACTGAACCCCAACTCCATTTTGTACATGCCAAAGCGGGCCTCACAGGAAAGCCAGCCTGCAGACCTGCAGCTCTGCCCTGGCGCTGCACTCAGTTAGCCAGCTATTCCCCCGCCCTCTCCCCTCTCGTGTCCCTGCAGCTGCCTTGTTCTCACGGAAGACTGGGCGCGAATGGCTACAAATTTAACACTGTATGTCTCGCCTTCCTCCTTACGTCACGGACCTGTGAATGACCGGGCAAGTGCCTCGGCCTGGAAAAAACCATTCATCTCCACAAACATGCCTCATTACTTGCAGACGCTACCCCTAAGATATATAGCGTGTGTAACCCCCAACCTCGCACCCCTTTTGATGTGGCAGATGCATGCCCCACGACTGTGTGCCACCCTGTTTCACCCACAACGCTAATCCCACCTGAGGCCATAAATTATCTCCTGTGTTAACGTGTAAGGGAGCTGTCCCTATGAGATGTAACAGAACGTTCAATACTTAATCCATCAAACTTGATTACAATGAATGCAATATCATGATCCACATGTTGGTGTTCTATAAAACGAGTTACATGTCTTTCAGTACCAAATGCTCTTACAAATGTATTAGATGCTAGGTGACCCGTATGTGATGATGTAAAATGTATGATCCACATGCTCACTTGTTTTTCAGTACTGTACATACTCGCAAATGTATTGAGATGTTATATGGTTCCTGTATGCAATATAAAAGGTGCGGCCACGAGACTAATGTAAATAAAAGCAATTCTGTAGCACAGGTGACCATGGTATATGTGATAACAGAGCACATGATATAGTCAGAACCTGCTTTCTACTTGTTGTAAATGAAGTGACAGTAAACATGATCGAACCCCATTGCAATGGTTCACTTATAATTCCACTAATCGAACTGGGCCAAACTTGAAAATCCACCTTTTTTCCTCCTTTTGATAGTGATGCGGCCAAAGGCCCATGGCTAACTGAATGTCTTAATGCCTTAATGCAACAAATGTATCCACTCCTACTTCCACTAGGCCCGCACAGAATGCTCGCCCCCTGACACAAGATGAACCCCTTACCTTCTCCCTGTCAGGGACACAAGACAAATGTATGTATACATAACATGTGAAATATATGGTTCTCACCCCAAATGTCATGATGTCAATGGTTATTTTTTATGAGTGTCTTTTATTACATACTCTTGAAGTTGTGTTTAGATTAGAGAGTTAGTATCAATCACCTTATCTGGAGCCACATAACCTTCACCTCACACTGACCAACCCGGCTGATGCACGTGATGTCCGCCTTCCCGCCAAGCAACTATCCAATCATCTGGAGGAGGCGCCTACACAGCTATACTGGATTTGTGACTCTACCAATGAAAATGGAACTTCTGTAACTTATAGAATGTCGTCATTTATGATGCTGTAACCCTTTTTAAAGTACTGTCAGAGTGATATTGGGCAGAGCACTCTCGGAGTTTGCAGAGTTCTCTGCTTGCCCTATTTTGGTTTTAGATAAACTTTACTTTTACTTCACCCGCACTTGGTCTTGGTCTCAATCCCTCCTGGGGTGTGTCCATTATTGACTCTCATTGGGGAGTTTGAATTACATTTTGGGGGACTACTCACTTTCATTTGGTGACCACTGGACGTGATTTCGTCCTTCTGTTCCTTCAGGCACGAGATGTCCCCGGCCACAGGGAAGACCCCGGGCGCACCCCCTCAAAAGCTGCCGGTACACCTAGACGTGCACACGCAGTAGGGCGAGAGGGTGTACGGGTCCCGGCTTTGCAAAAACCCACCGTACCGCTCACCGGAGCTGGGCGCAGCCATCGGGGCTTGACAGACCGGATCAAGACGGACACGTATCAAGTGCGAGCGACATTAAAAGGCCACGGGGGGGGGAAGGAAAGGAAAAGTAGTGTAAGGAGTCAGTTAGAGGGATAATGGGGATTGAACAGAGGGAAACTAGAGGGGAGAAAATTCATATAATAGAGGGAGAATTCTTGGGCTTAATCTATTCTTTTCTTTCTGCATATGGCCATTAGGACAGTTAAGGAGATTACGAGGTGAAAAGGGATACGGGAACCTAGCTCCACAAGGGGGTGGAAGGCGGCGCTGCATAGTGCTATCTCGACTAGTACAGGATATAACGAGCAAAATAAGTGGAAACAGTAGGAGTCTTATATAAGGAGAAGAATCGGAATAGAACTTAGAAGCACTTCATCTTTTCTCTTTAGTAAGGGGACACTCATAGACGGGGAGTGCATAAGGGACTAAGATAAGGAACGGGCTGGAACATCAAGGGGAAATATTGTGAGGATAAAGGGGGACAGGTAGGGAGGATTTATGTTAAGTGTTAAATGAAGTACGTTTTAAGCTCATTGTTGTGTAATTTAAATGTTTATGTCTGTTGCGCATAATTTTAATGAATAATTAATGATAGAAGCAATATGGTATAATTGTTTTGTTAACACACTCTGTCATAGTAAGTGTGACAGATTGTGGTCTGGCAAATACAGTGTCACAGAGGTGACACACAAAGGAGTGATTTATTGAAATACAGTGAATTGAATTGTTATATTGACTCACAAGGGTGAGAAGGTATTGCTGTAACAGTATGGGTGCGGAGACACCACTGTTACATATTTGCTAAACGTTTGCCAGGGTACACAGACAGGATCACCAAATATCATGATCAGTGGATCACAGAATTAAAAGGGGAAGTGGCCCAAAGTAGGGTTGTTTGATAAAAATGTTCTAGACATGGTAGCAACCTGTTTGTTTGTAAAATACAAGGGTAAACAACTCCAGAACAGACGAGAAATATTAGACTTATGGAGACTTTGAGGAAGTACGTCCTAGCAAGGTGAAAGAACAGGGCGCATCTCCCCTGGCAGCAAGGAGCAGTGAAAGGGAGGGGGAAGAGAGGGGGCCAAGCTAGAGGTTGCACGGTTATATCCCCTCCTGCCAAAGCTGGGACCAGCAGAGGGGTATAGTGACCCAGTGTATGTGTCAAAGCCCAGGTCACCCTCTGCGCCCCAGCCAACAGCCCCAGCACCACCCCCATATGAGTGTCGAGGAGCAAGTGGACAGGTGAGTACCCCTGCAATAGATATTGAAAAGTTCACCCAAGATTTAGACTCACGATTAACAATGGCCTGGACAGAATTATCACGGTTAAGAGATGTATGTGAGCAAGGGGCTCTCCTACCCCCAGAACAGAACACACGCAGATGTCCCAATCACTTGAGAGGTCAGCAGAGGAGGGATGGAAAAAGGGAGAAAATGTGTTCCAAATTAATGATACACCCACAAGAATAATAGAAATAGATCAAGCAGTGAGCGAGATGGGTGCGGAAGGAGGGGACATGGCATCAGACAGGGAAGAAGAATATTGGTGTGATATAGAAGAACAAGAAGACGAAGAGAGGAGGTTGGGTGTGCGACAGGTGGGGGGCAACAGGAACAGAACAGTCTCCCTTGGGGAGGGTGATGGAAGATGAATGGCATGGAAGGTTAAGGAACAGGATGGGACGAATGGCAGTATTGGGGAAAAAGAGAGTGAAGGTAAGTACAGGGAAATCAACAAATTAGAACTACCATTGATACACACAGGGGGAGGAAGACCCAATTATATACCCTGCGCCCAGATGGATAAAGTGAACTTGCTGAAAACTTTGCCCCCGCTCTCGGGAGGGGCAAGTAAATGGATCTATGCATTTGAGAAAAACACTGCCAGAGTTCCTCTAGCAGTAGGTGATGTTAAAAGTCTATTAGTATCCGCAGTAGGTGACCAAGCTAACAGGGTATGGGCAAAGGCAGGATTCCCCAGAATAACACTAGACTGCGATCGCCATGATGGGGCATCCTTTAACACAGTAAGAGCCAGAGTATGGGACGCATTAAGAGAGGCTTTCCCAGATACACCAGATTTACAGTCTGTAATGCAATGCACAATGGGGGAGGACGATGCGATGGCTTACAATCTTCGGGTGCAGGAGATGTGGAGAGCAGAGACGGGCACGGCTTGGGATCAATCCACCTCCCTATTCTATTTCATAATTAAACAAGGGCTCCCGAAGGAGGTGCAAAAGGCTCTTGATAAAATAGCTGGCATAGAAGCCAAGGGCTGGCCAGAAATACAGAGCATTATAGTGAAATATTGCAAAAGAATCAAAGAAAGAGAAAGGAAGATAGTCCAAAAGAGACTGGCAGACGAGGCTAAATTAATACAGACAAAACTAGTGAAGGTCATAGCTGCAGTAGCCGCCCTCCCAGCAGAAAGAGAACGAGAGGAGGAGGAAGGGCCTATAGCAATACAAGCAAGGATGGCCGCAAATTGGGCAGGAAATGGACAGGGACAGTGGAATGGCAAGGAACAATATGGAGGGCCACAATGGCAAGCAAGGAGCGCCCATGGAGGAAGAGGTGGGTACAGGGGGTCCAGAGGGGGTGGGTACGTGTATGGAGGTTATGGAGGACAAAGCCCCAGAGGAGGAAGACAAGGGACATGCTGGAAGTGTGGGAGGTGGGGACATTTCTCAAGAGAGTTTCGAAGCCGCCCCATGAACCCCTACCAAAACGAACAACAGTATGGCCACTCCCACCCAGGAAGCCCACATGGGTTGCCTATGGGTGGTGGTAGGAGGGAAGAGCAACCCGATCCTAGGTACATAGACGAACACAGAGCACCTCCACAAAACGCACAACAACACACACAGTCCCGAAAACAAGAACACATGGCACCGGTTCGCGGAGATCCCTTTGTCACCACAGAAAATGGTGCCCCCGCACCTTTCAGAGGAACAGCAGTAGTGTTGGGTAATATTTTTGACAATGGAGAAAACACAAGATATTCTGCATTGGACATCCCACAGAGAGCACTTGCATGTCCAGTACTATCAACGACCCTCAACGCAGCCGAGGAACCACTGGTGGGGGCGGAGATAGGGAACAAACAGTTCATTTTTATGGTAGACTCGGGAGCAGAAAAAACGTGCCTACGAGAAGGCAGGTTTCCGTTGTCCAATCATAAAATGGAGACGCAGGGGTTTTCTGGGGCGTGGTTGAGGTTCCATACAGAGAAGAATTGGAGGTAACAGTGGGAGGAAAAACAGTGCCAGCACCCCTACTGCATTATGAAGACTCACCCATAAACTTACTGGGGAGGGAGCTCCTTAGCAAGCTTAACATGACCATCTCGTTCACAGACAGAGGAATAGTGTGTTCAACTCCTGGGATATGTGCAATGTGCGCCATGCTAGTAATACACACACAAGCCACGGCCCAGGAGGCGCGTGGGGTACCTGTAGATCCACACATGTTCATCCAAGGGTTAAAGGCCCTGGCACAAGTTGTGCCTGATTTAAAACGTCAAGAATGGAGAGTGCCATCAGAATTTGTGCTTCGCCCCATAACACGCCCAGAAATAGTAACAGGGTCAGTGGTGTCCCTATATTTACATGGGTGCAGGTGTCATCACAAAGGATAGCAGTGATTGTGCTAGACATACATGGATGCAAATGGCGAACAGTGCTGTGTATAAATGCCAACACAGCCTTGCGAGATCTGTCTGACGAGGACATTTTTTCTGATTCAGACAGTGATGGGGAGATAATAATGGAGATAGCAATTCCCTGTGACATAATGATCCAGGAAATACAAGTGCCACTCCCCCTCATGGCCATAGTGAGCGTGCCACCAACATTTTTCAATTAAGACATGCAACATGTACCACCAGAATTGTGGACAACTGGCACATGATGTAAGTGTGTTGCGCAAGTTACCATCTGTAAAAATTAAACTCAAGCGAGGGGCATTGTTGCCCGGGTAAAACAGTACCACCTGCCACGAGTGGCAGAAGAAGGGATAAAAGAAACAGTACACGCCCTAATGCAGCAAGGGATCAAAGTACCTTCAAATTCTCCTTGTAATACTTGCATCTATCCGATCAAAAAAGCAAAGGGAGGGGCTTGGATGATGATACACGATCGACGCCCCCTCAATGACATCATACAATAGGAATTCCCACTTGGCCCGAACCCTGCATCGATATTATGCAGCGTAACCAAAGACGCAACATGTTTTACAGTGGTGGATTTGAAAAATGCATTTTTCTCGGTACCACTGGATCCCGACTCACAGTATCTGAAAGCCTTCACCCTGGGGGGAAAAGATACGAGCATTGCAGACTGCCCCAGGGATATTGTGAAAGTCCAAGTATATTTAACCGAATATTGCATGAAGATCTTGGAAATATTGACACAAAGAGTACGATCATTCAGTACGTGGATGATCTCTTGATTTGTGGGAAAAATGAAAATGAATGCAGACAGGATTCCATAACACTATTGAAACTAATAGCACAAAAGGGCTACAAGGTGGACAAACAAAAGTTGCAGTATTGTTTGACAGAAGTATTGTATTTGGGCCAACTGATATCAAAAGAAGGCAAATGAATAATACCCGACAGAGCAGCAGCTGTGTGAGCTGTAAGTGAGCCCAGAACAGTGAAAGAGATGCAGACATTTCTCTGCATTTGTGCAACTATTGCCGTGCCTGGAAATCAGAATAAGCAGGATACACAAAACCTCTTCTGCATGCACTAAAAGAAGCACAAAGGGAAAACACAGTAGTACAATGGACACAGGAAATGCACACTGCCTTCAACACATTGAAAGAACTGATATCGACAGCACCCGTCCTAGCGACACTAGATTAAGAGCACACATTTTATTTATTCAAACATTGTGATGGAACACTCATGACAGCAGTACTGACACAAAAAACATTGCTGGGCCACAAGCCTCTAGCGTACTACAGTGGTACACTAGATGCAGTGATGCAGGGACACTTCGCTTGCAAACAAGCCCTCGCAGCCGCGGCGTTCGCCATTGAAAAAAGTGCAACAATTGTGATGTAATGCTCAGTGACATTATACGTAGAGCATTCATTGCTTGCCATACTTGAAAGATCATAAAGTACATTAACAACACAGAGAGCCACAGCCTACGAAATTCTATCAAGTGCTAATATACACATAGTGCGTTGTAAAACAGTGAACCCGGCTACACTTCTCACAGAAGCATGCACAGTGGAATATATGCAAGGTCATGATTGTGCCACATACAAGGGGGAAGATGATGGTACACCCACAGCCAATGCAGATGTCCTGACTGAAGGCGAAGTGTATTTTGTAGATGGATCAGAATCAATAAATGGTGAAACAGGAGAAAAACATGTAGGGGCGGCAGTGGTACGTTTGGAGGAAGGAGAGTATGAAATGATTCTAGAAAAAAAGTTGCCTGCCCACTTCTCAGCACAAGCAGCTAAACTAGTGGTGCTAATTGAAGCAGTGCATGCAGCCAAGGGAAGCGCACTAACAATATACACTGACTCTGCATACATGACTACCACGGTACATGGGGGATTAGCAGGTTGGGGAAGAAGAGGATTCAGAAGGGCAGATGGGTCCCCTGTGCAGCATGCAGAAATGCTTGCAGAATTAATAGAGGCATTAAAGGAGCCAACAGTTGTAGCATTAGTAAAATGCCAGGCCCGCACAAAAAAGAATGGCATCATCTCATTAGGAAACGCGGACGCTGCTGCAAAAGAAGCGTTTTACCTAACTAAAGAAATAACAGGTGAGTACATATTGCAAAGACATGTAGAGGAAGAGCAAGAGGAGGGATACAACTCCATGCCAGTCTCACAGATACTAGAGTTGCAGCAGGATGCGCCAGAGGAGGAAAAGGAACTATGGGCAAAGAGAGGGTGTAGTCAATCCTCCACTGACTTTTTCTGGCGACAGAACAAAACAGTTAAAGTAGTTATGACAAGGAAACTACTAGAAATAGCATTCCAGCAGCTTCACTTCCCAGCCCACAATGCTAAACAGCATATTGCAGCAGACATTCAGAAAAATTGGTTTGTGCCAGGGCTACAAGAGCAGATATCTAAAATGGTGATAGAGTGTACCACATGTCAAACATATAATTCAGGAATGACATTGAGAACATTACGAGGAACATTGCCTAGGCCAAGTGGACCCTTTCAAGAACTGCACATAGACTCAGCAGATATGGGAGAAAGGTGTAATGGATCACGGTACTTGATAGTGGTGGTCTGCGCCTTTTCGAGGTGGGTGGAAGCAGGTACATGCGCCCACCCTGACGTGAAATGCGCGGCGTAATTTCTAGTGAGGGAGGTCTTTTCCCGTTGGGGAATATGCGATGTCATATGTTCCGACAATGGAGCGCTTTTCGTCAATGACCTGTTCAAATCAGTAACAACAATGCTGGCCATCACCCACAAATTATGCACGATTTATCACCTGCAATCAAATGGCGTTGTTGAGAAAATTATTACGCTCACCTGGTATCCACGGGGGCGTCACACGACACTGGATGGAGGTCTAAGTGCTATCCCAGACCCCTCTCTGCTTGGTTATTTGCCAGATGTTGGGTAGCGCTTATAACAGGAGAATGGAGGGTTAAGATACTGGTTCTGTAATGGGTGGACTCCCACCTCCCTCTGGTCCAAATCCCCTCCCTTGGGATTATTGCTCACATTAGGTTTTTGTGCGTTGAACTCTCTGTCCTGCGTCTCTGTGCAGGGGAGCCTGGTTGGTGTGGGCGTTCAGTGGACCTAGTTGCTTCACTGGTCCGTGTGCCCTTATGTCAGGTCCAGACCGGCTGTGACTCCGACTTTGCTTGCTGTCTTCCAGGTGAGTTATAATGTCTTTTCCGTCTTTCTTCTGTCTCTTTCTTTCCCTCCATTTTCTCTGTCTTCTCGGCGTCTTGCTCCACTACGCTGTTCCCTAACAATGTCTCTTTTTGTTTTCACAGGGATGGTTGCGATCTCAGAGTTGCTGCACCGATGGCGAAGACCATGATGAGTTATTTATGCGTGGAGCGCTGCACTGTTTGTTGGTGTTAATTGCAAACCTGTGTTCTCTTCCCTTCTTTGTACAGGTTGCAGTGATGTTCCGGAGTGATGAGCGATCAAAGCGCTGCTTGCCCAGGTAAGTGCTTTGTTAATGCTGACCTTGTTCCTTCTCCCTTGCAGGTTGTGGTGAAACCCGGAGGTGGGCGAGGTAAGAGAAGCGCAGGGTGCTGCCAGGACTTGCTGCTTGCCCAGGTAAGAATTGTTATTAATGCTGTCCTTGTTTCTTTACCTTTGCAGGTTGTGGCAAACTCCGGAGATGGGCGAGGTAAGCGAAGCGCAGGATGGATTCAAGACCGGTTACTTCACAGGTAAGTGTTCTTGCTCGCTAATGCTGTTCTTGTTCTTACAGTTTATTAATGGAATCCAGATCTAGGGCTTCAGGATCGGGCCGCCGGAGAAGCAGATGAGCAGGAGCTGGACACGGTGAGCGTTACGCTGCAGGAGAACAGTATAACGCAAAGCGTGTTCTGCTGTTTGGGTGTGGTTTAAATAGCCCAGGTAAAGTAGTTCCAGGCAAAGTAGTTCCAGGTCCAGCCACACCCAAAACACTAGACCGCATGGCTTGGTTCTAAAGACCTGAGCTGTGCAATAGGCCTCAATGTTGGATTAAGGTCCAAAACTGGTATTGCTTTATTCCTGATCATGAGCCTGGCGCCAAAGGCGCCATGACTGACTCCATGTATGTTTATGATGGAGTTTTAAGGCCCTTGGGGCCAGTGTGAGGGGCTTTAGCCCCACTGCTGTTAGGGGGCTGTTATACCTGAGGGGGCCAGGGGCATGGATCGTGACAAAAATAAACAGACTCCTTAAAAGTAGACTGTCAAAACTATGTCACACATTAAAGAAAAATTTGGTATATTGTTTACCTTTGGCCCTATTTGAATTGAGAAACCAGCCCAGCAAGGACCACCACTTGTCCCCCCACAAGATAGTAACAGGAAGATGCATGCACACAGTGCACTCCCCATTAAGAAGGCAGTCCGATGCACACAGAAGTGCAACAGTGTTAGGGAAAGAATTCCAAGAGTACTTGAAACAACTTACCAAAGCAGTACGCATGATCGCAAAGCAGCTAGCACCCCCCCTTGACACAAGAAACAGCGAGTGACACAGTAACCCCCGCCACAGATAGCCCAAGCTGGCAGCTGATGCCAGGGGAGATGATATATGTGAGAAGCTTTGTACATCGGTGGAATGCACCACAATTCCATGGTCCATATGAGGTAGTGTATTGCACGCCTACTGCAGTGAAGGTGAAGGGCCTGAGATATTGGATTAATTTGTACGACGTATGCAAAGCACATAACAGTGTAGGGCAAAATGAAGAAGGAAACAGGCCAGAGAAGAAACATAAACGTAATAATGGAGAACAGGTAGAATGGATAGATGTTTGAAACAAACAGAGGGAGGAAAATAATAATGAACCTGATGAAACTATGTGTAAATAATGTATTATAAATGATAAATGTGAAAAAGGAAAGGAGGCATTCAAATAATGGTGTTGGAAAATACTCTCTCTCTCTCTCTCTCTCTCTCTTTCGTATTGGTTCTCTAGATTTAATAATGATTTTATGGATGGTCAAAAGAATATTAACTGAGAGAAAATGTGTATAAAGTATAAAGAGCTCTAAGTATAAGTTATAATGATGAAAAAAAGTAGTTAGATGAATGTATGCTTAACACGCTCTTTTATCTCATTCTCTAGGAGTATCCATGACAACGGAGGGGCCCCAATGTGAACAACAGTAAATTAGATATTAATAGGAATAGAGAATTTAACTTAAGACAATATTCATATGAATGTGGTTTGTTTTTCTGTGCAGTAATTTTCTTTTCAATGTTGTTTGGCCTAGTAGTATATTGGGCCATAGCATTCATATCTATCGATCTGAATGGGGGGATGGGGGTCAGAATTGGTGAAACAGGGCACCCATCTCATATGGGATGGATTTAAATTGATTTGGGCACACAGGACCCATAGAAACGGCTCGCACGATGACAATCATACAATCAGCACTCCTGCTCCTGTAAATCCCACTACTCGTTATAAAGAATCAGAGTTCAGGATTTATGAGATGAATGACCCAGGCCCTTCGGAATTCTCCTGGTTACATGATGATCCCTATCCAACCGTATTATTAACACCAACCAAACTTGAACAACACACAGTAAACACAATCAGTGTGAAAAATATTGATGAAAATACTGTTGAGAGGTATCTTGCGCTATATAATGAATGGGAAAGGGGGGGGCGGGATATTTCCAATCCAACATGAGGAAGTAAAGCACTGGGACGTCCAGGAAGGAATAGGAGGAGGAGGAAAAGGGGGGCGGGACGAAAGGGATATGATGAGTACCATGGGCTGGGACTAGATACGATAGAAGACCTGCAACACCCACACCACTCTTACAAATGGTAGGCAGACATGAGTACCACCGCAAAACAGACAACAAATGAGAGCTGCTATGTGTGCTCTCTGATACCCAATGCCTCGGGTACTCCTAAAGTGCTGTTACCAGAAGAGTCACCTGTTGCAGAGGCACAGTGTCTCCTTCATCTCGCACTATGCAGAATAAAAAATACTTTTCAAGCACACATGGTTTCATTTGAAATACTGCAGAATGAGAAGACATGCTACGCAAAACCACAAGGAGTAATCTGTCTGAAAGAACCTTTTTTGCTGATCAAAGGAACATTATATTCGGACAATAAGAAGAGCAAATAACATGCAAAACAGAGGCACTGCGAGGACTGTCAAACGAAAAATTACAATGGATCCATAGAACAGGCGCCACGATATGGACCCAACACATCACGAAGCTCATGTGGGTAACGGCCCTCGAAAAACCATTCAAACTGTAGAAGGAGATATCATATGAGCTGTGCTTCCACAGAGAGGGAAAAGTAAATCTGAGTGCAAACAAGAACTGTAGCAAAACCCTCATCATCCCAGACGAGAAAAAAGGAACGGTTGCATTAATGGACACTTACTGGGTTTGCGGCAAACAGGCGTACCTGCACCTTCCAGTCATGGATGGGCACGTGCTCCCTGGCAATGCTGCATTCCGCTCTGATGGTGATACCCGAAAGCCATTTCCAAGAGGGAGGGGGCCATCTACAATCAGAGATCCGTCTCGCGAAAAAGAACATTGTCAAACTATATCTCCAAGGCATCCTCCAAACTTTTGGCACAGATTCCAGATCAGTTCTGACTGTTCAACTCTGCCAAGACGTTCTTTGCTTCCCTTGTTCCAAGCATCCAGGCACGGGCCAATGCAAAATGGCTCCAAATAACGCGCTGTGAACTGATCCAATTGGCCAACGACACAGAAGAGGGGTTCAACGTGATAAAGGTCGAGCTAAGGGCCCTGCGGTTGATGACGATGCAGAACAGGTATGTCCTAGACCTGTTGACAGCTATGGATGGTGGTGTTTGCGAAAAAATCGGGAGCGCATGTTGCACTTTCGTACCTTCGTACCTTCTGCAGACACGGACAATGGAACTTTATCGGATGTCATAACAGCCGTGCACAAACTTGGCGAGCGTATGAAAGAGGAAGGAGGGGTACAGCCCAGCACTTGGTTCGACGACATGTTTTCGTGGGTATCGTCCTGGCTCGGAATGACTGCCAAACTATTAATACCCACCATCGTTTTTCTTCTTTTGATTTTTTGTGTGTGCCAATTAGGCCTTAGGTGCTGCACAAATGCAATACCTAACAGTGCAATGATGATGGTGACAATGGGCAGTGCAAAAGGAGTGGTACAGATGACACACGAGGCACAAGTACAAACAGGAGATGACTCAGAGCCAAAATATAGAATGTTGCCATATATGACACAGGGTATATTGTAGACAGGTTATATCACACAACAATTAAAGAGCCCCGTGAATTAGCATTATACGATGAAGTGCGGGTTGACCTGGAAGGGGATGGGAGTTGCATTTACATGACATGCAGCCTGGATGAGTATGCCTGGGCAGGAGAGAGCCTGAGGGCAGTATGCAGAGCCTGGATGCCACGCAAGGGAACACCCGCATGGGATGGGGCAGTGGCAGAAGAAGAAGAGCGCAAAAGGTTAGGTGAATTACAATATTTGTTACTTAAGTAATGAAAGGGGGCAATGTATGGGAGGAAACGTCGTTTAGGCCCCCTCCCCTCCATTCCCTTCACACGAACACATTATGCTCATCCCACGGCTGCCCATTCGCCTGTGGCCAGAGGTGCCGGACAGCCTCGGGACGACACATACGGGTGCAACGTCCATAAGAGGGCTGAAGAGGGCTGATTACTGACTCCATTTTGTACTGAACCCCGACTCCATTTTGTACATGCCAAAGCAGGCCTCACAGCAAAGCCAGCCTGCAGGCCTGCAGCTCTCCCCTGGCGCTGCGCACAGTTAGCCAGCTACTCCCCCCACCTCCTCCCCTCTCGTGTCCCTGCAGCTGCATTGTTCTCACTGAAGACTGGGCACAAACAGCTACAAATGTAACACTATCTCTCGCCTTCCTCCTTACATCACAGCCCTGTGAATGACAAGAGCCTGGGCCTGGAAAAAACCATTACTCTCCACAAACATGCCTCATTATTTGCAGACGCTAGCCCTAAGATATATAACGTGTATAACCCCCAACCTCGCACCCCCTTTTGATGTGGCAGATGCATGCCCCACGACTGTGTGCCAGCCTGTTTCACCCACAACGCTAATCACACCTGAGGCCATAAATTCTCTCCTGTGTTAACGTGTAGGGGAGCTGTTCCTATGAGATGTAACAGAACGATCAATACTTAATCCATCTAACTTGATTACAATTAATGCAATATCATGATCCACATGTTGGTGTTCTATAATATGGGTTACATGTCTTTCAGTACCAAATGCTCTTGCACATGTATTAGTTGCTAGGTGACCCATATGTTATGATGTAAAATGTATGGTCCTCCTCCTCATTTGTTTTTCAGTACTGTACATACTTGCAAATGTATTGAGATGTTATAAGGTTCCCGTATACAATATAAAAGGTGCGGCCACGAGACTAATGAAAGTAAATCAATTCTGTAGCACAGGTGACCATGGTATATATGAAGACAGAGCACACAATATGGTCAGAACCTGCTTTCTACTTGTTGTAAATGAAGTGACAGTAAACATGATCGAACCCCATTCCAATGGTTCACTTATAATTCCACTAATCAAACTGGGCCAAACTTGAAGAGCCAAAGGGCCCTCTCTCCCCTCTCCAGCAGCCCTGCGCACGAAGAGCGCACTGCCCCCACCTTTTTTCCTCCTTATGATAGTGATGCGGCCAAAGGCCCATGTCTAACTGAATGCCTTAATGCAACAAATGTATCCACTCCTACTTCCTCTAGGCCCGCTCAGAATGCTCATTCTCTTGCCCCCTGACACAATATGACCCCCTTACCTTTCCCCCTCTCAGGGACACAAGGCAAATGTATGTATACATAACATGTGAAATATATGGTTCTCCCCCCAACTGTCATGATGTCAATGGTTATTTTTTATGAGTTTCTTTTATTTCATACTTTTGAAGTGGTGTTTGGATTAGAGAGTTAGTATTAATCACCTTATCCGGAGCCACATAACCTTCACCTCACACTGACCAGCCCGGCTGATGCACGTGATGTCCGCCTTCTCGCCAAGCAACTATCCAATCATCTGAAGGTGGCGCCTACACAGCTATCCTGGATTTGTGACTCTACCAATGAAAATGTAAATTCTGTGACTTATAGAATATCGTCATTTATGATGCTGGAACCCTTTTTAAAGTACTTTCAGAGTGATATTGGGCAGAGCGCTTTCAGAGTTTGCAGGGTTCTCTGCTTGCCTTATTTTGGTTTTAGATAAACTTTACTTTTACTTTCACCCGCACTTGGTCTTGGTCTCATTCCCTCCTGGGGTGTGTCCATTACTGACTCTCATTGGGGAGTTTGAATTACATTTTGGGGGACTACTCACTTTCAAACTCTGTGGGGCAGGGCACAGGATGCAAACCAGGGCCCTTGGTGCAAAATACAGTACCAATGCGATCTGTGTCACAGGTAGGACGGTCGAGTTGGGGCAGGCAAAGCAATTAGAGAAGGTGCGAGAATGAGGATCACCTCTGGCAGGGGCTAATAATATGCATCGCCATGGCTAGTGATACAGTTCAACACTTTGATAGTTATCCACAGTTGGAGAGCTGGCTGTGAACAGGGCGACAGGCACACCGTGACGAGTAGGGTGAAAGTTGTGACAGTTCAGATGATAGTGCATAGTTCAGTACGTTGGTTATGTGCAGCAACTTTGGATGTGGGTGCTCATATGACCAGGAGAGGGCACTAAGCAGCTCACATAATGCAGGTCATAGGCGGTTGGCAATCTTAGCAGCTCGTAGAGTAAGAAGACAGCAGAGATTCTGGATACTGTGGAGGTAAGAGAGGTGAGACAGCAGAGGGTATCTGCCGTATATGTGGTGTGTACGAGTGCGATACGATGAGCAGCGAGGATAAGGCACCGCTTACCTGAAGGAGATGTTGCGCTGGATATTTAGGATCAAGGTTTTAGGGGCAATGGTGTAGTACGGTTGCATGGCTCTCCCGCGGACAGCAAGCAGGCGGCCTTATTCGCATTGCTTTTTTGAAAAGGCGGGCTTCCGCCTGCCGGCGGAGTTGATTGGTACAGAAAGGGGTAATATAACGTTGTTTAGGCAACGCAGTGGGAGCCTCGGTCTGATCTGAATGGAGGAAGGATACCGGCCATCTTGGGATCAGGCGATGTTGACTATGGGCTCAGAATTAGACAAAAAGCACTTGAAATCAGCTGTTTTGAGGTCACTGAAGCATGGTAGTGGGGCTACCTTGAGGCACTAGTGCTCACCATTCCAGTGCACAGCGCGAGCCAGCTGATGCATGTTCCGTCGCTCGAGGAACTGCAGGCAGCATGGATGATCCCAGCAACTGCTCCAGCAGTTGTTGAGGAGGTGGTGAAGGCGCTCCGGCCCTCTCTGCTTCCAAGGTTATGTGTTTGAAGAGGAGGCGCAGACAGGGCCGTATTCGCAGGCCTTTTTCGAAAAGGCTGGCTTCCGCCTGCCTGCGGAGTTGATTGGTACAGAAAGGGGCAACGTTGATTAGGCAACGCAGTGGGAGCCTCTGTCTGATCCGAATGGAGGAAGGACACCGGCCATCTTGGGATCAGGCAATGTTGCCTACAGGCTCAGAATTAGACGAAAAGCACTTGAAATCAGCTGTTTTGAGGTCACTGAAGCATGGTAGTGGGACTACCTTGAGGCACTGGTGCTCACCATTTCAGTGCATAGCGCGAGCCAGCTTATGCACGTTCCGTCGCTCGAAGAACCGCAGGCAGCGTGGATGATCCCAGCAACTGCTCCAGCAGTTGTTGGGGAGGTGGTGAAGGGGCTCCTGCCCTCTCTGCTTCTAAGGTGATGTGTTTGAAGAGGGCGAGCAGACAGGGCCTTCTTCACAGGCCTTTTTTCGAAAAGGCTGGCGGAGTTGATTGGTACAGAAAGGGGTAACGTGGCTTAGGCGACGCAGTGGGAGCCTCAGTCTGATCCGAATGGAGGAAGGACACCGGCCATCTTGGGATCAGGCGATGTTGACTACGGGCTCAGACTTAGACAAAAAAGCACTTGAAATCAGCTGTTTTGAGGTCACTGAAGCATGGTAGTGGGGCTACCTTGAGGCAATGGTTCTCACCGTTTCAGTGCACAGCGCGAGCCAGCTGATGCACATTCCGTCGCTTGAGGAACCGCAGGCAGCGTGGATGATCCCAGCAACTGCTCCAGCAGTTGTTGGGGAGGTGGTGAAGGGGCTCCTGCCCTCTCCGCCTCCGAGGTGATGGGGGTCTTCGGGGAGTGGAAGTGGGACACCGATGGTTAACACGCGGTACCCCCTTCCTTTTCCGACCTTTTCCCCATCCTACCCTATACCCTCCCCTTTCCGACACAAACACTTTCCTACACTGTGACAGACAACGGAGTCACACCAGAGCCGTTTACCTGACAAGTCCCAACACAAAGGTCAGGCAGAGTCAGGCAATTGACAAAAACTATGCACACCTGATGGCTCTTTCCCTTCCCCACAGGGATAAATGGCAGAGCATGAGAGCCCCTTTCGAACAAGGCCGAACGCAAGAGGAAGCAGCAACTCTGAACCAGCAGTTTAAATAGAGGACAAAGGCAGAGAGACCTGGAGGGACGACGAGGAGGGAATTGCACTTGCCTTTTTCAACTCAGACCCGCAAAGCCTCAGAAAGGGAAATCATAAGACCGGGAAGTCCAGCTGGCGTGTGATGTGAAAGGTGTCAATGGCACACAGGGCCCTCCCACGCTAATAGCCAAAGCAGGGAGAAGCGCTTGCCGCCGGGGTACAGTCCTTAACGCCCGAGACACGAAACTCAACAGTTCAGCACAGCCGGTGAGTAGGAGAAGACAGATTGTAAAACCGAACTGTGCTGGGCCCAAAGTTGCAGATGGCAACCTTGGTGAACAAAGAACTTGTGTAATTGAACTTTAAAGAAACCCTAGTAAAAGGTTCAGAAGCAGAGTGGACAGGCATTGCGGGGGCTCATTCGAAGGTGATGGACTGAAGCCCATTTTGGATTATATTGTTTTGTTGAAACTACGAAGACCAAGAGGCCTAAGGAGAGGCTAGTGTGAAGTGTGACAGTGGTCCTACGAGGGTCGAGCAAAACCCCTTGTACACGAGAAAGTCTTTGACACATGGAAGAAGACTGATTGAACTGTGAAACTGGCAAATGTGAACCCGACAGAGGGATGCCTGCGAATTGAGGATAAACAGTGATATACCCATGAACATTGTGATGACAAGTGTGAACCCAGCTGAGGGGTGTCCACAATGGATAGTTGGTTTAAAAGACATTGAGATTGCTGAGTGATATGCTTTTGAGTGTAAGGCCGTAGTTAACCCGATTGAGAGAGGCTAACGATGCAAGAAGGATCAGAGTCTAGCTGAGGGGGATCCAAGGGGCGAAGAGCAGTCGCCCAATGTCAAAAGATTGCCAAACGAACTTTAGTTTGTTTATTGTTTAAGGTACAGGAGGCCTTCTAAGGCAAGAGACTTTTGCTGGAAAGAGACTTGGCCATGGAAGGTCCTGGCATTGTTGAAAGGATCTGTAACCTTGTGCTGGCGAGGCCCAGGAGTGTGCTGTGCTCAAAGGTCCTTCCATGTCCTGTGCTAAAAACGTGGGGACTGGAGACCCAATTGTACCATAATGACTTCTCATTTTGTGAACAGTTCTTTCTTTACTGATGAACACTACCCCACACTATTTTAGAATTTAGAGGTAAGGATTGGCAATAGCTTTTTTTTTAGTATAGGCCCTTTTTATTTGACAAGTCACCACTAGGACTGCCTTATTATTATTTGATGGTTGTAGCTTGCTCCCATCTTAGATTTAGGTTTAGATCAGGAGTTTTTCTCATCCTTTTATACAGTTTAATAAACACCATTGAACTGTGATCATGTGTGTCTGTCTTTACCGTTGACGTCATGAGTTCCTTACATAGTGGAAAAAGGAAAACCACTGACCATCAGAGAAGGGTCTGGGACCGGAACTAGAAACAGAAAGCATCAGAGGAAATATTCCTTGTTACAGTGGGAAAAGGAAAACCAGTGACCACCAGAGAAGGGTCTGGAACCCAAACTTAGAGATGGAATGCATCAAAGTAAATCTTCCTTGTTACAGTAGGAAAAGGAAAACCACTGACCACCAGAAAAGGGTCTGGGACCGGAACTAGAGACAGTAAGCCTCAGAGGAAATCTTCCACGTTACAGTGGGAAAAGGAAAACCACTGACCACCAGAGAAGGGTCTGGAACCCAAATTAGAGACGGAATGCATTACAGTAAATATTACTTGTTACAGTGGGAGAAGGAAAACCACTGATCACCAGAAAAGCATCAGGGGTTCAAAAGTAGTGACGAAAAGCATCAGAGAAAATCTTCCTCGTCACAGTGGGAAAGAGAGAACCATTGACCATCAGATAAGGGTCAGGAACCCTGACAAGATTTGGGACTTTGTTGAGAACAAGTCAAAGTGGCAACGTGTGTGTGAAGTTGAAAATACATATTTCAAGCAATACTAGGGGAAGGGAGTCATTCTCCTGGTACTACATAAAGACGCCAGGGAGTCATTCTCCCTGGCTTTGTGTTGAACTGTGCCAAAGCATTTGAAAAGAAGGATGGTATTCTCTTCGTCCTGAACTGCGAATAGGGATAAAGAAGCCAGGGTAAGGGAATCATTCCCCCTTGTTAAACCATATTTGCATAAATACTGCCTGATTATAAACATTGGCCTAAGCCATTTTCGCATTTGTATTAAAAACCTATGCTTAACTAGATCTAGACAGAATTGACTTTGCTGCCATTTTGGAAAACATCTGCCTTTTTGATTCTGACTCTTGCTCTCTGTTCAGAAATGATTAATCATGTTTTCAGCTGCCAGAGCAGACTGACCTTTGAACCTATGTCAACAGTAGAGCTGCCAAGAGCAGACTATTTGCTCTGTGCAAAGAGACCTTGTAGTCAGAATGAACTCTCATTCAAAGTGTTATCTATGTCTACAGACTCATTGTCCCTCAAACAGTGACATACAATGCAAAGTAACTAATGCTGTGAGTTTTGGAAGAAATCCTTTGTGCATTTATTGGAACAGGACTTATCCTAAAGCTCAAGAATCAAGGAAAGATCTACACAGCTGAATACAACAAAGTTTCCCAGTATCTTTAAGGAACCTTGGAGAAACAGTGAACCTCAATTCAAAGTGTTTTCTGCACCAATAGCATCAGCCATATACAAACATCAGAACTGAATGGTATACAAACTAAAACTAGATGCCTTAGCAATAAACTATTGAATTTGTTTCTTGAAACTAGGATCAACCTAAGCTGGAGAATCAACAGCACCATTGAATCTTCAAGGACAGAACAACATGTCAAAAGTGTATACTAATATTGTTATATTTGTTATGTGAACTGGGCACAAACCCATATTTCTAACTTATTAGTTTGGAGAAGGGCTGGGCTATGACCAGGACTGTGTATAAATACTGCATGCTTTGTGATGACCAGTACTCACTCCCCTCACAGTGTCTGCTGGTACACACTGTGAGGCGCTTGGGAGCCAGATAGCTATCTGCTTTGATATTTGAATCTGTACAGAATAAAGTTATATTCATAACTGTCATTATTCCTGCCCCTCATGACCCCAGCCCTCCAAGATGTCAGGCTGGAGCCAGGCCACGATCACCTACATGGCCCTCAAGGGCCTCTCCATCCCTCCAAAGACCCACTTGGAGTCAGACTTGGCGCTTGTGGCACCAGACTCACTCACTCCATAGGATAACATTGGGGATTGGACTTGTAGTGCATTGATGGGGACGAGATGGATGCCCCCACATATTTCGGTTCCCAGAACTGCATGTGCGGTCTAGTCTTTTGGGTGTGGTTCAGCCCAGAGACACCTGGGATACCCAGAGACTATTTAAGCCACACCCAGGCTGAGAAACATGCTTTGCGTTTTCTGCACCTGCAGCGTGACACTCACTGTGTTCGGGTCGGTCTCCAGTAGGCCTGCATCTTTCTTCTGCTCTCAGCTCCTGCAAGAACAAGAACACCGTTAGGAACAGCCTTACCTTGCGGCGCTTCTGCCCATCATTCATCGCTCCTTCTGTTCTGTGGGCGTCTTTGGCGGTGTCATTCCCATCCCGGCACGCCGCTTCCTAAGGAAAAGGGAAAAGAACAGAAAAAAGGCATAAGTAAGCATTCTGCAAATCTTCACTTATTTTTAAATACTGTACGAGCTTCAAACGCTTACCTGAATCCCAGCCGCTCTGGGGGAACTCTGTCTCCGGAACTTCTCATCCATCTGCAAGAGGGAAAAGACACTCCAGGTTAGCGTGGAAACATCTAGAGGCGCTGCATACCGCGCTTACCCGCCGCATTTGTTCTTCATAACCGGCATCCACGCTGAAAACGTCGCGGCACCTAAAAGACACGGAAAAATAACTCAGTTCAATGCAAATATGAAAGGGGTGCATCGCGCATCGCGCTCTCACTCACCTTCAGCACTACTCATCTCAGCAGCACGCCGCCATCCCCGGACATCGGACATCATCTAAGGAAGGAAAGGAACGAAGTTAGAGAACTGTTCAAAAGACTCATTATACTTACCTGTCGGACTCTTGCCAGTGAAGTAACTAGGCAGCAACGAGCCTGCATCAATCAACGTGCCACTGCGCTGAAAGCAGGACAGAGAGCACACTATCCAAGAAAACAAGGTGACCTGTGGATCAAAGGGAAGGGTTGGACCCCGGGGAAGAAGGGGTTCAAGCACACAGAGACAATAGGGAGTTAAACTCTACCAATCCTGTGTTTCAGGCCCAGTCTCCAGTCGAATAGCCTCCAGGGAAGGGTTTGAGGTCGTAAGAGGTCAGAACAGGCTGAGTGACGTCTCCGTGGATACCAGGTGAGCATTACAGAACGCAAAGCCACACATCAAAATCCACCTGGGCGTCATGAAAACGTCAGAAACCGACCAGTTAGCCCACATGTTGGGGCAGCTACGTTCCGAAGTACATGCAGCCAGGCAGGAGACCAAAACCCTGAGGAGAGAGCTGATAGTAACCAAAGAACGCACTGATGATTTAAGCCGGCAACTTCTCCAGTCACAAGCAGGGCATGCACCATTGCCGGGAAGCGTGCCCTTGATGCCAGCGCCATCAGCCAATCCCGTTCAGATAACCCTTCCTGGGGCAGTTCCCATGGCCCCGCCCGAACGATTTATGGGGGATCCCAACCAGTGCCGCCTGCACTTCCTTTGTAGGCCAGGGGCCTTTCCGAATGACCAATCATGGGTCGCTTTTGTGCTATCCTACCTGAGTGGTAGCGCCGCGGACTGGTCTGTACCCTTTGTGGCCCAAGACGATCCTTTGCTGCATGACTTCAGGGGCTTTCAGCAGGAGATGGAAAAGCTGTTCGCCCGTTGTACTCATGGGCAGGCATTAGACAATGACCTTCTGTCCCTACGCCAAGGGAATCAAGACCTATTAACATACATAGCCACGTTCAATAGACTCGTAGTTGAAGCAGAATGGCCAGTGGAGAAGAGAACCACGTTATTTCATCTGGGGTTGTGGGGGGAGATCAAGGATGTTCTCGCACAAGTAGTGAACCCCCCGAAAGACTGCTCAGAATTCATTGACCTTGTTGTTCAACTGGATCATAGGTTGCAGGACCGAAGAGCAGATCGAACCAGACCGGACCCTCGCCCTATGTATGTGCGTTCAAAGGACAATACTGCCGAACAACAGAAGGTTCAGGAGAACCAATGCAAATCGGGGGGGGTCAGATCCCCCTTGACTAAAGCGGAAAGGGATAAAAGGAGACAGCAGCAGTTATGTCTGTACTGTGGAAGGTCAGGTCATTTCCTTAAAGTGTGCCCTGTGAAGCCACAGAGGAGGACGGTAGGGGCCACGGACAAGGAAGATACCATCAAGGAATCGGAAAGCTCCCCAGCCCGGCAAGTGAAGGGGTCCACTTGTCGAGCGAAGAAAGTGAACTACAGACCTCCCATTTTGCACTATCTGTGGTCTTGATCAATCACCAACAACCATCTCGGATGCACGCAGTAAAAGTGTACGTAGACAGTGGAGCCGTTGGGAATTACATCGACCAGGATCTTGCGGCAAAGATGGGGCTTCCGTTACACCCTAAATCAACCACCGACACTGTTACCACTGTCGACGGCACGGAAATAGCTTCTGGTCCAGTATCCCAATGCACTGCAGCTTTAACCCTTCTGTGCCAGGATGGACACCAAGAATCTATCGTTTTTGACCTCATTAAGGCACCACAGTTCCGACTGATTTTGGGAATGACCTGGTTGGTAGCTCACAATCCTCGAATCGATTGGCGAGCAAAAGAATTGGTCTTTCCCAAGACTTGCGCCCACACATGTTATCGCCAAGAGAAACAACCAATAGACACCAGAACCTTCACGCTTGCGACTGTGGCAATCGGCAGCCTACCAAGTGAATACCAGGACTTTCAATATGTCTTTCAGAAAGAACAGGCTAATACCCTGCCACCGCATAGACCATACGATTGCCAAATCGACCTGATACCCGGCGCACAAATCCCTTGTGGGCGAATTTACGCACTCATGGAACCAGAAAACCAGCACCTGAAGGCCTATCTTGACCAATACCTGGCCAACGGGTTCATCCGTCCCTCGAAGTCTCCAGCAGCCAGTCCTCTATTCTTCGTACCGAAAAAGGAGGGGGACTTGAGAGCGTGCATCGACTATCGCGCACTGAACCAGGTTACCGCTTGTACGAATATCAAGTAATGCCCTTTGGCCTTTGGAACGCGCCTGCTGCATTTCAATACTTCATGAACGATGTCCTACGAGAATTGATTGATGTCTGTGCTCTAGTGTACATCGACGATATCCTAGTATATTCCACATCAAAGCAGGACCACGTTAAACACGTCCGATCCGTATTGGAGAAACCCTGTCAACACCAGCTCTACGCCAAGCTCGAAAAGTGCTCATTCCACGTCTCCAAGGTGGAATTCCTGGGCTTTATTCTCAGGCCAAATGGAATCCGAATGGATGTACACAAGGTAGATGCTATCCTGAACTGGCCATCCCCAAATTCATTCAAGGGGGTTCAAATTATGCTGGGTTTTGCAAACTTCTACCGCCGGTTCATCCCAGGATTTTCGCAAATCGTGCATCCCATCACGTCATTACTAAGGAAAAGCAACAAAAAGTTCCAGTGGACAACAGAAGCCGAGGAGGCTTTCCAGGAACATAAAGCAAGATTCACATCTGCCCCAATCTTACGCCACCCTCGCCCTGATCTCCCATACCTGGTGGAAACGGACACCTCAAGCATGGCTATGGGAGCCGTCCTCTCACAAAAGGACCCCGAAACGGGCCAGTTACACCCTGTTGCCTTCTGGTCGCGTAAATTCACACCCCCTGAACTCAATTACGCTATCACAGACAAAGAACTCCTGGCCATTAAGTCAGCCTTTAAGGCATAGCGGCACTACCTCTTGGGCGCCAGACACACAATCACCGTAATAACTGACCACCAGAACCTCCAGTACCTAAAAACGGCAAAGGCCCAATCCTCACGACAACTACGTTGGGCTCTTTTTTTTGCTGAATATGACTATGTGATTACATTTCGACCAGGGGTGAAAAACGGGAAGGCCGATTCCCTTTCCCGTATGGGGGTGGAAGAGCAAGGGTATCAGACCCCTGACCCAATAGCAATCATCCCGAGTGACAAGCTCCTAGGAAAACAGCAACCATAACTGAGAAAGAATTAAATGAAGAAATCCAAAACCTGATGAGTCCGGAGCAATTACAAGCGTGGAGTGCACAAGGAGAACATTACATGATAAAAGATCAGTTGCCCTACTTCAGGAATCGTTTACTCTTACCAAACCAAGAACTACGAGAACAAGTCATGTCCGGTTATCATGATTCCTAGATTGAGGGACACCCCGGAATCGCTAAAACCCTAGCCAAGGTAAAACGAAATCATTGGTGGCCCACGTGGCGTAAAGACATTATCCAATTCATCCTATCTTGTGGAGTGTGTGCTCAAAACAAGTCATCCAAGCAGAAACCGGCTGGGCTATTACAACCATTGGAAATCCCACCAGCACCCTGGCACACGTTGTCCCTCGATTTTATTACTGACTTACCACCCAGCCAAGGGTTTAACACTATTCTTGTGGTCATGGACCTATTTTCAAAAATGGCACATTTCATTCCTCTTAAGGGGCTCCCAAATGCTTCCACTCTGGCAAAGGTATTTCTTGAAGGCATCGTACGGCTCCATGGGTTTCCTTCAGTTTTGGTCTCAGACCGAGGTACTCAATTTCTATCTAACTTCTGGAGAAAATGCTGCTCTATGGCCCAGATCGACATCCAGCTATCCACCAGTCACCATCCCCAAACGGATGGTCAAACTGAGAGGACAAATCAGACGCTCGAGCAGTATCTGCGTTGCATGTTACACCAAGCTGAAAGAAGCTGGTTCAACCTATTATGGATAGCTGAATATGCTTATAATAATTCCCTACACACAAGCACTGGGCAGACACCCTTTTATACCATGTATGGCAGCCACCCACGTACTTCTGAGTTGGACGTTCCTACAACCCTGGAAATGCCAGCAGTCAAAACCTTGCACACAACCATTTCTCAAACCTTTAAAAGGGCAGCTGAACACCTATTTCAAGCTAAGAACCGCCAAAAGAAGTTTGCTGATCAAAACCGAGCAAAGGCCCCCAACTACCAAGTGGGAGACAAAGTCTGGCTGGCGTCTAAATACGTGTCCATTAAAGGAGCCCAAACTTTCCGTCCAAGATACCTGGGTCCATTCACTGTCACATCCGTGATAAATCCTGTGGCGGTCAGACTAGCTTTGCCGTCAAACATGCAGATTCATCCTGTGTTTCATGTGTCTCTCCTTAAACCTGTTCAACCTGGGACCCGGGTAGCAACGCCACCGCAGCCAGTAGTAGTCGCCGGGGATCCAGAATTCGAAGTCATGGACATCCTAGATTCAAAGTATGTCAGATCTAAATTATACTACTTAGTAGACTGGAAGGGGTATGGTCCACAAGACAGGACATGGGAGCCTTGTGAGTACATCCATGCACCTCGCTTGCTTAGACGATTTCATCAAAACCATCCAACCAAACCAGGACCAGACAGAAGAGCCAACCTGAGAGGGGCCTTAGGGGGGAGTGCTGTCATGATTCCTGCCCCTCATGTCCCCAGCCCTCCAAGATGTCAGGCTGGAGCCAGGCCACGATCACCTACATGGCCCTCAAGGGCCTCTCCATCCCTCCAAAGACCCACTTGGAGTCACACTTGGCGCTTGTGGCACCAGACTCACTCACTCCCATAGGATAACATTGGGGATTGGACTTGTAGTGCATTGATGGGGACGAGATGGATGCCCCCACATATTTCGGTTCCCAGAACTGCATATGCGGTCCAGTCTTTTGGGTGTGGTTCAGCCCAGAGACACCTGGGATACCCAGAGACTATTTAAGCCACACCCAGGCTGAGAAACATGCTTTGCATTTTCTGCACCTGCAGCGTGACACTCGCCGTGTTCGGATCGGTCTCCAGTAGGCCTGCATCTTTGTTCTGCGCTCAGCTCCTGCAAGAACATGAACACCGTTAGGAACAGCCTTACCTTGCGGCGCTTCTGCCCATCATTCATCGCTCCTTCTGTTCTGCGGGCATCTTCCCATCCCGGCACGCCGCTTCCTAAGGAAAAGGGAAAAGAACAGAAAAAAGGCATTCTGCAAATCTTCGCTTATTTTTAAATACTGTATGAGCTTCAAACGCTTACCTGAATCCCAGCCGCTCTGGAGGAACTCTGTCTCCGGAACTTCTCATCCATCTGCAAGAGGGAAAAGACACTCCAGGTTAGCGTGGAAACATCTAGAGGCGTCGCATACCGCGCTTACCCACCGCATTTGTTCTTCATAACCGGCATCCACGCTGAAAACGTTGCGGCACCTAAAAGACACAGAAAAAGAACTCAGTTCAATGCAAATGCGAAAGGGGTGCATCGCGCATCGCGCTCTCACTGACCTTCAGCGCTACTCATCTCAGCAGCACGCCGCCATCCCCGGACACGGGACATCATCTAAGGAAGGAAAGGAACGAAGTTAGAGAAATGTTCAAAAGACTCATTATACTTACCTGTCGGACTCTTGCCAATGAAGTAACTAGGCAGCAACGAGCCCACATCAATCAACGCGCCCCTGCGCTGAAAGCAGGACGGAGAGCACACTATACAAGAAAACAAGGTGAGCTGTGGATCAAAGGGAAGGGTTGGACCCCACGGAAGAAGGGGTTCAAGCACACAGAGACAATAGGGAGTTAAACTCTACCAATCCTGTGTTTCAGGCCCAGTCTCCAGTCGAATAGCCTCCAGGGAAGGGTTCGAGGTCGTAAGAGGTCAGAACAGGCTGAGTGACGTCCCTGTGGATACCAGGTGAGCGTTACAATAACTTTGACTTTGTGACTGGTGGATTCAATTTTTGGTGGTACTAAGCCTCGATATTCCTTCCTGATCTATCAGATGGCACCCGAATAGGCACCCTCAAGATTGATGTCACCTTGCTAATCAAGGATGCAGCGACCGCACCGGGATCGGAGCGTGGGAAAAGGTCCCCTTTTTGTATGAGACGCGACACCTCGACAGTACTGCACGATCTGATCCTTGAACGGTGAGCAAGCAGTTCGAGGGGACATCTTGACGAGGGTCCCCATATAGAGGCGGGTATTTTTGGCAAAATCGCCAGCCACGTCGATCCTTTGTAATCCGATCGGACCTCCTTCGTTTTGAAATCAGGTGAGTCGTGCCCCGATTCCTAAGAATCCCGATATTGGTCGCAGTTTTGCACTTGCAAGCACAAACAACGCCAGGTAACACGAGTGATCTGAAATGCCTGGGAAATTGTCTGCCTGTTTCAGGGGGTTATTCCGCAGAGACAGACAATCTTTGGAATATGGCCGACCGGCGCCCCCGGAGGGGTCGCCGGCGTGTACTATGTACTTTAAGTACGGCCTTGGTAGTATAGTATTCAACGATATTTGGCACAGACAAACTAGACATGCTTCCAAATTTCAGTGGCCAGTTCATGGTAGTTTTTAAATTGCCCGTATAGAGTAATTAGAGTCTATATTGTTAAAGAAAAAGGCCAGGCTTGCAGCATTTGATGTAATTAGGAATTGGAGAAAGGAAGCTATGCAGCAACTTAAGAGTAAAGAGAAACACGCACGTCGACATATGTCTAACTCAAAGAAAGCATTATTGTATGACCAAAAGAAACAGTTGGAATCTATTAGAAGCATGGATAGGGCTTTTCAACTTGGGGTACAGAAAATATATCCGTCTCAGGACTTTCATGCCTCAGACGAACTAATCGATAAGCTTTTAAATGAGCGTAGCACTGTTGCTACTGCACCACCTCCCTATGTGACTCTCCCTTTTGTTTTACCTCTTCCAGCTGTCCCAACTTCTCCCGTTGTAATTCCTGTTCCTACTGTTGTTCCTCCTCCTCCAGTTGTCGTTCCTCTACCTGCTGTCGTTCCCCCTTCTGCATCACTACCCTTACCGCCAGTCGCTGTTCCCGTAATTCCGTCTTTTCCGCCAGCGGTAGTGTCTCCACTACCTGCTGTACAAGATTTGTCTCAATTTCCTTTTCCAAGTGGTTCTGCTCCACTTGCAGTGATTGAAGGAGCGGGTGCTGATTCAAGAATAGTGACTCGTAGCGCAGTATCCAAAGCTAGAAAAAGAGAAGTGTATGCATGGGCTAAGAAATATATAGAAGAAGGTGAATAATTAGTTGTAGTTGCAATTTCTGTTCAAGAAAGTATTCCTGAACAAGCTATTTTGATAGAGGGGATGGGAATGATTTTAGCTGATATTTGGAGTGATTTGACGGACATGAATGTCCCACAGGGTTTGCGGGATTTGAATGTCCTTGCCCACTCAAGAGACACTGCAACTGCAGAGAAAGTACATGAGGATGTTGAGAAGGTATTTGAGTTTAAAAGGGAGCTAGATTGGTTACAGAAAGATGAATTGGATAGTAATAGATTGGAAGCCTCAGATGTGCAGAAGCAGTTTCTTCCTTCATTAAAACCGTTGAATGAAGAAATGCGCATTTGCACAAGAGACGCTCTTAGATGGATTTTGGATGTTTCAATTTATCCCATTGAAGTGCATGACACGTTTAGTCAGTATGCTTCGGCTATGCAAAGGAAAGTGTTACAGGTAATGGTAGAGTGTCTACAAGATGAGTTTATGAAGAGAAAGGTTTGTTGTCCCACAGATTTGATGGTCATTTATAAGAGAGCATTTTCTCCCGATACTGCTTTGACTACTTTGTCGCTAGATTTAGCTTTATTGCTTAATAGGCGTTCAGAATTGCCTACTTTACAAATGCCGATGAGGGAGGTTCCTCTGACATTTGTTCCCAAGTAGAAATTTCAGCTGATGCTGTGGCAGGCACACCAGCCAATACTATTGAAGCACACTAATATGTCTCACCGTTTGTGCATGTACCATTTTCTAGACAGGAAGTGAATATCATTAGACAAACAATTCCAGATATTAGGAAGAACTCAACAGGATTTTATAAAGAAATTGAATCTGTCTTGCATTCATCAGTTTTCACACTGAGTGATATAGATTTGATGTTCCCTGTGATCCTACCTGCTGATTTATGGAAACAGATTAGAACTGTAGATGATCAGGCAGGGATCGGTGATGCATGGGTTAACTTGGTACGGATAGATGGAGAAAGGAAGGCTGGTGAGAAACCGCCACAGGTGATATTGACACTGCCAGACAGAATAGTAACTAAATTGAAAACTTTGGTTCCAAAGAAAAGAATAGTTTGGGACAAGCTTACAGCTTGCATCCAGGGGAAATCTGAGGGTGCTACTCAATGTTTTTATCGATTCGACCAAGTGTTTTCAGATTTTAGCGATCAGGACTTAAGTACTGAGTCAGGAAAAAGGCTGTTTGTAGACACATTTGTGCGTGGATTGTTGCCTGATATCCAGTCACAAATTATGACTTCTGAAAGCGCCTGGCAAGCTAAATCACAATCTGAAGTATTGCATATGGCTCAGTATTATGAAAATAGAGTCAATACTGAAAAAGAGAGGATAGAAAAGGAGAAGGGAGACTTGAAAACTAAAGTACTACTGCAATAGATTGTTAGAGGGGCCAGAGGTGGGAATAAACAGTTTAGAGGTCAATTTACACCACAGAATAATGCGCAACTGGGTCCTGTACACATGAACCAATGTGCATATTGTAGACAGGAAGGCCATTGGCGAGCACAATGCCCGATTCTTCAGCAGAGGTCAAATAGAAAATATGGTGCCATGGGTAGACGATCCAGGGGCCGTCCTGGGATAGGGGGTCCTGGCAGAAGTCAGTTCACTCAGAACCAACAGTCATCTTCACAGGATATTCAGCAACATGGTGTCAATAGTGGGAACATTTTTGATAATCCTTGGACTGTTTATTTCTCTGAGGAGCTCGCATTTGATGACATACTGTTCAGTTAGGACAGTCCGAAGCAGACTCTGGAACCAGTACCTATTCCCGTCGATCAGAAAGGGCCCTACGTTGAGATGCAGATGGGGAATAGGAAGCATCTATTTGTGATAGATACAGGAGCACAGACGTGTTCCATAGATCATTCACGGGTTCCGGATATTCCTCTGTCAGGGCAGAACAACATTTCTGTACGGTTATCAGGTACACCAGTGGTTAGTCCGGTCTCTCAGCCCGTACCTATTGCACTGGGGCCATTTACTGATTCGTGTCCATTACTTTTGATGATAGATTGTGGTGAAAATGTGTTGGGGTTAAATTTGGTGAAAGAATTGAATGCCGTAATTTACTGTTCTCCGGATGGAGTGAATTTAACGATTTCTCCTCAACAAACTTCTGTCTCACAGTTTTTGTCTAGACCTTTACCATCTGAATTAGATAGGGTACTGACACGTCTATGGGCAGTTAATGACAATGACGTTGGCATTTTTCAAATTGAACCAGTTAAAATTGTGCTGAAACCAGGTGTTAAATGACCACGTATTCCGCAATATAAGATTTTGGTTGAAGGTGAGCAGGCTTTGAAGAGTATTGACTCTGATCTTGTACTGTGTGATTGAGGAAATTGTAGGGAGTGTGTGTAATAGTCTGATTTTGCCTGTGTATAAGAAAGGGGATAATATGATTACTTTTCATTTTATTATGGACTTGCGCGCCATCAACAAGGTTGTTGCCCCACAGTTTCCGATTGTACCTGATGCGACTACAATATTGACAATGATTCCAGCTTCAGCTACCTATTTTAGTGTTGTGGATTTAAAGAATGCTTTTTTTTTAGTATTCCTGTACATGATGACAGTAGATATTTGTTTGTGTTCACCTTAGGAGGATGCTCGTTTACACTTACTCGTGTGCCACAAGGTTACACTGAGAGTCCAAGCATCTATAGTAGAGCATTGAAGGAACAGCTTGATACGCTTGAGTTACCTTCTACTTGCACGTTGTTACAGTATGTGGATGATCTACCTTTAGCTGCGGATTCTGAAGTTGCTTGCAAAGAGGGCACTGTGTTGCTGCTTACTCATCTAGCAGAACATGGGCATAAGGCTTCACTAAAAAGTTTCAATATTGTCAACAGGAGGTCGCCTATTTAGGCTACCCCCTGTCGAAGGAGGGAAGAAGACTGACACCTGAACGGATACAAAGCATCTCTAGCATGTCTGTCCCAAATACACAGAAGGAAGTCAGAAGCTTTGATAGGCATGGCTTCGTACTGTAGATAGTGGATCCCTAATTTCTCATTAATGATAAAACCAATGTTGGCATTGACAAAGAAGGGCATTTCTTTGCCTTTACCGTGAAACTTGGATTGCCAGAAAGCTTTTGATCTGCTCAAGGCTGCTTTGTGTTCAGCACCAGTTTTGGGCACACCAAAATATGAAAAGGCCTTTGTGTTGTATGTGCATGAATGTGATGAATGCGCTTTGGCTGTGTTGACGCAGGAGCATGGAGGGAAGAATAGACCTTGCAGTTATGCTTGACCCTGTTGCATGCACTTTGCCGAGATGTTTGAGAGCTGTTGCTGCTGCAGCTGCATCTGTAAAACAAAGTGAGGGTATGGTTCTGGCTCACTCATTAACCGTGACAGTACCTCACTGTGTGGACGTTCTAATAAACAGAACGCAAACGCAACATTTCACATCAGCACGATTAACAAGATACGAGCTGATTCTATTTGCACCGCATATCCAAATTAAATCCGGCCAAACTATTGCCTCTTCCGCAAGAAATTGCTTGCAGTGACGAGATGTCACATGACTGCCTCTATACCACAGAACAAGAGACTAAAGGCAGAATTGATTTAAATGATACACCGTTAAAAGATCCACAAGGGGAGATCCCCTTGTGGATCTTTTAACGGTGTATCATTTAAATCAATTCTGCCTTTATTGTGGAAATCAAAAGAATTCTGCATAACTCTGCGCAGGCCGCAGAGATTATTGCATTGACTTGAGCTTGTGAACTTTCCGAAGGGCTTAGTGTGAATATATTTACAGTCAGTATGCCTTTGGGGTGGTTCACAACTTTGGTAGATTATGGGCAGAAAGAGGTTTCTTGACCTCACATGGAACTAAGATACAACATGGCACTTTGAGAGTTTGGCTACTCTCAACACTTGCGCTTCCTGCTCAACTAGCAATAATGAAGTGCGCAGCGTACCAGAAAGTAACAGATGATGGGGGAAAAGGAAACGCTTTTGCTGACAGGATAGCCAAACAGACTGCCACTGATTTGTATTCTGAAATGTACATAAAGAGAGAAGTGACTAACACTTGTATAATAGGCAAAGGAATTGATTGTATAAAAGACATTCAGGCTGATGCCACTCCAGAAGAGCTTAAGAAATGGGCTGAGGGTTTACCAAGTTTAGACGATGAAGGTTGTTGGATAGATAATGCACAACAAAGATGGATGCTACCCAATGCTTGTGTCACCGCTATGGTTACGATGGCTCATGGTCCAACTCTCTATTGTCCATGCGGACGACCCCACAAACAAAAACTGGGCTCTCTCCCTATGAGATAATCATGGGGAGACCAGCCAATATTTGGAATGTACCCAAGCCCAAATGGTTGAAAGATGTAGAGCATTTGCTCCTTTCTGAGTACTGTGACCAGTTAACTCAAAACTTGTATTTGATTTATCAACAGGTGCGAGAAGCCCTCCAAGTAAACTACGAGGGGCCAGGTCATCGACTTCGACCCGGCGACTGGGTGCTCACTAAGTCATTTGAAAGAGCATCCTGTCTCGCACCTCGCTGGAAAGGTCCATTCCAAGTCCTATTGGCCACACAGACCGCTGTACGAGTAGACGGAAAATGACACTGGATTCACGCAACCCACATCAAGAAGATACCTTTTCCTCTGCCTCGCGACAAAGGAGAAGAGAAGGAAATTGTTCACTCTGTTCCGCATCACAAATCTGTTCTAAACAACACAGAAGGTGTCCTGGAAATCCTTCCTGAGACTGTGGGGCCTAGGGAAACTGCCGCTTTGCCTTCAAGTTCTTCTTCGGATCTTTCTGCACTAGTGAGCAATCTTGCTTCGGCTTCATCACTTCCTTCAGGAAGCGACGACACTCCGTTCACAGATCACGCCGTACGTGGAGTCTTGAGGTACGATCTGCGTCCGAGGCACCAGATTTACAGCACAGCATTGACTGTGCCCACAAGGAATCATCGTTGAGCCAGTCCCTTGTCACTCTTCTGCTGAAACATAAAGAGGCAGGGACCGGCAGAGCTACCTTCCAGCAAGATAGGCCACGTGGTCAGGGGCCACCGACGGATGAACTAAAAGAGCCTGATGGAGAGGCTTCTAAACGGACTCTGAGAAACAATGTACTTTCCTAAATCTACCCATGCGGAACAAGCTACCGGTCTTGTGGCTGACAGAGAATCTGTTCATCAGAGATCATGGTCCCCGAGGACCCATTGTTTTGTTATCACAGTACTAGTCCTTGTTTTAATTGTAGTTGCGCTTGGGTTTTGGTACATTGAAGGGGTGCATCCACTTGAGACGTTGTTACCTACTGCAATTATCTCCACTTGTCTCCACCTTTCGTGCATCTGCACACTCTTCCTCCTAGAGAATCCCAACATAGACAGGGTTATCATAATAATACTCTTTTGTTGATTATGAATGCGACCGATGCAATTCTAAACAGAACAAATTGCTGGGTGTGTTCACAGTTGCCACAACACGGGGAAAAGGGATTGGGCTGGTATATTCATCCTCTTCTTGGAATTACAGTATTTCTGGGAACTAACTGAATGAGTTCGAGAAACAAGTCCTAACACCTTTGGGATGTTCCCTCTTTGCAAATAGGAGCAAACTCAATGTTGCTTCTATTATGCCTTCTGATAGACTCTCTAGAACTTTTCAATCACTGATCTCTTTCAAGTTGGCACCCGTAGGCAACCGGGATGCCATGCCTCCTTCCTATACTATCAATCATAACCCCAACTCGGTTTCCTTCTGCATACAAAGGGATGGTTCTCAGCCAATGGGTACATTCGAGGGTTGTACCAACATCGCAAATCTAACCAGTGAGGACAGACTTTTGTACGTAGGATACCCCGTTTACTTTGTCTGTGGCGATGAAGCTTATCCCTGGTTACCTAGAGATTGGCAGGGTACTTGTTATTTGGGTATCTTGTTACCAGGGGTATATGTGTCTAGCACCTCTGAAGTCTCTAGAGCTCGTCCAAGGTGGGATGAGATGAGAATGGATGTAGCAAAATCCTTTGTGTCATTTTGGGGACAAATAATGAATTCCGAGGATATTAGAAGACTAGCAAGGGTACTGGAGAAAACCATCAACAGGACCACCGATATACTGTACAACATGACACTAGAGCAAAAGGCCATTAGATTAGTGGCCCTTCAAAATAGAATGGTGTTAGACGTCATTCTAGGTGAGCGTGGTGGGGTATGCAAAATGGTAGGTACCGCATGCTGTGTTTTTGCACCCGACTCCTCCCCTATCATATTCAAGGCAATTCAAAATCTACATACCTTGAGTACGGAGGTACATGTCCCGGAGGGAAACGGGAATCTTAGTACTTGGTTCTGGGACTTGTTACAACCATGGGGTTGGAAGATATTTGCAGTCTTAATGGTGATTCTTGGTATTCTCCTGTTCTGTTGTTGTTTTGTACAATGCCTCCCTGTCATATGTTCCATGATAGGAGGATGTTGTGCACAAGCAGTAGGTACACTAGGACCTAAGATACAAATGCCTGAAAAAGCAACCAATGCCTTAGTAATGCAGGAAATAACTATTAAAGAATTAATGGCAATTGATGTTTTTGAATCCAGCAACTCAGAGTGTTCTGATTATGATACATGGTCATCGTATGGTCAGAATGTTTGAATTATGCTCTTGGCTTAGGCCAAAAGGAGGGTTTGTTAAACCATATTCGCATAAATACTGCCTGATTATAAACATTGGCCTAAGCCATTTTGCATTTGTATTAAAAACCTAGGCTTAACTAAATCTAGACAGAATTGACTTTGCCGCCATTTTGGAAATCATCTGCCATTTTGATTCTGACTCTTGCTCTCTGTTCAGAAATGATTAACCATGTTTTCAGCTGCCAGAGCAGACTGACCTTTGAGCCTAGGTCAACAGTAGAGCTGCCAAGAGCAGGCTATTTGTTCTGTGCAAAGAGACCTTGTAGTCAGAATGAACTCCCATTCAAAGTGTTATCTATGTCTACAGACGCATCTCCCTCAAACAGTGACATACAATGCAAAGTAACTAATGCTGTGAGTTTTGGAAGAAATCCTTTGTGCATTTCTTGGAACAGGACTTATCCTAAAGCTCAAGAAACAAGGAAAGATCTACACAGCTGAATACAACAAAGTTTGCCAGTATCTTTAAGGAACCTTGGAGCCACAGTGAACCTCAATTGAAAGTGTTGTCTGCATCAATAGCATCAGCCATATACAAACATCAGAACTGAATGGTAGACAAACTAAAACTATATGCCTTACCAATAAACTATTGAATTTGTTTCTTGAAACTAGGATCAATCTAAACTGGAGAACCAACATCACCATTGAACCTTCAAGGATAGAATACCATGTCAAAAGTGTATACTAATATTGTTATATTTGTTATGTAAACTGGGCACAAACCCAAATGTGTAACTTATTAGTTTGGAGAAGGGCTGGGCTATGACCAGGACTGTGTATAAATCCTACATGCTTTGTGATGACCAGTACTCACTCCCCTCACAGTGTCTGCTGGTACACACTGTGAGGCGCTTGGGAGCCAGATAGCTATCTGCTTTGATATTTGAATCTGTACAGAATAAAGTTATATTCATAACTTTGACTTCATGACTGGCGGATTCAATTTTTGGTGGTACTAAGCCTCGATATTCCTTGCTGATCTATCACCCTGGTTTGATTGAACAGTATAAGGAGCTGCACCAGGAGAAGGGAGCATTGTGCGAGGACTGGGTGAAACCTGCAAGCCATGGAAAGGGAGCCATTCCCTCTGGTAATTTTGGTTTGAGAACATCACCCTGGAAGAAGAAGGGAGCCATTCTCTTTAGAGAAGGAACTTTTTAGTTATATAGTGTGAGGGATAGAAGCAGGTTTTGACACAGGACGGTGGAATTTATGTTGAAGGACATCCTGACAGATCCTTTTAGTATTCGTTTTGGGGCAGGGAAACCCCTTTTAGAAGTTAGGGATAGTAAGAACCTTTTTTTACACAGAAAGAAAAGTATATAACCAAACCCATGCCACCTTTGTGTCAGCTTCCTTCTTCAACACCCTCACAGTAAGCTGCCCGCACATTTACATGTCCCAGTATGCTGCACATGTGCACTGAAAATGCACTTTGTTTGCCACCATGTGACTTCTCACTGACAAGCCAAATTTTATGCACGCTCACCCTGACATCTACATGTGCTGTGACTCCAATCAACTGAATGTAGATCCGGGTGTACCCACACTTGAAAATGTGTGCAACATTTACAACACTTCCACTTAACCGAATGCCCTAGCCACTTGGGACATGCCAGATGCCATCAGTGATGAGATCATATGTGAAATTAGGCAGAACATCACCTGCAAAAATCCTCAATGACCTTATTGGTAAGTAGCAGCCATAGGGAAACATGTTGATTATGTAATTGTGAAAAGTCGAAGTTTGGCTAAACACAATAATAATAAATAAACATGTTTGACTGTATTTGAACATATGGCAAGGATGAAATATACCCTATCTTTTATGAAGGTCTGAAAAAATGTGTGCAACAATGAGAATAATGGTTGGGGAACTACAGAAAGATCTTCTTGCAAATAGCAACTGGCAATTTATATGCAATATAGGAGACGTCTTCAAGCTTTGGACCTCCAAAGGGTTTACATTACAACTTCCATTAGCCATAGGCAATGGTGAAGATAAATGGGGGACTTAGAGGCTGATTACAAGTTTCCTGGTATTCTGGCGATAAATACGCCAGAATACAGGCAAACGGAATTACTGATACTGTCACTTGGTCATTTGGTCAGGTGGTATTACCAGTGGTAGTATTACCTCTGGTGGTAATAATTCCACCTGATTACAAGTGGATGTTTGCCGGTGTTATCCCCATTCAATGGAGTCCATAGATTTTTGCCTGTATTACCTCTTCTGGTATTACCGGATGGTAATAACGGCGATTTTTGGAGGCAAAGTGGAGGAGTGGAGGTAACTCCTCCACTTTGCTGGTATTACAATCCAGTAATACCGGCAGAGACAATACCACCAAACTTGTCGTTTGGCAGTGTGGGAAAAATTGAGGTGAACGGTATTACCGCCACCTTTTTTCTACACCATCAAACTCGTAATGAGCCTCTATAGTCCAACACATGTAGTGGAATGCCAGCTTCAAACCCTGGCACTAAAACTTGTTTCCATTCAGTACATTAGCTACTCTAGTCCTGATTACTACGTGTCCTCACAACATGAAAGTTTTACTTTGTTGATCCTTGCAGGCCACCTGCCCCAGCCTTTACTATTTTACATGGTCTAGGGCCTACCATTCGATTTTTTTTATAATGACAGTAAAATGTCTGCCATATGTTTATGTGTTGACTTTGGAATCTGTCCCTTATTATGTATGTTGTATTCTTTAGTGGACAGGTGTAAAGTCAGAATTGGAGTACTCAAATCTCTTCTTTGCATATGGGACTGTTTTTAGAACAGAGTGATAAATGTACTAGAGTAGCTCATCATTGCAAATGCTCAATAGATACAGAGTAACTCTGATGTTTAAGTATGGCATGGTTGTAAATGGAAGTATTTTTGAATGCACACTCCAACCAAGCTTTGCACCTGAATCAACCCTTATATGCAGAAACACGCTTTTTAAATGTTGTTTCTCTCTTTCTTGCTTGAGTGATCTTTTTTTTCACTGAATATTATACATGCCAACCCTACCGCTTTTTTACTTTCTCCCTCCTAAAATAATACTTAGACTCAATGTAATTCAATCGGATATTTGTATTCTCCTGCTTTCCGAGATTAAATCTCCCTCCCAGGTGATCCACAATGTTGAAATGTGAATACTGTTAGAAACCAGTAAGTGTCTCACCCGCTAGTCCCTGGGGATCTGTCCTCCATGTGGCCAGGACACGGCCATCGCTTTTGGATCCAGTTCCTGGGGGTGGACTAGTGCAGGAGGATCACCTGGGTGAGGGCGTCTTCGGCGAGTGGAAGTGGGACAGCGCAAGGCGAGATCCGGTATGCCCTTCCCTTTAACACCTTTACCCCATCCTACCAGGTGGGATACTTAGGATCTCAATCCCTTCTCCCCCCTTTCCCAACAAAACTTTCCTCACGGACAGCTCACTACAATAGAAAATGGACTAACACATGAGCCGTATACCTGACATGTCGCAATACAATGATCAGGCTGGGTCAGGCAATTACTGACCATTACACACACCTGACTTCCATTACACTTTCCCACACAGATAAAAGGCAGAGTACGAGAGCACACTTTGGGCAAGGCAAAGCACACAGGGAATTAGCAGTTCCAAGGTGGCAATTTAATACAAGGCGAAAGACGGCAAAACCGAAGAGGAACACAAGGAGGGAAGTGCCCATGACCTTTTCATCGAAAGACTGTTACTTTCATGAGCCTTTTGAGAAATGGAAACATAAGACCAGGAATCAAAGCTGTAGAATCCTGCATTGTGTGTCGGAGGTACCCGGGTCTCTCCCGTGTCGATAGTCAATGCGGGGAGAATCGTTTGCTGCTGTGGCACTGTCATTGGCTCCTAAAACAAAGCAGCGCCAGTGAAGTCAGCAGAGCCGGTGAGTTGGGGAGACTGATACCAGACCAGTCTGTGTTGAAGCCAAGGTGGCAAGCAGCAACATTGTATAGTGAAAGCTGAAGAGAACAGTGTATGAAGCGTATGTGGCAAGCGACGCGTACAGAATTAAACAGCAGATGAGTGATTGAACTTTGAAGCCAAGATACGATACCTTAAACAGAGTGGTCCGGCACCACGTGGGTGCTCATTTGAAAGTCTCTCTTACGTATCCAACTGAAAGATGGCAAATGTTAAAAGGAAGGGAATTGTGAAATCGAAATGGTCCTGCAACAGGTCAAGAAAAACCCTGTGCAGATTTGAAAGCCTTCGATAGTAATAATATTAAAAAAGTAGATGAAGTTGATCCGAGCCCGGCGGAGGGAGATCAGCTAAGAGCTTTGGTTAAAGCAAGTTTGTGTTAAGAGTTACATTTGAAATTGAAATTGGTCCGAGCCTGGCAGAGGGAGACTAATGTGTTTAAAGGGATCTGAGTCCGGCTGAGGGGAATCCGGAGTAAACAGAGACACTAGAGATTGAAAGCAAAGTGATAAGAGACAGATCTGAGCCCGGTTTAGGGGCATCCAGGGTGAACCCGAGAAAGAATATCCTACGAGAAATTGGATGCATTAGGATATCCTACGAACATTGTGTGAAGAGGATCTGAGCCCAGCTAAGGGGCATTTGGGGTGAATAGTGAATCGTCTGAGAAATTGAGTACTTGTGGAAATCTGAAAGAGGAAAATAACTTGTTTGTTTGTTGCATCAGGCCCTCTGAAAGAAGAGACTTTGAAAGGCAAAGAGACTTGGGAATGGAAGGCTCTGATGCTAATGTTTGAACTGCACCCTCACGCTAGAGAAGGCAGAGACTTTGCTAAGCTCGAGTGTACCGCCTTGTCCCATGCTTAAAATGTGGGGAGGGGAGGTCAATCGCCTGAAACTCTTGACATATTATTTCTTGGACAGTTCTTTCTTTTGCATAACATTCTTTCCCACACTATTTTTATTTGGAGGTAAGGATTGGCAATAGGTTTATTAGTATGGGCCCTTTTAGTTTGACAAGACACTACTAGGACTGCGTTATTATTGTTTGATGTTTGTAGCTTGCTCCCATCTGTAGATTTAGGATTAGATAGGTGTTTTTCAAACCCTTTTTAAAGTTCAATAAACACCCTTGAACTGTGGTCACTTGTGTCTGTCTTACTGTTGATACCATGCCTTCCTTTCAATACATAGAGATATATTTCTATATCCCATTTACTAACCAGTGGTACGGCAAGGGGAACATTGTGAGTACTTATGGGCAGAGGGTGACGTGCTGGCATAGATGCCAACCCTTCCGATTTAGGCAACAGGGTTCCAATTTTTTATTTGAGAATATTTTTCGTTTCTCCCTCCTAAAATAATTGTAATCACAATACAATCCAATGCAGGAGTTTAGTTCTCCCGATTTCTGTGAGACAATCTCCCTCCAAAGTGATGCAGAATGTTGTCACATATGCATGCATGCGTGCGTGCGTGCATGCGGTGCGGGCAAAATATCTCAGGGTTTTAAATGTACTGACAAATCTGCCAGGGTGCATGATGTAGCCCAAATGAGGACGTGTCACAAGACAACCAAAGTAAGGAATATGATATGACGAGGAATGCCCTGCCTCTTAGTCCCCACAAAAATATATTAAAACACCCTGCAGCCTTCATTGCTGTCCCAAAATAATTTTACCTGTTCATTACTATCGCCAAATAGTTGTATCCTACATAGCTCACTTTAAAACCAGTGATACCATCATTCCTTGGCGAATCTATAGGTTATACAAGTGATATGCTGGAAGATACGTGGTAACACAGTACATTTTGGTAACTATGAGGGAATCCCCTAACTGCCTACATTTCCAGACAAGAAACCTGGGGAGTGACGTCACCGATGCCCGCCCCCATTTCAGCAAGACTCTGCCCACATTTTTTATTTTTAAAAAATGAAAGCCGAAGTCAAAATGACTTGAATCAGATATATTGTACTATTGGCCCATAACAATTATTTCCTGAATACATTGTAAAGTGCTTGGACGACTTGAAGGGCCTGGGCAGTGTTAAAGAAAAATGTATAAATATGCAAATTGGTGTGGTTAGTGAGCATGCAGGGTCAGTGAGGTGCAATCGTGCAAGTCAGAATTTCTCACAAGTGGGGCCACTGAACATGTGAATGTGTTTGACCGTGCTGGCGTTGCTGTGATTTTTGTTCACTACACTGGAGAGATCCTTCTGGGTCCTTTCTCGAATACTGCGCAGGTCCCACGGGATGTTTCTTGTTTTTGGAATGCATGTGCTTCTGGGTTATTTAATTTCCATTATGCGGGTCCTTCAATTTATTTGTGCCCATTTAACATGTGAGCGAAGAATGGTGCTACTCCACACTTGCCAGCAGGCAATAAACTTCCTGGAGTGTGAGGAGTCACCCACGCACAGCAAATAATATTGCTGACCCAGGCAAACGACAAAGGTGGGTGATGGTTGCAAAGTGACGTTGGCTTCGTACACCTTAAGAATAGAGGAGGGATAGGCTGAAGGGGAGAAAAAGTAATCGGATGTGGTGGAGACGGGTAGCAGCCATCAGCAGGGCAGTTTCTAGACAACTTGGTGACCAGGGCGAAAAACCAGAATGCCCCCCACCCGACTGGCACACATTAATCCCAAACTAAACCTATGTGTCAGGCAACAAAACCCCTCCTCAATAGGAATAAACAATTGCTATATAAATGAAGTTGGTTTCATTACATTGTAATGCAAGTACTCTACAGAAGAATTCTAATGTGAAAACACAGCTTTTGCTGTCCAAGTAAATGTTTTTTCTCTCACCTGCCCTTAGGAAAAAAAGGCATTGCCTGAATTCAGTTTCAAACTATCCAAACTGGCACACTGCAGTTTGACCAGCCTACCCGGGTCTGAGGGCCCACTGACCAATGGCCCTGTGTTGCAGGTGTTCTGTTCATACCACCTCACCTGTATTTTGCAAGGCGAGAATACTAGACTAACCATAAGAATTATTTTCTGATGGAAGGTTATCATTCCAAGGTGGACAGTCTGGTACACTGTTATTCTACTCTTTCAAAATACCGCTAGAAGAGTGGGAAAGGGGACAAATAGTACCAGTGTGGGTTCATGTATGCTTTTCATTAAATCACAGAGCTTTTCAGGACTATAACAGTGATCAGAGATCTCTATATTGGATAAACAAGTCTGTGATAAAAGGATTGCATGTGTGAATCTCTAAATTCATAACAGATGCATGACTTGGTGCTCGCATAACTGTTCACAACACTGATCCCAACATTAAAATGTTTGTAAGCATAAACCATACATACTCATTTTGACAGTTTATGTTTTTGGATGCAAGTATAAAATTGCTGCAACATTAGACACTCAAATGGGGTCCAATGGCTATTTTACTTCTTGTTTCTGAAAAATGTTAGATGAGGAAGGGCTGGGTCTCAGTTTAAGCATGCCCAACCCCCAATACAGAAACATATTTTAGGAATTATATATATAGACAGGACAGGATACCGTAGAAGAGAGGCCCAATAAACAATGCACAGAAAGGCTACACAGAAAGGATTGTACCTCTTACAAACTTTAGCCTTACCAGTAATAAGTTGATGAAGCATTTTAAACAAAACCGTCTTCTAATGCATGGTAAAGAGTCCACAGTTCCTCAGCCACTACCTCCTCACTATTACTCAGGCCTCAGGGGTTATTTCTGCAAAAACTAGCAGTCCCATGCTTTATCCAACACAGCTGGCATTACCATCACTTATTAGTGCTGGCCTGGAGCTAGTGAAAATCATGGTGTGACAGTGTAGAAAGGGCGTTTGGCCTAGTGGATGTACAATTTGAGGCAACTTCTTTGATTGCTTTATGCGTTTAAGTGTGGGCACAGTATGGCATGCTCGTCAGAGCCAAATACACAAAATGTTCCATTATGCTATGGTATGGACATTGGACACATCGGACTAAAACTGGCATATGTGCTGTTACATACGGGAGCGCCACATAGACACCATTAACCAACAGGGTGGTGGCTTGTGCAGCGCACAAAACATTGCTGCACACATATCACTGCATTGATTTGCCATGGACTACTGTCTGCATGGTGACACACAATGAACTCGACTTTCCTAATCAAGGTGCCAAGTGACATTGAGTTGCCATCTGGTGTGCTCGCTAGGCAGTGGCTGGCTTGTTTAGAAAATTAAAAGACCTTTCGTGCTGAGCGCACGCATCTAGTCCATGTCCCAAAGCAGCCACTATAATACTTATGCAAGAAAATGACAGTTAACCTTCCCACGAATGTGCCATTTGTAACTAAAAAGTAATATCGCTGGTCAAGTGGCAGAGCGAGTAGAGCACTCGCTTTGACATCTGTGCAGGTTCGAATCCCGGCGGGTCCAAACTCAGCCTTTCATCCTTCCGAGGTCGATAAATGAGCACCACACACCGTGGGTAATAATAAGCAGCGCTCAGATACCTGAGGGTTCGTAGCGCTATATAAATGCCAAATTATTATTATTTTATTATTATATAAAAAGAGAAAACGTTTTGGTGTGCCAAATAAAGAGACATGAACATAAAGAAAATAGTTTAAAACTTTTTCTGCGTGGCATTTTAATTCCCATTGAGGAATGCATAGGTTTGGTCAGCTAACTGATACTTGTGCTGGCCTGGTGAATAAAAATGCCCCATGTTCAGTTTTTAACATCAAAATGTAAAGCACGTTCTGTGTAAAAACAATGGCTTGTTAAATGAGCCATCACTTATAAATTGCCCCACTTGAAAGGCTGTCAACACAAAGCATGAGAGGCACAGGGTGTGTGACTCCAGAGCATCTCAAACGCTGCATTTGGGATATGCATTTCTTTGTTTGCATATTCCAAACGCATCGCAGTCACTCAAAAGTCAGCAGAGAGTAGCCAGCCGAACATCTGAGGAGCACCTGCTGGCTGCTTAATCTTTTGTGCAGCCAGATCAGAGTCAGCTTTCTGGGTGGGCCCCTTACTGTGCCCCCTTCTAGAGCTGTTTAGCTCTGCTCCCCGGGCAGTCGCCCGCTGGCTGGCCATAAGTGACTGGGAAATAAAGCGGGCACCTCACTGCTGCTCAGTGTTAAACCCGGAGACTCTGCGCTCTTCCCCGGAGACCAGGAGAATAGCGTAAAAACCCAGTCTCCCGGCTAAAGCTGGAAGTTAGGTAGGTATGGGGTATCCTACTTTCCTCCTTGACTCTGTAGTTTTCCTTTTCATCTATGGCAATAACATCCATGCCAACCCATTCGATTTAGGTGGGAGAGTCACAATTTTTCTATTAAAAATCTGGCTATTTTTTGCCAACTCCTGCCTAAAATAATAATAACCCCATGTAAATCCTATGGGGAAAATACATTCTCATGATTTCTGCGGTGAAATCTCCCTCTCTGGGGCTCCCGAATGTTGGCAGTCTGCAATAAGGAAATATATATGCACACCTTAAATTGCAGATCGTTCAGTGCTGCATTCTACGATGCTAATCTTTTGTAGGTACTATTTTTCATTATTATCAGAAACACATATTGTTAAGTATTATGCGATTTGCTAGACAATTTATGTGCGATTTTCACCAGCAGGCTAGACACCCATGCAGAATACTCCCATTTCAAGATGGCCGCCACCGTAGCTTTAAGTCATTGAACGTTTGCAGACACAGCCCCTCTTCTATTTCCAACTTGTTTGCTTTTGGACGTTCGTTCAAAGACGTTTCTTTTTCACGCTCATCCACATACAACATTTGTCAGAGGTCGCAATGGTAGAAATGTTGATATACTAAAAAAAAAAAAAAGACACTATAGTGTCTACAAACCTGTAGCTGACGAGTTTAAACGACCGAGGAGTTGAAGAATCTGTGCAAATGAGCAGCGGCTGCAAAAGACACGGTCACCCTAATTTGCATTTGCATTGCGGAGTGACCATCCAGGAAATGACGTCATCGGGAGTGACAGCAGCCTTTGATTGCAAATGCATCCCGGATATTTATATTAAAAGAATGTAATATCAAAGACATATAACTATTATGCTCTTGTTTAAAATGAATAAAAATTATTAAAGACAAACAAAAGACATAACTATGAACGGTCACTATTTTATTGTAAATCGTCACATCGTTGTTTAATGCTAATGGTTTGTACTTTTTCGTTTAAACTGAATCCCTTACACAGAATCAAAATGGTGACATATAAGGCACAGAAGCAGGCAATCATTTGCCCAGAGTACAAGATTTCTTTATGTAAATTGGCTTTTATACTGCGCACATCACCACTAATGGTCTTGGAAGCGACAGGATGTAAGCCAGACTGTGGTCTTTGGGGTGAAAAAGGGAAGCAGGAAATGACAAAGGGGGTGTACGTTGGAAAACAAAACAGACCTGGGTCACAATAACAAGGAAAAGATAATGTGAAGCTTTGATTTGGGTCCCCTCTACCACACAGGGCCCTTTACTCACATCGTTTCAGCCCTTGTTGGTAAATATATACATCCTTTTATAATTAAATTAAACAAAATCATGGAAATGTAGCATGTTGCCCCTGTTCGGAATAGCGGTATACAAGTGACAGTTTAAAAATGGAGCTACGTGTTAATTTGTGACTGTTTATTTGAATAGGGAAAAGCCAAGATTTCTTTAACAATTAAAGCTGTGGGGCCTTTCAGAGGCAGAAGCCATGATCTGCTTTTTTCACGCATGCATGCTTTTGCCACCCAAATATGAATGAGAATACAGGGAGTATTGCAGCCATTCACCAGTGACCAAGAAATACCCTTTCAAATATGTAGAGACGTGTTAGAACACATACATAGCTCTCAACGCACCCGCTTTTGGCGGTGTCACCCGCCTTGCAAGCAGCTGAATCACCCGCCAAGTCCCTCATATGCCCATTCACTTCTATGGGCTCCCACCCGCCAAAGAGAAAATCGGTGGTTTTCACCCGCCTTGGTGCCACAAAAGATTGGGAGCTATGCACATATGAGGACCAAATGCTGGTTGCTGGGGGAGTGATTGACAATGCCCATCATTCCCCTAGTTGTGGTGAGGGGGAGTTGTGGTCCCCCTAGAGCAGCGGTATTCAAACTGTGGGGCGAGTGCATCCTGGGGGGGCCGTGAGAGCCCAGCATGAAAAAAAGAGTAAAAAAAATATATATTTTTTTTATTGTAAGAAATTGGCAGGGGCGGCTCACATCGTCAGGCTGAAGCGTGTGTGAGTGTGTAGTGTACCTGTGGTGTGAGGTACCAATTCATGGGGCAATGTTTTCAGAAAATATGAGCACTGAAAAAGTGTCAATCAGCTGGGAGGAACCTAAAGGAAATAAGGGTCAATTTTCTAGTTGCATTACATTGTGAACTTTTGGGGCCATATAAACGTGTGATGGGGAATCTGTAAGTAACATGTAACAATGTGCCTGGGGCAATACAACACTGGCTTAAAAAAATAGGCAATGTGAAATTGCTGGGGGAAATATCCTTAAAGCAAAGTAAGAGTGGGATGGGGTAATGTACTGGGGCTGTGTGAAAGTGGCATGTGAAAATGTTAAAATGTCTTGAGGCAGTGTTCTGGAGAATGCACTAGAGGCATGATAATGGAGCAACAATCTGGGGGCAATGTCAATGTGGGGAAGGGTGTCCATTTGGAAATAATGTCAAAGTGGCATGTAGCAGGTTTCTGAGGCATGCAAAATTGACAGTGGACAATAGTCAGAAAGCAATGTGAAATTGGCAAGTGATGATGATCTGTAGGTAAATCAAATGTGCCATTGCACAAGTGAAAGTGGAATCAAGTAAGATGGAAATGGCATTGGGCAATGAAGACACTGCATGTAGCATGGGATATTTTATGGGGCAATATGGATGTGGCATGGGACAATATTCTGGGTGAAAATAAATGCGTCATTGAGCAGATTTCTGGGAAAAGGAGAGTAAGGTTTAGAGGCACATTGTATAGCTCAAGCGAAGATAGTGCAGGAGAAGGAACTAGCACAGGAGGAAGAGGACGCAATTCCAAATTCAATTCGAATTCAATTCAGGCAAACAGGGATATAGAGGAGCACAGGGCGGTGCGAGAAGGAATGGTAACAGAGGAAATCCCAACACACAACAACATTTTTTAGGACGGGACCAACAGGAATGGGACCTGGACCAAAGAGTTACCCGCAGCATGAAAGCACTGTGGTAAACCTTTCCGACTACCACCTTAGCCAAATTGAGGGTTCATAGTGATAATGTCGAAAAAAAAATGTCGACTTACAAAAATGTCGAAAAAAAAATGTCGAAAAAATAATGTCATTTAGCACTATCAATAAATACATAAACAAGAAGAGTCCCCCCAACCCCCCTCACCCAACACCCCCCTGCCACCCCCCACCACCCTCTCACCCCTCATACTCAACACATTTTAATTATATATTTATTTATTTATTTATTCAATAAATAAATAAACAAGAAGAGTATCATTTACTAGGGGGGGTCCCCCCAAACCCCCTCACCCAACACCCCCCTGCCACCCCTCCACCACCCTCTCAACCCTTATACTCAACGCATTTTAATTATATATATTTATTTTATTTTTTTCTAATTTTCGACATTATTGGTTTTCGACATTATTTTTTTCGACATTTTTTTTTCGACATTTTGACTGTCGACATTATTGCATTCGACATTATCACTGACCACCCAAATGGAGACCCAAACATTGGAAAAAGGACCTGGTTTTGTGACCACTAACAAAGGGGGATCCCCGGTGTAAGGTTAGACCTTTGGGGGTCCACTCCGCTAATCTGGCCTTCTCCTCCTACGAGGAAGAAGAGATTGCAGGAGCATCCTTCTCCTCAGACTCATTTCCCAGCGGAATAGAGGCTGAGGTAGTTTTAGTGTCCCTGGGTTCCTGGGAGCCTAAAGTCGCAGAGGCTTATGCTAGGATTCCGGATAATACCAAGCACTACTTTAAAGACAGTGTGCTGATCAATGGAGTGGATACTCCAGCTCTTAGGGATAGTGGGTGCAGTCGCACTGTAGTGGATTCTACCTTGGTAGACTCAGAGGAAGTTGCCAGAGCTACTCTGATGCCCACTAAGTTGGCTGACGGCCCCCTCCGTATGTTTCCCGTGATCCCTGTAAATCTTACTTTAAATGGTACAGCAGTCAGGATTCCAGTGAGCATTCAGAGAAACGTCCCGGGAAAGGTCTTGTTGGGTAATGATCTCAGAGCTTTAGGGCTCGTAGGAGACACTGCCGAAAGACCCTACACACGGTCTCAAGCACGGGCAGCATTGGCCAAGTCCAATACGCCGCCCCAGCCAAAGGGGAAACCCAAGGGGAAAGGAGTCTACAAGTCAAAACGAGGGAAAGAGAATATTCCCCCGAGCTCGCCTACCACTGCGGTGGAGGAAGGTGGTCAATCGCCCGGGCCTGACGAGGAGGTGGCGATGCCTGAAGTATTCGACCCCAACGATCATCCTGAACTAAAAGACTTGTTAGTTGAAGGAGGTCCTGATAGGGACGAATTCAGTAAAGGCCAACGTGAGTGCCCATCTATGGAAGGCCTAAGGAGACAGGCCTGCTCCCAGCTTGAGGGTGAACCTCCTGGGAAGCATAGGATTTATTGGGAAGGTGGACTCCTGTATAGTGAGCCCACAGAGTCTACAGAAGGAGACCATAGGAGGTTGGTGGTTCCCCTTGCTGTTAGGCCCTTCCTCCTGCAGTTGGCGCATGAAGTTCCCCTTGCTGGTCACCTTGGTATGAAGAGGACCAAGCAAAGGTTATCCATGCACTTCTACTGGCCCAAGATGGGGGTGCAAGTAGAAAGTCACTGCAGGAGTTGTGCCTCCTGCCAGTTGTCTGGTAAGGTTGGCGCGACAATCCAAGCTCCGTTGGTACCGCTCCCAGTTGTGGGGGTACCATTTGAAAGGGTAGGGATCGACATCGTTGGTCCCCTTGACCCGCAAACATCCTCGGGCAATAGGTTTATCCTGGTGCTGGTCGACCATGCAACCAGGTAACCTGAGGCCATCCCATTGAAAACTGTAACTGCCAAGTCAGTTGCAAAAGCTTTACTCGGCATATTTACTAGGGTTGGCTTCCCTAAAGAAGTTGTGTCAGATCGTGGCAGCAACTTTATGTCGAAGTATATGCAGGCTATGTGGAAAGAATGTGGGGTCACCTACAAGTTCTCTTCTGCATACCACCCCCAGACCAATGGTCTGGTGGAACGTTTCAACAGAACGTTAAAGAGCATGATTGGGGCTCTGGAGGAGCCTCAGAGAAGAAAATGGGATCTTCTTTTACCATGCTTGCTGTTTGCCTACCGAGAGGTACCACAGGAGGGTGTTGGCTTCAGCCCCTTCGAACTTCTGTTCGGTCATCCCGTACGGGGACCCTTAGCCATCGTCAAAGAGGGATGGGAGATGCCCACTCCCCATGTTACTACCAATGTAGTTGATTATGTGCTAGGGCTCAGAAAACGGATGGTACTTCTGATGGGCTTGGCTAGTGATAAATTGAAGGCAGGGCAAGCGCTGGTGAAACATTGGTACGACCAGAAAGCTTCCCTCATCAACTTCACACCTGGTCAGCAAGTCCTGATCATGAATCCAATAAGGCCTCGCGCTTTACAGGACAAATGGTCAGGCCCTTACACAGTGGTGGAGCCCCTGGGTGAGGTGAACTATTTAGTGGACCTTGGAAGGCCTGGACAGGCTCCAAAAGTGTTTCACGTGAATAGGCTGAAGGCTTTCGTCCCAAGAGTCGAAATCGCAGCACTGCTACTGGCGTCAGACGTTGAGGAAGAGGAGTCTGAACCTCTCCCCGACCTGTTCCAGAGCGGTCCTTCAGATAGCTCCGTTGAGGGTGTCCGAGTGGCCCCTCACCTGACTTCTGATCAGCAGGCTGAGGTGAAAAGTTTGCTTAGGCAGTTTTCCCCCCTGTTTTCACAGGCCCCTGGTTTGACACCTTAGTGCAAACATAACATTGACACAGGAGACAGTGTACCTACCAAAAGTAGGGGATACAGGATGTCAGATAAAGTACGGTCTTATATTAAGACCGAGGTCAACAAGATGTTAGATCTTGGGGTGATTGAACCCTCTAGTAGTCCTTGGTCCAGTCCTGTGGTGTTGGTTCCAAAGGCAGGCACTTCTGAATTGAGGTTCTGCGTGGATTACAGGGCTCTGAATGCTGTCACCAAGACAGATGCACACCCCTTGCCTCGAACAGATGAGCTGGTGGATACTTTGGGTGCCTCCAAGTACCTCAGCACGTTTGACCTCACTGCTGGCTATTGGCAAATAGCTTTAGCAGAACATGCCAAGGAGAAGACAGCATTTTCTACTCCAGACGGCCTTTACCAATTCCGGGTAATGCCGTTCGGGTTGAAGAATGCACCTGCCACTTTCCAGAGGCTTGTGAATCATGTGTTGAATGGGTTGGACGAATTCTGCCTTGCATATCTGGACGATATAGCAGTTTTCAGTGCCACCTGGGAAGACCATGTGAAACACCTCAGGATTGTGCTCCAGGCTCTTCAGAAAGCCCACTTGACCATAAAGGCTAGTAAATGCCAGATTGGACAAGGCTCAGTGGTTTACCTTGGACATGAAGTAGGTGGAGGGAGGATACAGCCTCTACCCAGTAAAGTACAAGCAGTACAAGACTGGCCTACCCCCACTACGCAAACCCAAGTGAGAGCCTTCTTAGGACTCACGGGGTATTATCGCAATTTTGTGGCAGACTATGGCACCATAGCTGCTCCTCTGACTGCCCTCACAACTCCGAAGAAACCCAAGAAGGTAACTTGGACCGACGAGTGTGAGAAGGCCTTCAATGGCTTGAAAGACTCCTTGTGCCAGGCCCCTGTGCTCTCGACCTGAACAAGAGACTCATCCAGGGGTGGATTAGTTCCCCCTGTCCATAGTCTGGGAGGGGCGAGTGTTAGGAAAGATTTCGTAATTGTAGGTAATTTTCCTTCCATGTGGCAACCCCTAAACTTTTTGCTGTTGTTTTCACCTTGTTCTTGACTTTGCCAGAGAAGTGCAGCCTTCTGCCGCACTCCTCTGGGCTTTCGCTCCTTTCTTACGGGGAAACTGACATGCCCTTAAGACAGTCAGTACCGGGGAACGCTGTTTCCCGTAGTTTCCTTTATCATGTTGCGGCTTTAGTGCAACATGACACAAGAGGGCACTGTAAGCTAAGTTACAGCTCTCTTGGGTCTCTAGCCTTCTACAGGCCCTAGATACTCTTTTAGGATGGTATTTGATCGGTGCAAGTCATTCAGGGACTCGAATGGTGGCAGCGATCGTTTTGTTTATTTTGAGCTCCTTTTGGCGTTCTGAGCACGTTTTTCGCACTGAACCCAAAATGGTGGCCTGGCTCCCAAAATGGCCAGACCACGAGGCTCCTTTGTCCTGTCCACTGACCGTCTTGCTCCCTTCACCTTCCCCAGGTCGGGCGACCCGGGGCCTTCCTTATTTGGGCATGTACTTTCCCGTGAAACGTGGTTGCTTTCGCGGGCTTCTACATGTCGTTTGTGTGCCTCCAGGGTGTGGGCTGGGATGTCTGGTCCCAATACACATCCTGGGTGCCAGAGAGTCTAGGGTGGTGTGAATGCCTGGGACCACCGTGGTCCGTGATTGGTCCACGTATGGTATGTGTGTTGATGAGCGGATCTCCCATTGGCTCCCCTCCGTTTTGGCGCGAAGGGAACCGTGGATAAGAGGGGGCTGGAAACACCACTACCATGTCGATCTCCTGAGTTCTCACGAACGAAGGAATACAGGAGCCAAGTATCCTGCAACCAAGAGGCTGGACCGAGGAATCGCTGGTGACCCGCTGAAGGAATCCTCCTTTGCACTGCTGTCGTCCTGTGAAACCCTTTCCTCCTTGGATCGAACCAGAAGGCCTGTACTGGTGCTTCGACCTTTGGAATAGCAGGAACAGCTATTCCCGGCGACTTCATCATCTCCTGCCAAGTAAGCCTTCGGAAGTGTCTCTGGGCCATCCAGTTGACTGACCAGCTTACAAGGGAGTCCTGCTCTGTAACTGCCGCCAGGTTGTGTTGTATTTCGAGTCCTTGTCACTCTCCCACGCTTCGTACACTTGGCGTTCCCAAGTCTGAAGGGAGGAGTGTACATTTGGCTTGAATACACACGGCCGCTCCGTTGTCCTGCTGCGGCAACAAAACTGTGCTGGTTTCGTCGATTGGGACGTCTTTTTGCTCTACACGACTACGAGGCGTTCCCTGCTCTTCTGAACCTGCCAGCTGCTGAAACTAACGTGGAGAAGCCTGGGTCTGCTTGCTTCGGGGACCGGTGAGTAGTTTAGCTAGGATCTGGTCGCCCTCCTGCAGTATCCCATTGCTTTTCCCTGCTGTGTAAAAACAGCACCCTTTTGGCCGTACTCGCGCTCTGCTTCTGCCCGCTGTGGAGGCTGCGCTTGAGTTGCGGAACCTGTTCTCCTTCTGCTGTGCACTAACCCGAACTGCCTGACTTCCTCCGAAGAGCTTCCCCTTTTGCCCGTTGGCACCGGCGTGGCAGGTACTTTGAGCACAAGGCTCCACTCTTCGCAGGGCTCGGACTTCCATCTAGTTAGGTGCCTCTGAAGGCGAACTGAGTCTAAAGCGTTATCGCACTGCCTGTTTTCCTTTCCTTTCAGGTGGACTACATATTTCGTGCTTTAAACGCTTGCGACTGTGTATTTGTATATATATTGTGTTGATATGGTATGTGTTGGTTTAATATTGTGATACTGTGATTTTCTCACTACGGTCATTATTTTGAAGGCCTTAAAATAAATGTGTATCTATTTTTGATATAACAACTGTTTGGAGTAGTTTTTAAGCGCTCTTGCTTTGTGTGCTCATTGCGGGCTTTCAGTCACCCTCACCCCTCTTGAGACCTAGTCTTGACCGCCGCGATCGCTACCTTGATTGGTCTGGCTTGTCCAGAGGTTACCCTGTTCCAAGTAATTAGGTTGGCCTTCTGAACTTCTGCGCCACCAGGACAGAGTTCAGAAATCCGTCTTAACAGAGGCTTTCAAAATAAGTATGATCTATGGTGACAACAACCCTTTCAGAGATAATATCCAGGTCTGGAAGAGGTACATAGACGATGTCCTACTAATTTGGAAGGGCGATGAGAGTGAAGCAATTTCCTTCTTCAAATGGCTGAATGAACAAAATCAACATCTAAAGTTCACTGAAAATTACAGCAGAGAGGAAGTGAATTTCCTGGACATAACAATACAAGTTGACATCAACAAAGGAGAACTTTTTGTTAAACCATATGAAAAGCCAACTGACCGCAATGCACTATTGCATTATACCAGTTTCCACCCAAACCATACGCGGGACAACTTGCCTTTTGGGCAGTTTTTACGGTTGAAGAAAAACAGCACAAACAGAGAAGACTATAGAGAAGGGGCCAACAAATTGAGAACAAATCTACATGAAAGAGGCTAACCTAGAAAACGACAAACCGAGCGATGAAGAGGGCTGATAATAACCATCGGGAAGCGATACTTGAACAACAACCGGTATCTAAAAAAGAAAAAAAGAATGACAAATTGGTTTTTGTCAATACGTATAGTAATCTGTCAAATCGGATTAGAAAAATCATATACCGAAACTGGACGATTATGGAAAAAGGAAAAAGCCCACTGGAAAAACCATTAATAGCCTTCAGAAGAAGTAAGACTGTGAAGGACCAAATAATGCGTAATGGTATTACAAAGCAATATAAAATCCAACCAACACTTACAGAGAGCTGGGGAATGAGAGCACCGGAGGGACATGTGCCATGTGGCAGCTGTACGTGCTGTCCACAAACAAAGAAATCAACTCAAATAGATCTAGGACTTAGGAGCGAGTGGAAACAGAAAACACTAACTAATTGCAACTCCAAATTTGTGGTCTATGTGATATGGTGCCCCTGTAAAAAAATCTATATAGGGAAGACTGAAAGAAAAAGAAAAACCAGGATAACGGAGCATAAGAGTTGCATAAGGAACAGAATTCATTCTGCACCTATTGTAGGACATTTCATCGAAATGATCCATAAGGCAGAAGAATTAAAGTGGTCTGTGGTGTATCAGGTAAAAGAGAGTAATGACACGAACATCGACAGGAAGAAACTAATGACAAAAGAAAAATAACGAATTTTTCTAACTAAATGCTGTGAGACGGGCCTCAACAAAAGAGTTGAGTGAAGCAGTATGGACCAATGGGAATGGATGCTATAATGTGTATTACACAGAAATGTGCACTAAATTGTGAAGTATCTGTCCTGAAAGCAACCGACGAGAAAATGCTATTGGAACTAATTTGTCCCGCTCCCCTGACGGATATAACATGTGAATATCGGGAAAAGGCATGGACAAACATATGCTGAGCATAAACATTGCAGGATTAGTAAACAAGAGCCTTACGAGTGAGGCAGGATCGGCGGTAACAGAAAAAAATAACACGGATTAGTGAAGGTAAGAAAAAAAAGGACCTTCAATTCCGAAACGATGACGTGCTGGCATGCGATTGGACGAACGGAACCGTGCCTACCAACAGCAATGCAGAAAAGAATACGGAAATAGACACAAGCCGGAAAGAGGAACCAGCTGTGATGCGGACGGGCACTTCCGGATGTGAAAAAAAGAGACGACAGAAGTCGGTAGAGGCGAGAGAACGCCGGCAGCGACCCGCGAGGCAGAGGGATCCAGCCATCGAGATAGAAGGTAAGCAAAACAGCGGAAGCAACGAATGGTAGACTATAGGAGGGTCACACAATCGAGCAGAATATTTTAATTTAAACAAACGCTCATTTTGGTTTGGTAGGTGTCCGCGCTTAGAAAACTAAGAAGCTGACTAAAGATAACGTGGGAACCCAGGGCGATTGAGGTCACAATCAGTGAGTAAGCATCAAACACCCAATAGTCTAAGAATGAAAACCAGCCCCAATTAGGACGTAGGACATAAGACGTGACACTGTTTATATTTCTTAGCCTGACCCTATTAGAGTACAAGGAGGTACCTACCTCGAATAAAAATCCTGGAGGAGTCGGGATTAGCTGGAAACTGCCAACGCGGCTGACTTAAAAATGGGAACATTTAACTAAGGTACATCTCCCAGAGCGATGTAAATCATCATGCTGTGAATATCATACAAAGGACATGAATTATTAGTCCAATTGAGAGTGATTGCAAGCTATACCCCTGTATGTATATGTTTTGAAATAGGTGAATACAGAAAGGTAATATACAAGTATCGGGAATAAACGAGTATCCAGAGAGAGATACCTGGATGGATGAAAATAAACAACCTGCATGCTAAAGTTAGAAGGTAAATAGTGTACCTCCATAGTAGTATACGCCTTGGGAAACTAAATACTCTTATAAATGCCCTATTGAAGAACAGGGGTATTACTGTTAAATATAAAGAGGGTAGGCTACCAGATTAATGGTATACCACCTTATGAAATGATGTTGTGCTGTGATAATGTCCTCCACCAAGTCGTGCATGTAAGTGCTAAATGAATGAAAGAAGCTAATTTCTTTCATGGTAAATTGATACCCTAAATGTAGTAATAAAACTACAGAGAAGTTGGTTTAATAATTAAATCCATTCTTCATACACTTGCTTCTCACAGATACCTTTTTGTGGAATTCTGGCCCAGAAATGAAACAGACGTGAGTCGAACACATGAGCCTTGACCAAGAAGTCTAAAGAACACAAGAAGACCAAATGGTCGCTACATAACAGACTGTTGCTATACAAAAATTAACCCCTGAAGAATTTCCTTGAATTGTGTAAACCGATATAGGAAAGAAACATGTTGGGTAGTGTGGATTGTAGAATGAAAGGTTGTATGAATGACATAAGTGTGAATGAATAGAACACTACATTGTGGAATCTAGAGTACCCAATGAAGATATGAGAGGACATAAAAAAACAAATTAAAAACTGAAAAGCTTGTCCTCTACTGATGAACTATTTAGCAGCAAAAATAGGTATTAGATAACAGAGTGTTATGTAGGTCTTTTTTATGGTCAATGATGCTAAAAATAGTGATAAATGTGCAATAACTGATCTTAGACAAAAGTGCAATATTTTGTATCAGAGAAAACTATGAATGTATTTTTAGTGATGTTTTTATTGAGAGTAAATACATTGATATTTTTGATAAAAAAACTGTTTGGAAAAAGTATGTTGTAATCTAATGAGCTAAACAGCATGCATGACTGAGTCAGAAGAAGGTACTGGAGAAGCAAGGGACCCTTTAAGCATTAGTGTGGTATGTTCTAGTCTTTCTACGTTTTGAGGGTTGTCTTAAAGAGGTCCAGAAAAATATTCCCTTTAGTCTCTCAAAGTTTTATACATGGTAAATCAAATGTGCCATTGCACAAGTGAAAGTGGAATCAAGTAAGATGGAAATGGTATTAGGCAATGAAGACACTGCATGTAGCATGGGATATTTTATGGGGCAATATGGATGTGGCATGGGACAATATTCTGGGGGAAAATAAATGCGTCATTGAGCAGATTTCTGGGGGAAATGTGAAAAGGGGAATGGTGCACAGGATAGTGTTCAGCAGCATGTGAACGTGAAATGGGATGCTATCCTCTGGAAATATACAAGTAGAATGGGGCAATATACTTGGGGCAGTGTGTTATTGGGCAGTGTTGATGAACAATGTGGAAGTAGCCCGGGGAATGTTCAGAAAAAATATCATAGATGTCCAGTAAAAAATGTCATGCCTGACCCCTGGGCCCCCCACCACCAATTGTAAACTGTTTGGCTATTTACCAATTTTTTTAAAGTATGCTCTACAATGGAACATTTTAACCCATTATTTAAAAATAAAATCACTGTCCACCCCACCCCCCCGAACCTCCCTTGATTGGTTCGGGCTCCCTCACTGCACTCGGTCACTATGGCATTTTTGGGGGAAATAGTTATGCCCCTCCACTTAAAAAAATTCACCAGCCACCACTGGCCCTCGGAGGTTGCCAGTCATTTGGTCGAAAAAAATTGGTCGACCAGACAAATGGTCGAACCAATTTGATCGAACACCAAATGGTCGAATTTTTAATTTTTTTTATTTTAACCCTTTTTTTTTTTTTTTTGGGGGGGTCCCCCCCCAACCCCCTTTTTTTCTCTAAAAACCCCTTTTTTAACTAAACGAAAACCCAAAAAATAAATATATAAATAAAAAAAAAAATTCGACCATTTGGTTTTCGACCAAATTGCGTCGACCAAATTGCAGTCGACCAGTTTTTTTTCGACGAGTTGACTGGACACCGCCCTCGGACTGTGTTGGGAACGGGATGGGGGAGCCCAGGGACTGTGGTGGGAGCAGGATGGGCGGGATCCATGGGATAGTGGTGGGAGCAGGGTGGGGAGAGCCCAGAGTGTGTGATGGGGTGGGAAGAGCCCAGGGACTGGGTAGGAGTGGGATGAGGGAGCCGAGCGACTGTGGTGGGAACAAGATGGGCGGGAGCCCAGTGTCTGTGATGGGGTGGGGAAAGCCCAGGGACTGGGTAGGAGTGGTATGTGGGAGTCCAGCCACTGTGATCGGAGCAGGTGACGGCGCGCAATACATACTGTCCATTTGGCATTTTTGGGGGGGCCCGGCCTGCCCAAATTTTGCTCCGGGGGGCCCCGGTTTAAAAAAGTTTGACGAACACTGCCCTAGAGAGTGTGGTCCTGGGCTGCTGCATAGGTGTCCCATACCTTGTGCGATCTTTCATATGCTGTGTTTTCATTTGTCAAACTCTGGCCTGGCCTCCAATGGAACCTATTGCGACACAAAAATGCTGAAGAATGTGGGTGCAAATAGGAAAAGTGAGTGATAACTAGTGTGATTCACAACTGGCATTGTTACTAACGAGTTTACTGCAGCACTTGACAAGAAAGGACTGCGTGATCATATCTTATAGAATTCAAACTTTTTAAGCCGGTAAAAGTATGGACATGTATATGGAGTTGCCATATTCCGAAATCAAAACCAGAGCCGTGTTTTTGAGAAACATGCAGTGAGTGTGCTTGTTTGTTTGCAGCTGAAGTATTTATTTCTTCTCTTATTTGGCTTTTTTAAAAAACATGTTGGCAAATCTACCAATAATGCAGTGTACAATATAGATAGAATTGTATGCCAAGCATCTACCCTTTGGTTTCCCAATTTCTAGACGGCAGCCACATTAACCTTTGTTTCCCTAAAGATCACATCAAACATTGAATCGTTATTTACCAGAGGAAATGCATCCAAGGCAAATCACAGTTAAGTACCCCCCGACGGAAATGTGTACAATATAAAATACACAATTAGGCCAATTCAGAACAATGATAAATCAATGTTTTGATTACACTTTGCATACCATAATAAATTTATTAGAGGCTTACGACACAGCCAAACCACACAACAATGAATGTACAGCACAGTTATCTCCAAGAAGAGGATGAAGAGAGGGAGAATTCATGGATAGATAATGCCCAGTCAAACTAGGGGTCTGGCGTGGCTGAATGACCCAGTTAAGAGTCTGCACAAGAATGGATGTGTATGTACTGGAATTTAATGTTTAGTAAATAACAGAAGTGACATAATTTAAGTTGTGTTAAAGAGACGTCAAGTAAGAATTTTCTAAAGCTCTTCAAATAAAGCCACTTTATATGTTGCGTGTTTCAGTTTAGTTATTTCTTTGCCTTCCACTGCCGCTCCTGATCACGTACTTTGTAACATTTTCCACAAAAAAGCCACCCACTTCTACTTGGTAGAGACATGTGGGCTAGGGCTGGCTCTCACAAGGTATTAATAAGATAGATTTTGGCAATACTCGTTTAATGTGTTTTTCCCCATAGAGGAGAGTGTGTGAGAGCCCATGCACAATAAGTCTGCAAAAGGCTAATCATTGGCATTAGGGGTGCTTTTCTTACCTGATCTACTGGTGCAGCCTCAACCTCATGGTCGATGCACTGCTTCACATACTTACCTTTTAAAATTGTAGCTGAACAGAACTGGCCCAAACTAAAGAACTCTTGCTTCGACTGCAAGGTGATACCTCCTCATAGTCTTGCCTAAATAATGTGAGTACCTCGCTAAAATGAAACCGATGTACTTTAGATGCATATGCATGTAGCCTCTTGTATGCTTCCTTAACAAGTGTGTAGGGTGTAACAGATGTGGTGGAGAACCCATTGGAACAGAGGGCAACTCCACTCCACTCGTGTAGACATGTCCGAAAGCAACCTGTAATGAAGAAAGCGGCAGGAGACGGGTTACTCTGTGCAAAGAATGCCCTCAGTTCTTGGAGAATTTAGAGAGGTCCTGGAACCTGCTCTACCTGGATGAACATACATTATCTGTGGGTAAAAGAACAATACAAATGATGTTCCTTTGCTAAAATGGATTTTTAGAACCTGGCCTGGTGGACAGATTTTAGGAGGTCACCCTGGTTATAGTGAACAGGGGAACTCTTAGAGATTAGCCAAAACCATATCAAGGTAGCAATGGAAAGCAGTCAGGGCTATTCTCAGGAGAACGTGAGTGGGATCAGGGGTCCACAATGAGTCCACACAGTGAAGCACACAATAATCCAATTCAGACAGGAATATACATAAATACTATATTTATTCCAGGACCAAAACACACACTAAAAAATTTAACTAACGGGTGATAATATTGCACAACACTCAATAATAAACATATTTACAGTCACCATAGGTTCTAAAATGCACTCAATGACTTAAATTAATAAAATAATGTAAGTTATGCAGTAAGATTGAACCAAGTCACAAGAAATGTTCTCTAGCTTCATAAGTACAATCTCTATGAAGAGTTTGGCCTTGTGCTCAAACGTCCAAGGTGGATTGTAGCTTACTAGCTACAATGCTGTGTGCTCACAGATGGTCTGCGCTCAAGGTGTAGTACACAAAATGTTCAATATCATTCAAACAATAAGCGTGCGTTATTTTGGGGGGCGTGGCTTGGTGACCATGCGATGAAGAGCTGAATCTGGGAGCTCCCTCATGATCCGGAGAACAGATCCGTATAGCTGTTAGAGAAACAGCACAAAAAGTGCAGAAAAGCGGCAGAGAGGTGTATGAAGGGCAGGTGCCCAACTCACAGCAAACCCAGAGAAAATCGGACAGGGTAGCGGCCAGGACAGCGCCCGAAGCGACTGCAGCATCTGCTGGCAAAATGGCAGCCGCGATCTGAGCATCCGACAGCGGGCCCTACGTGGACCGCAAGAGCAGGAGAGGTCCGGAGAAGGCACCAGGCACGAGGCATGCATCGCCTGTGCAGGTGAAGTGGGGAAGATCAGAACGAGCCCCCCCAGCCAGCAATGAGGCAGTACAGTGACATCCAGGGGCTGCTGCAGTGGAACCGGATGTTACGCAGAGTGACTGAGATGGTGGGAGAGCACTGGCTGCCTCTGCGTGGGGATCGGCAGCGAGGTCTGAGGGCGGAGTGCAGCGGGAGACGCCTGTGGCCCCAACCAGAGGATCCGCAATACCAAGGGTTGGAAGCGCAGCCGGGAAGGAGGACTGACCACTGCCCTAGGAGACGAATCCGTCAGAGCCCCCGGAGGGGGAGCGGAGGCGGAGCTGGCGTGCGCCATCCGGACCCACAGACAGTGACAACAGGCACCAGGACCAAGTTGTAGCGATAAGGGAACGCAAAGCGGATCCGGAAAAAATAAAAAAGGGGAGCAGCGACATCACAGCGGGCCCTGAAGACGTGAAGGCACATCTCCGCGCATAGCTGAGCGGAGGCACCCCACAGCGCAGAGGAGGACAGGCAGAGTACGGCCGCACGCAGGAGGCCAAGGAGAGGGAGAGAGCCGGCGGAGAGGGTTGGGGCCTCGGCTCGGCCCTGAGCAAACAAAGTAAGTGCATTATTGGAGGTGGGCACCCCCAGGACTAACACCTAAATACCCTTGGCGGAAGGAGGAGTCCTTGGCGGAAGGAGGAGTCAGAGCGGGCACAAGACGCCCTAGAGACAAAGCGAACTAGTAAGACCCCAGAAACTGACCATTCTTAACATCGTAAGAGCCGGAAAGGACCGCCAGAGCAAGGGGGGGAGCACCCCGAACATGGGAAGAACTATTCACCGGACATAGTGTGGCAAGGCAATCTATATTACGTGGGAGGCCACAGTCCATGACCCCCTAACAACGCATCGGCTGGCAGGAGCCACCCTCGAACTGGTTCAAGCTAATCTACAGCGGTCTGACATCGGAGGCGCAGCCAGGGGCCACACTGTTGGGTGTCCTGACCCACGTTTGGACTATCATGCTGCAACATTTGGTGCTGTGGGCTTAGAAAATCCAAGATGGCCAAAAAGCCCACAAGTGCGCCAGAATCCAGGAGAACCACGCAGTTTGTGCGCACACCAAAATGGTTACCTAACTTGCCAGCCACCAGTGTAAAGAAAGATCTTTGTTAACAAAATCCACTGTTACTGATGTCAAAAAGTTGCTGGAATCGTGGCTCGTTGGACCACTTTAAAGATTCAACCCTTTTGTGGGGTTCCACATAACCATTTTATTGTAAGGAGCCCCATCAAAACAATGTTAAGCAAGGATTTACTACCATGTAAGAACCATTCCTGTTTAGAATGCATTAATCCAAGAAAGATCCCAAAATTGCATGCAGTACCAACAAAATCCTCAAGGCGGCGCTAGCGGTCTAAACTCTGACAGGAGAACTGAGTGCAGTTGCTGACAAAGGGATTTGACTCAGCTGACTTCAAAGGCTGCATTTTAATTAAAAATTAGCCACCTGCTGTTCCCAGAGGCCTGAAGCCTGGGAAACCCTCTCACCTCTAGAGATTCACACCAGGAGTTAGAATCTCACATGACCTCTTGATTGATAGAAGGCAGACTGGCTGGGAGCCTCCTGGAGACCACACAATAGGCTCTTGCAATTGAATAGGATATGTTGATTTTGACTGTTTCCTGTCAACAAAGGCCTGCCTGCCAGAAGACACATGTGCCTGACCCACCCAAGTCTTGGAGGCGGACTCCAACACTCTGAGAACTGAATTGAAAGCAAAATATATATTTTACAGAAACACTGATAACTCTTTGTAATCAAATGACAGAAATGTATAACTTTGAGAGCCTTAATTTAAAAAATATACCTTCAATTTAAGCCCAAACTCCAATTTGTGTGATGTTCTGGGGGCAAACTAGCAGTTAAGAGGGTATTACTTAAAATGTCTGCATGTGAAAAGTCTGATACTTCATCAATCAATGCCCGCATGCCTTGCACACATTTGGGTAAATTTGAGTAAGAATCTGATATTGGTAACTTGACCAAAAAGTGAAATATGTTGCCATTTCTCAATGCAAGCTCCCAGGAAGAGCAGATTTGGACAGGGTATACCTCCTGTGATATGTGATGGGTGCATGTAATTTTAAACAAATGTGTACCTGTGCAAATATGTCTTTTGGGTCAAAATATACATTGTGTGTAATTTGACAGGGATGGGTTCTCTGTACCATAAATAGACCTCATCATGATGACACTTCATTTCATTCCCCCAATCAAGGGGAAGAGGATGAAGTGGCCAATGACAAGTGGAGAGGGGTAGGGCCTAGGAAGCTAGCGTTTCCACCCATTTTCAAAACACATAAAAGCAGACAGTCAGGACAGATAGGGACCTTCAAATCCATTTGCTGCGGGACGCTCTGCCGGGAAAATCCATACTTTACCTCCGTCAACCTTCAGAGAGCCAACATAGAGACTTCAATCTATCCACATCCAGAGATCCAGACTTCAAATCTATCAATATCCAGAACCAGAGGCAGAGCAGAGCTGACCCAGACCACTGTTAGCAGAACCAGAGAGCTGACCCAGATCACTGTGAAGTGCCGAGACCAGACCAGAGTCCAGTCTAAAACCTGACCAGATCCGTGGCGAGGCCCATTTATTTAAAAAATATATTGTGAGTACCTAGCAGAACTGTGTAGAACCAATCTCTTAGTTAAAATAATATAATTCAATCTATTTTAATCTAACCAGAACTGTCTCCTAGAAGTTGTACCTTGTCATTTTGCAAAACTGTCACTTGTCACTTTGAATTTTAACATTCCAAATCTGAAAAACTACCTTTATTTAATCGCTGATATCTCCGTGACCGTTTGTCCTAGAGAGTTGCAGTAACTTTCCTCTGAAAGCTGGGAATCGTGGCTTTTCTACGAACCTAGAACCGCATTCCTACCTCTATAGTTTTGCGAATTTGCCGCGATTTGCAAATTTCTCCACGTGTGAAAACAGAAGTTTTCTTGCTTTCCTTGCTAAAAATTCGTTTGCCTCTTAAGAACCATCCCTGAATCATTGCTAGAGTGAGCCTGGACTAATATTAACTAGATACCACTCACCTCTAGGGGGAATTAAAAGCATTTTAGCATATTTTTCACTTCATTGCCAGCACATGTAAAAGCATTTTGGGCCTGTGTTTCAAACTTCTGTAGTCTAAGCTTGCTGGGGTGAACTGAATTACATTTGATTGCATTTCTGAGAACTGTGTGCTTTTCTTCCATTTCCTTGCATTGCATAAAGGGGGGAGGGGATTGCCAGAGAAAAGTGATTACATTGTTTTGTTGAAATCATATTGAGTATTTTCTGTATTGCATTTTCATTCAACATTACATCCATCTGAACTTATATAAAGCATTCTCTACCACCTTATTCTTCTGTTCCTATTCACAAGTGTGCTAGTGCCAGACTATCCATTATTGATTACTGCTCAGATTCAGTGTGATATTCAATTATTAATTTATTATAAAGCGTGATATATATATATATATATTGTTTAAATTATCAAATAAACCTTTAAACTTGCAAAACAGAACTACTTCTTGGCTCAGTGGGGTCAGGGGGATTCCAAGAGAGGGGTGTTATATAGGGGTAGTCATCCAGAACGCATGAACTGGACATAAAGATATATCAATAAGGGTTTCCATTCAGTATCCCAGACTAGGCATTGACTTAGCTGTAGTGTTGAATTGAATCCTCTTACAAATTGGGGGCTCGAGCGGGACGTTTGGGTTAGATCTACCATTTGTGCAGATTAATACAGCGTGCCAGCTGACCAGATACACATATCCGGTCGGATCACCACGCTGTGTTACGCTGTAAAGCACTCCTCAAAGGAACGCTCTAAGGAAAAGGTCTGTTTTGCAAAAATAAAATACAAACTTCTGTAAGTCAGGAAGGAACTCAAATCTCTAGAATGACGACCTTAGTAGACATGAAAATAGCCAGAGAGCACTTCTTACATAAGTTATTTGTGAGAGGTGAGTGGACTCATCAGGACCAGACGGTCTGGTTGCAAGCAATCGCACCCCAGATCACGGAAACAGGGTCAGATACATGGAGAGACCAGGGTCCCTTACATGTGGCCCTGAGTGAACTATATATGTCCTCTAAGGCCAAGGATGAGCACAACAAGATTGCCAGTGTAGCGGCATATTTATATTTACATATGGGAGCCATGCAGGACAAATGTGCTGAAGGCCAAGATCTGGCGAGTAGGCAACTGCTGGCATTACAGAAGGCCCAATCTGATCTGGACTCTTCTGAGCAGAGGCTGCAGAGGAGCCAGGAGTCAGAAAATGATAGTAGGCAGTATATCATTAAAATAAAAGAGGACATGGATATACTGCAACAGGAAAAGGCTGACCAGGATACTAGATTTCTGGCCCTGCAGAAGGAGCACCAAGACAGTTTGTACTCCTTACTGCAGAGCCAGAAAAAGCTGGAGCAACAATTAGACTTTAACAGGGCATGCACGGAGCAGGTAGCCACCCTGCAAAGTCATCTAGATAGAGTGAAGGCAGAGAGCAACAAGCTGATTTTGAAAGACCTGGATACCCAGGCAGAGTTTGATGAAGAACGCCAGAAAGCTGGTGCCTTTCAAAGGCAAAGGGACGACCTGGCGGCACAAATGCAGGCTCTTAGCCAGGAAAGAGACGCCTTAGGCCAGGAAGTCTGCCATTTAAAAAGAAAAACAGAAGAAAATCACTTGGCCCTCCAGGGGCTGGGTGACCTCCAAAAAGAACGCCAGAACTTGTTAGAACACACCAGGAGGGTGGAGGATGCTCTGGCAAGAAAGGAGCAGGCCAATAGGGACACAGCTCAGGAGGTAACCCTCCTGCAGCAAAGACTGGGCCAGTGCTCCAGGACCAATCAGGAGGCACAGAGAGAGAATGAGGCTCTCTGCCAGCACAATGATAGACTCCAACAACAGGTAGCGATGCAGGAGAGACTGATAGAGTCTAGTAAGGCCTTAACTGAAGAACTGAAGGCGCAGGCTCTTGCATTGCAACAGGGAGCAGGGGCGGATAGAGATGACGTTCGCTGGGAAAGAGAAACTCCTGAGCATAACCCCAGGAGCCCTAGTACCAGAGGCCTTTATTTCTCTCAGTCCCTGGACTCTGCCACCCCCATGTCCCCTGGCGCACATGAGCACAGGGCCACAGGGATGGCGGATTACTATCCAGCCAGAAGCACGGGGCTCATAGGCCAGTACCACCCAGGAATGGAGGGGCGGGCATCCGGGTATGGGCACCCAAGCACAGTACAATTTGATGGGGAACCCCAGGAGAGTAGGCCCATTAAGGGCATCCTGAAAACCTCTGCCCAGTTAGGTCAGTGGGGGGGGGGTACCCATCAAATCCTGGCAGCAAGGAGGGATCTGAAGACTCCTCTGAGCAGTACAGGACACAGGAGACCAGGTCCCCACATTCTGCCAGCCATTCCCAGGCTCGCAGAATCCGGGAAAACCTGGAAGAACAGACGGGAACCTCTGGGAGCAGTGCCTCTGAGTCAGAAGATGAATGGACCAGGGTTACCCGGACCAAAAGGGCCAATAAGACAAAAAGGGCCTTGCTTAAGGACCCCTTAAAGCAGATTAAGGCAATAAGGAGCGTCATCACGCCTTATCATAAGAACGCCAAGTATTCTGTTTGGGAGCACTTAGAGTTGTTTGAGCAAATGATGGAGACTTTCCATTTGAAGGACAGCCAAAGCTGTATTCAATATGTAAAGTGGACCTTCTCCCCGGAATACTCCAGTTTCTTTGCGGGGCTGGAGGACCAAAATCATTTAAGATGGTCCGCCTATAAGGCGGCCATCTTGAAACATTTTTCTACTCATAGAAATCCTCAAGAGGCTCGCAAGGCAGCCTACAATTTACAATGTGGGGAGGATCAGGCCCCACAAGAATTTGTGCAGGAGTTAAAGCGTGCTTTTGCACAGACCACAAGAAGGGTGCGCACGGATAGCAGAGAATTTATTAATACGTTTTTCCATGCCTTGCCCAAATACATAATGACCCAGCTCGTGAGGGATTTTCACGAGAAAAGATCTTTAGACTGGGTCATTGAACAGGCGACCCGGATCTATGAGGTGCAGAAGCCAATAGAAAATAAAAATAATGCGCCCAAAAACCCCAAAGCCAACAACACCCCTGCTGCTGCCAAGGTGGCAGAGGTAAAGGTCACCCCCGTTTTAGATTTGGAGATGGGGGGGCCTAAAAACCTACCTGCACCTAATAATGCTAGGCCCAGAAGGTCCTCGGGCCAGTCACAGACAGGGAGCCAGGGAGGCAGCCCCACAAATGGGGTCCCTCGCTCTCCTGATTATGTAAGCCCCCGTTACAAGGGAAACAGACCCATCCTGGGTTATGTGTGGACTCCTCCAGCCCAAGGGGGGGGATCCAGCCAAGCACCTAACCCAGAGAACTTCCCTCCCAACTTCTCACAGGAGGGCAGAAACTCACCAAACCCTGGGCAGAACTTCTTCCCCAGGTATCCACCCAACTTCCAGCCCCAAAATCCTCCACCCTTCTTTCCCCAATTCCCTGAGCCCAGACAACCGAATCCGGGAGAGGGGACGCCAAGGGTGGAGGGGTATCCAAATCTTCACAACCAGGGGTACTACCAAAGAAGGGATAGCTACCCTTCCCGGGATCAGCCTAGGGGAGAAAACAGGGCCCCGTATCAGCCTGAGCGGGTTTCCCAGTTAGAGCGCCAGGTTCAAAACATGGCGCGGGATCTGGGTCACATACTGAGGGCTCAGCAGAACCCTCAGATCGGCATGCCGGCGCAGAACGCACCCAACTCTGGACCTGGTGCTCCAGAACAATGACGGGGGCAGCACCCCGATAACTCACCGGTTCCCAGGGAGGAGGCACAAAGGGAAGGGGGGTGTAAAGCCTTGGAGGAAGCTTCCTTCCTCACTTGTAAACAGCCCCTGGAAACCCAGGAACCGGAAACAAAATCTCCTGCCCCTGAAAGTCTGCCTCCTAAGGAGCAGAGGGGGGGTAGGAGAAACAAAAGACCCAAACAGACACAGTTTGAGGAGGAGGTACAGATCTTCCAATTTGAGGGAGAGGGATCCTCAGAGGATCCTGGGAAAAGGATCTTCTCCTTCAGAGAGGGGGAAACTCCCCCCAAAGAAAAATGGGTCCCTAGGGATGCAAATCCAGACTGGGGAGATGTGGAGACTGAGCTACCGCCGCCCACCATCTCATCCCAGAACCAACCGCAAGAAAATCCCCTGGTTCAAACCCATCCTGATGACTGCCTCCAAAAAGGGCGGGACGTCCCAGAACCCGGAATCAGGGGAACCCACAATGGCTCTGATCTCCAGTTGCCAACTTTTTCTTTCAGATTCCCAAGGCTCTCCACAGAATTCTGCCCAAATCTCTTCGCTAGCGATGTCCAAAACCAGAAAGTTAGCCCACCAGTTGTCCAAAAGTGTGCATTATCTGTGCCCCCTTGAGGAGAAGGAGGGAAGATACTATGCCCCGGTACAAGTACAGGGGCAGGGTACAATTTTGGCACTGGTGGACACTGGATCTCAAGCTACCCTTCTGTCCAGAAGGGCCTTTGACGAACTGAATGCAGGAAGGGGAGAGAATTACCAAATTCCTCTCACCTCCCTTCCTGGACAACTGCAGAACTTTGACGGGAAGGAAATTCCCGTTGAGGGGACTGCAGACTTGGACATTAAGATCGGGCGACACAAGGTGAAACACCCGGTCATAGTAGTGACTCCAGAGGCCACCCCTTGTTTACTGGGGAATGACCTCCTGAGGAGGTTGTCACCCTTAATAGATTGCGTAAACAATGTCCTCTGGACCCAGACTAGCCGACCAATAAAATTAAAACAGAGTGTCAACCATGTTAGTTTAAACGGCACCTGCCACATGGTTGAACAAAAATCTGACCAAGTAGAATTTCACTTCCAGAATAACCAAATTCCAGACGTGACAGTAATAGCAGTAGGACAACAGACTGGTGATGGGGGGTCCTCTCTATTTCTGAAAATCAACCTTCCTTCCAGTTTAAAGTGGTACTCCACGCTGGAAGGAAACACTCTGAGATTCTATACTAATCCACAATCAGAAACACCCACTCTTATAGTCCAGAAAGATGTGAAATCAGCTCAGAGCCTGGCAGATATTCAGCAAATTGGAGAGCAGTTGTTCATCCCTGTCCAATTAAATGATGGGAAGGACTCTGTTCTCGCTCGAGTGTGTGTGAACAACGGTAAGAGCTTCATCAGCGAAGCCATGTTCCGCCAACTCCCAAAAGATCCAGCCATTCCCACATTCCAACTGATAGACAAATGGGAAATGGACCTGGAAGCACCTAATTCCAAACATCTCCTGCCAAGCAGGTGTATGCTCAAAATCTCCATTGGCAACAAGAGCATAGTCCATAATTGTTGGGTCGTGCGAGACGTCACTGCCGCCTTTTACTTAGGCAGTGACATTCTCAATCGCTTTGCCATTAGTTTGGACCTAATAAACTTCAAAGCTTGGTCCCGATTAGCGGATAATCCCATGGGCTTTGATGATCCAGAAAAAGCATTTAGGTCAGCTCAATTGCTACCTTATGCATTTGAAATTCAGATTAAAGAGGAAGTCACCATCCCAGAAAGGACCCGACAATTCTCCCTGGAAGTGAAAGTTAAAAGAGGACAACATTTGAAAAACCCTGATGCTTACATACATCTAAACGCTTCTCTCCAACAGCAAGGGTTGGGGGTAAACCCAACTCCATTAGTCGACATAGAACATGACACCATTCCAATAGAGGTGGATAACAGTGACTTAAAGAGTATTACTCTAGCCGCAGGCACCATTATTGGAATGGCGGTTGATGACCGACATTTTTCCATAGATTTAGGTAATGAACTGTTAGGGCCAATCCCCAAGGACTGCTTTGACAGTGACAGTGATGACAATACAACACCAGACAGGATTTTGACCCGGCATGGGGGGAACTTCCTGGTGTACACTTCTTGCCCTTATGGTAAGGAAGATGTGACTTGTGACTTCAGGAGGGATGAGGTGATTTTCCAGGTCCATGAGGGCTGCCTTTCCCACCTGAAGCCTCCAGTCCAAATCAGCACTCTGACCAGGGACTTCTCCACCCAGCTGGAGGAGGCCGCTGAGATAGCCAAACCAGAAGTCTTTCCAGGCTTCAGGCAGATGGTGGAAGATAGAGTCAACCTAGCTGATGCCTGTGTGACTCTGGAACAAAAGCAAAAGTTGGAACAAGTTTTCTTGGATTTCCAAGATCTCTTTGCGGTAGACTCATATGACTGTGGTCGCACCGACATCCACACAACAACAATCCCCACGGACCCTGGCATGACTCCTGTGTTTGTGAAGCAATATCGCTTGCCTCTCGCATCAATGGAGTCCCTTACTGAAATAATTAAGAACCTTGAGTCCCAGGGAATAATCCGTCCAGTCCACAGCACCTTCAATAATCCGGTGCTGGGAATATTGAAGCCAAACGGCCAGTGGAGACTGTGCGCCGACCTCAGGGACTCAACAAACGGGTCCATACTTCCCGATGGCCTCTGCCCTACATTGACCAAGGGCTGGCCCAGATCCAGGGGTCACAGGTATTCACTGCAATAGACCTGACCAATGGATACTGGACCGTGCCTGTCAGCAGGGAGGACCAATACAAACTGGCTTTTACCTTTGGGGGCCAGCAGTACACATGGACCCGCACTCCCTTCGGATACCTTAACTCCGGTAATGAGTTCAATATTTTCCTACATAAGGCCATGCCCGGCCTCGGTGCGAGGGGTAACTTGGCTTATGTAGATGATGTCCTCATCAAAAGTTCATCTGTGGAGGAACACATAGCGGAGATCCGTTATGTTCTGACGCAGTTGAGGGCCGCCGGAGCAAAACTTTCCTTTCAGAAAGCACAGTGGTGTAGAACCCGTGTTAATTTCTTGGGGCATGAGATTACTCCTCAGGGTCTCTGTCCCCAGGAAAAGAAAGTGGAAGCACTTCAGAAACTGAAAGACCCCACAACTCTGCGGGAACTAAGGAGCCTCCTTGGACTGACTAATTACAGCAGAAAGTTCATTGAGGGCTACGCAGAGATCACCAGACCCCTGATTCATCTCCTGAAGGGGGGGGTCAAGTGGGAATGGGGTCCAGAACAAGCCGAGGCAGTAAGACAACTCAAAAGAAGCCTCTCACAAGCGCCCTGCCTAGCTTACCCTGTCAGAAACAAGGAGTTCTTCCTGGAGACGGGGTTCTCTAATACGTGCTTGATGGCAGTATTATACCAAAAGCATGACAAGGTCAATAAAGTAATCTTTATCCTCTGTGGAGGAAAAATTCAACGATTGTGAGAAGGCACTCCTGGCAACGGTGTGGGCATTGAAGAATTACCGTCCGTTCATCCAGGGGGAACACATCATAGTGGAGACTCCACACCAGCCTCTGCAATATCTCCAAAGTGACAGAATCCGGGCCGGAAATGTGAGTAATTCCCGAATTACTTCCTGGATTCTGTCAATGCAAGGCTTTCCTGTGGAGGTCAGATATGGCCAAAACAAGAAGAGTCCCCTCGCGCAAGGTCTGGCTGACTTGCATGATTGTGCCAGAGAAAACTGTCTCGAGGACGAAAGTCTAAAAATCAAGGACAACACGGAGGCATACCTTAATTCCCCACACAAAGTCTTTGAAGAAGACAAGTGTGAGGGAATGCCCACTGTCTATGTGGATGGATGCTCTTACCATGTTGACAACAACGGGGAGAAAGAACTGGTGGCCGGCATAGGGAATGCATGGGTGAATGAGTCCCCAGAACCCTCCGCTGGATACAAAATTGGTCCCCGAAGTAGTCAGGTGGCAGAATTGATGGCTGTGCATCAGGCCATCCTCACTGCTGTCCAGCATCAACTCCACGAACTGGTCATAATCACAGATTCGGATTATGTACGGAACGGGTTCGTGGAGCACCTGGTTAATTGGAAAACCAGAGGCATGTTATGTGCTAACAACAAACCCCTGAAACATGGGAAGTTGATCCAAAACATTGATGATCTGGTCACCTCGAATGAGATGACCATCTATTGGAAAAAGATCAAGGGTCATTCCAAAGTAGAGGGACCAGACAAAACTGGAAATGACTTAGCTGATCAGCTGGCCAAAACCGGGGCCATCCAAGGGGATCTAATTGAGATTGAGTCCCTGTTGGGGGAAATCCAGGTCACTGCTATCACTAGGTCCCAGACAAATGCTCACAACGACCTTTCAATTGCACAATGGAGTAAGGAGACCCCTGATGCTGATTTAATTACAGCTCAGAAAGGGGATCCAATAATTGGTAAATTTTACCAGCACATTGAGGACCCTGAGAACTTTCCCCTGACGGATAGCGATTACATTGGGAAAGAGGACCTAAGAGTGTTGATGAAATGTCCAAAAATGTTCCGAATCCAAGACGGTTTGCTGGAAAGGAAATCCAAAGCTGGCCACGATCAGTGGGTGGTTCCTACCTCATTCCGAAGCCTGATGTTAAGTCACGCCCATGATGCGGCCACCGCCGGTCATAGGGGGTTTCACACAACATTGGAAATCTTAAGAGAGGTTGCATGCTGGCCACACATGGGGCAGGACCTCGACCAATACTTGAAGGGGTGTCTTGTGTGTGCACAATTTCAGCCATCATCCCTCACACACCGTGCGCCTCTCCAAAAGAGGGGGATGACACTGCCATGGTCAGATTTACAAATCGACTTTGTAGGCCCCGTGATTCGCTCTGCTAGGGGGAATAAGTACATGTTGACTGTGACATGCTTGTTTACCAAGTGGGTGGAATGTCTCCCAGCCCCAAATTGCAAGGCAGAAACAGCAGCTGCCCTGATGATTAACCACATCTTTTCCCGTTTTGGTCTACCTCAAAGGATTGAGTCAGACAGAGGTAGCCACTTCACCAGTGAAGTAATGACAAAGATGTGGGAGATACTGGGGGTCAAAAGGAAGTTGCATATTGCTTACCGGCCAGATTCTTCTGGGGCAGTAGAGAGATAAAACCGAACCATTGTGAGCATATTAAAAAAGTTTGTGGCGGATTCTGGGCCAAGTTGGGATATCCGATTACCTCTGGTCCTAATGGCCATCAGATCTACCCCTTCATCTGCAACCAAAATGTCACCATTTGAGTTGATGACTGGGCGCAAGATGGTGCTTCCTCAGCATTTGCTCTACAGGACCCAAGAGCAGACACTGATAAATGCCTCCACAACTCAAGAGTATGTGGAGAATTTAAGGAAACACCTTCAACATGCTTTTGCTTATGCTCAGCGGAATCTAGAAAGATCAGCTGATAGCATGAAGACCCACTATGTCCTGAAAACTTCCAGGAAGGAATATCAGGTGGGGGACCGGGTCTATCTATACAATTTCCAAAGGAACCAGGCCAAACAGCGAAAATTTTTCCCTACATGGAAGGGACCCTTTGAGATTATAGACAAAATCTCCCCTGTGGCCTATAAGTTCCGCATCCCCAAAGGCGGTTCGGCAGAGGGGGAAGACAAGTGGGTCCACATTAACCAGTTGAAGTGTTGCCATCCCAGGCACACTCTGCAACAACTGGAGGAATCCTCTGGAATCCTAGAGGGTGCTGTCTCAGATTAATTCAGTTCTAACTTAAAAGATCCTACATATCGCCTATCAAATTCTGAGTTTCTCAATGTGGGTGTTTTTGTTTTTGAATGCAAAAAGAAATGTGCATGTTCATATTTTTGACTATAAATTTATATGCCACCCCACTATATCAATGGTGGGGGAGAAATGTCCATGAATAGGTATTGCCGCTCTTCCTTTGTCGTCCTAGGAGAAAGAAAACCTCGAGACTGGCTAAGTAGGACGATCCGGAGACCGGGAGCAGAGACGCAAGGGGCCCAGTGTACCGCCCAATATTCCCATCAAGACCGGCGAGGAGAACCGATCGATCAGTACTGGATGGAGGAAAAGATGCTGAACTGTGCCATTTGCAGAATTGGAAGAAGATTATGCGGACAGACCAGTGCGTGGGTCAAAACCCTTGTGCACCCGACTCCCCATCGACTCAAATTCAAAGGGCAGTCACGTGGGGGGACTTGTTGGGTGTCCTGACCCACGTTTGGACTATCATGCTGCAACATTTGGTGCTGTGGGCTTAGAAAATCCAAGATGGCCAAAAAGCCCACAAGTGCGCCAGAATCCAGGAGAACCACGCAGTTTGTGCGCACACCAAAATGGTTACCTAACTTGCCACCCACCAGTGTAAAGAAAGATCTTTGTTAACAAATCCACTGTTACTGATGTCAAAAAGTTGCTGAAATCGTGGCTCATTGGACCACTTTAAAGATTCAACCCTTTTGTGGGGTTCCACATAACCATTTTATTGTAAGGAGCCCCATCAAAACAATGTTAAGCAAGGATTTACTACCATGTAAGAACCATTCCTGTTTAGAATGCATTAATCCAAGAAAGATCCCAAAATTGCATGCAGTACCAACAAAATCCTCAAGGCGGCGCTAGCGGTCTAAACTCTGACAGGAGAACTGAGTGCAGTTGCTGACAAAGGGATTTGACTCAGCTGACTTCAAAGGCTGCATTTTAATTAAAAATTAGCCACCTGCTGTTCCCAGAGGCCTGAAGCCTGGGAAACCCTCTCACCTCTAGAGATTCACACCAGGAGTTAGAATCTCACATGACCTCTTGATTGATAGAAGGCAGACTGGCTGGGAGCCTCCTGGAGACCACACAATAGGCTCTTGCAATTGAATAGGATATGTTGATTTTGACTGTTTCCTGTCAACAAAGGCCTGCCTGCCAGAAGACACATGTGCCTGACCCACCCAAGTCTTGGAGGCGGACTCCAACACTCTGAGAACTGAATTGAAAGCAAAATATATATTTTACAGAAACACTGATAACTCTTTGTAATCAAATGACAGAAATGTTTAACTTTGAGAGCCTTAATTTAAAAAATGTACCTTCAATTCAAGCCCAAACTCCAATTTGTGTGATGTTCTGGGGGCAAACTAGCAGTTAAGAGGGTATTACTTAAAATGTCTGCATGTGAAAAGTCTGATACTTCATCAATCAATGCCTGCATGCCTTGCACACATTTGGGTAAATTTGAGTAAGAATCTGATATTGGTAACTTGACCAAAAAGTGAAATATGTTGCCATTTCTCAATGCAAGTTCCCAGGAAGAGCAGATTTGGACAGGGTATACCTCCTGTGATATGTGATGGGTGCATGTAATTTTAAACAAATGTGTACCTGTGCAAATATGTCTTTTGGGTCAAAATATAGATTGTGTGTAATTTGACAGGGGTGGGTTCTCTGTACCATAAACAGACCTCATCATGATGACACTTCATTTCATTCCCCCAATCAAGGGGAAGAGGATGAAGTGGCCAATGACAAGTGGAGAGGGGTAGGGCCTAGGAAGCTAGCCTTTCCACCCATTTTCAAAACACATAAAAGCAGACAGTCAGGACAGATAGGGACCTTCAAATCCATTTGCTGCGGGACGCTCTGCCGGGAAAATCCATACTTTACCTCCATCAACCTTCAGAGAGCCAACATAGAGACTTCAATCTATCCACATCCAGAGATCCAGACTTCAAATCTATCAATATCCAAAACCAGAGGCAGAGCAGAGCTGACCCAGACTACTGTTAGCAGAATCAGAGAGCTGACCCAGATCACTGTGAAGTGCCGAGACCAGACCAGAGTCCAGTCTAAAACCTGACCAGACCTGTGGCGAGGCCCATTTATTTCAAAAATATATTGTGAGTACCTAGCAGAACTGTGTAGAACCAATCTCTTAGTTAAAATAATATAATTCAATCTATTTTAATCTATCCAGAACTGTCTCCTAGAAGTTGTACCTTGTCATTTTGCAAAACTGTCACTTGTCACTTTGAATTTTAACATTCCAAATCCGAAAAACTACCTTTATTTAATCGCTGATATCTCCGTGACCGTTTGTCCTAGAGACTTGCAGTAACTTTCCTCTGAAAGCTGGGAATCGTGTCTTTTCTACGGACCTAGAACCGCATTCCTACCCCCTATAGTTTTGCCGCAATCGCGAAAAATGCACTTGTGAATTTGCCGCGATTTGCAAATTTCTCCACGTGTGAAAACAGAAGTTTTCTTGCTTTCCTTGCTAAAAATTCGTTTGCCTCTTAAGAACCATCCCTGAATCATTGCTAGAGTGAGCCTGGACTAATATTAACTAGATACCACTCACCTCTAGGGGGAATTAAAAGCATTTTAGCATATTTTTCACTTCATTGCCAGCACATGTAAAAGCATTTTGGGCCTGTGTTTCAAACTTCTGTAGTCTAAGCTTGCTCGGGTGAACTGAATTACATTTGATTGCATTTCTGAGAACTGTGTGCTTTCCTTCCATTTCCTTGCATTGCATAAAGGGGGGAGGGGATTGCCAGAGAAAAGTGATTACATTGTTTTGTTGAAATCATATTGAGTATTTTCTGTATTGCATTTTCATTCAACATTACATCCATCTGAACTTATATAAAGCATTCTCTACCACCTTATTCATCTGTTCCTATTCACAAGTGTGCTAGTGCCAGACTATCCATTATTGATTACTGCTCAGATTCAGTGTGATATTCAATTATTAATTTATTATAAAGCGTGATATATATATATTGTTTAAATTATCAAATAAACCTTTAAACTTGCAAAACAGAACTACTTCTTGGTTCAGTGGGGTCAGGGGGATTCCAAGAGAGGGGTGTTATATAGGGGTAGTCATCCAGAACGCATGAACTGGACATAAAGATATATCAATAAGGGTTTCCATTCAGTATCCCAGACTAGGCATTGACTTAGCTGTAGTGTTGAATTGAATCCTCTTACAACACCAACAGATAAATCGGCTCTCTGCCGCAAGACAACAGCATACTACGGGGAGGTCACAGTCCACAGCCCAGGATCACGTATCCGCAAGCAGGGAAAGAGAGAGCCTGGCGCCGGTGATACAGATTAAGAGAATGGACTAAGAGGGAAGCCAGGAATGAGGCTAGGCTACTAGACAGCAGCAGCAGGACCAAGACAGAGGCAAGGGCACCCTCAGACTGCGATCAATAGCAAGCCGTCGGGGGTCCACACCAGCTGACAGGGTAGACCAGCCTTGCAAAACAAGCTAACCTACGTGGGAGGCCACAGCCCGCCGGTGCACAATTATGCATCAGCTATAGGAAAAAAGTGGACCTGGGAACATACCTAGGGACAGAGGGCATGCCCTGATAAAATCCTACATAAGGGTGACCTAGCCTAACGGACCAGGGAGTCACAATATAGGCCAACAAACAGGGCACTTGGACCCGGGACGGGCGAGCAGCCAGCAGAAGAAGCTGAGGAAAGTTACGGCCCATGTCACGGCGGCCCACCACCAACAGGGCCCTGCCTGTATGGAAGGGTCAGGATCATGACCAAACAAGGATTTCATATAACAAGGGCACGGACTGAGAGTCCAAAGTCTCACAGCAGCACGGACTCCTGACACAAGGTGTGACATCCGTGAGCAGAGCTAGTGCCGGAACCCAACTGGACACACAGCGGCGGCAGGGAGGAAGCAAAACTGGGACCCCGACGGAAGAGACAAGGCACCCCCAGCATGAACATGTCGGAAAAGCAGAAAGGGGGGAAGGGAAAACAAATAAGCATGGAGGCGTTTGCCCGGAAGGCCAAGACTTCCCAGGCGGGGCTGCCAGAAACTAGTCCCAGCATGTCGGACACCACACAGGCCGAGAAGGGAAAAGAAGAGGGTCGTGTCCTGGAGGCCATAGCGGCACTGAAAACCTCACTCGAGTTTAAAATGGATGCAGTGATAGTGGATGTGGGACTCCTACGGCAAGATGTAAGGAACCCATCAGAAAGGGTTGGCATGGCCGAACAGCAAGTACAAAGTAACACAGCGAGCATAACCGCCACCCAGAGCGAAATGGCGGAGGCGTTGGACCGAATACATACCTTGGAGTAGAGGGCTGAGAAGGAAGAGAGAAGGGCCAGGCGCAACAATGTGTGCATAGTGGGGCTGCCAGAGGGTGAAGAAGGCAGGGACCCCACAGGATACGTGGAGAACCTTCTGATCCAAGAGGTGGGGGCAGGGAATCTGTCCCAGGGATTCGTGGTGGAGAGAGCGCACAGGGCCCTAACTAGGAAACCTCGCCGGGGGGCGTCCCCAAGACCCATGATAGCTTCAGAGACAGAGAAAAGATCCTGGCATTTTTCGAGAGAGGGAGGGGTCATAACAAGGAATGCCGCTAGAATAACTATATATCCAGATTACACGGCGCAAGTGCAAAAACTCAGAGCACAATTCTGGCCAACAAAGGAACGCCTCAGGGACGCCAATGTGAATTCATGCTGTTGTACCCGGCCAAATTGAAAGTGCTACATAACGGCAGGCCACACTTCTTCGAGACTACGACAGAGGCCCAAGAGAGGATGGACCAGCAAGGGATCCCGCAACTGAGAGACAGGGATGAGCGGGACAACAGAAGCCCCCTGCCCGATAACCTATGGAGAAGCGCACCAGAGAAATGAGTACTAGTTCAGCGGCTCGAACCAGCAGTTAGTTAGACGTGGGAACCCGCAGTCTCTGAAGTAGGCTGCCAAGACCCACAGAAGCAACCCAGCAGAAGAACAGAATTTGCAATGCCAGTTTCAAGGCACCATGCCGCAACAAGTGCACCCAAAGGAGGGAGGGGACCATCTCGAAAGCGGCGGAGCCCGAGCAGGGAGGGGGTGGCTGGGCGTTTGTTTATAGTTGTAGGAGTTGAATTGTTAGTTTGGGTAGGTGAAGGCACTAGTGGAGGAAGAAGCATAAAACAACCAGGACATGGCATGAGAGAAGTGAGAAAGCAAGCAGAGCTACGCCCCAGCACAGAGAACCAGAGGGACAAACCGGGGACAAGGGCCCGCACTGAACAGATGCGAGAGCCGGCCATCGAGAAGGGGAAGGAACAACCCCACCCCACTGGGTCAGGCACAGTGAGGGCAACCTCGGAAGCACCAGAAAAAGGACAAATGACAGAGCATGAGCCCATGGGAGTGAACGGGCCACCAGATCCAACAAACACATGGGCCAGGAAGTATTGAACGTAGTCACATGGAATGTTAGGGGATTAAACACCTACGTCAAGAGGCTGAGGGTCTACGCTTGGCTGAATAGGGCAAAGGTTCACATCACAATGCTGCAGGAGACTCATCTGATGGCAGAAAAACAAGCCAAGGTAGCCAAGCAATGGGGGGGCAAATTTACAATTCAACATACTGTAACTACCCAAGGGGAGTGTTGACCTCGATTGCTCTGGGGATTCTGTTCCAACTCATGAAACAAGAAAGAGACGAGAGGGCAGAGTCCTGATCATACAGGGCATGCAGGAAAACCGGGAGGTTTGCTTGTTGAATACGTACGCCCCCAACCACGACGCAACAGAGTTCTTCAGGGCACTTACGCCCCGGCTGGTCCCATATAGAGATATATCGATCATTTGGGCCGGTGACTTCAACTGTACATTGTACCCCCGACTGGATAGGTCAGACACAAAACACACTAAACCAGCGCCACCGGCCAGGGCACTATGGAAGATGTTGGACCAGCTCGAGCTAGAAGACATCTGGAGAAAGGTACACGGGGACAGTAGGGCATACACTCACTACAGCGCCCCGCATGGGACATTCACTTGAATAGATTATTTGTTGCCGGGCAAGGAGACACTGGGGGAATTCACTGGGGCACACATACATGCACAAACGTTATCTGACCATGCCCCGCTGGGGGCGACATGGGCACATATATACAGGAGAGCCCCCATACCCACATGGAGACCGAGGGCGGAAGCATTGCTAGATGGGGAGTTCCAGGAGCATATTCAGAGCACGATAGACAACTATTTTGAGCACAACGTGGGGAGCCTGGACAGTACCAGAACAGTCTGGGAGGCACTCAAGGTGGTGGTTAGGGGAGAGGCAATAGGGAAGGCGGGAGGTATCAGGGGAGAGATTTCGGCCGAATTAGAGGGAGTGGAAAGGTAAATCGAAAGGGCGGAGGCACGGCGGGAGAGATGGGAGAAGAACTGGGCAATCTCACTTCCTTGAGGCAGCAGTGTATGGCCATCTGAGAGAGGCTGGGGAAGCTGGATTATGGGAAATATATCCAGAGGTTACATGCAGAAGGAGACAAGCCCAGCAGGCTCCTGGCTTGGCTAACAAAACAGGAGAGTAAGAGGGAGCCGATAAATGCAATCCAAGACGAACAGGGAGAGGTGGTAAGGGCCCAGGAAGGCATTAATACGGTTTTCTCCCGATTCTATGAGAAACTATATTCCCGGGTCCGGGAGGCAGAGGCGGGAGATATAGCTGATGCTCTGGCGGAAATCGCACTTCCCCAACTAACTGAGGAGCAGGCTCAAATGTTAGACACGCCCCTCACAGTGGAGGAACTGTCTGCGGTCATAGCCCAGCTTCGACTGGGGCCCGGCGGGTTACCTGGCGAATTCTACAAGAAATACAAGGATACCCTGGCCCGAGACTGCTGGAGACACTGGAAGAGGAATACGAGAGGGGGAGGCTCCCGAGTAGCATGTCGGCATCTGTGATAGTACCAATACTAAAACCGGGGAAATCGCCTCTGGAGTGTGGGTCCTATAGACCAATCTACTGGATAAACCAAGATTCCAAGATCCTTACAGCGGCCCTGGCCAACCAGCTCAAAAGGGTTATACCCACGCTGGTGCACCAAGACCAAACGGGGTATGTGCCGGCAAGGAATACAACGTGGAATCTCCGCAGACTCCACCACATCATAGACAGCATGAACCAGGGTGAGGGGGAAAGCGCAGTGGCATCGCTGGATGTCATAAATGCATTCAACTCAGTGAACTGGGACTAGCTTCTGGGAGTGCTCGCCCACTTTGCGATAGGTGAAGGGTTCCTACGCTGGATCAAACTTTTATATAAGGATCCAAAGGCATGGGTGAAGATGGGCAGACACGTCTCAGAGGAGTGGAGCATAGCACGGGGTACGAAGCAGGGATGCCCGCTGTTTCCGATGTTGTATATCCTGGCCCTAGAACCATTTGCAGTCTTTCTCAGAGCTGAGTACAAGGACACAGGGATAGAGATAGATGGGGAATTACACCAAATATCAATCTATGCAGACAACATGCTGCTTTATGTTCAGAACCCACAGACTCACCTGCCGGACCTGCTCGAAGCCCTGGGGGCATTTGGTAGGCTGTTGGGAATTACTATCAACAGGGAAAAATCCTTGTTGTTCCCTCTGGCGGGCCTGAGAGGTGTGATATCAGAGCTGTTACCGGATTTAGGCCTCACACGGACCCCCGCACTTTCAAATATCTACGAGTGGACATACATCACGACACCAAAGAGACACATAGGGCCAACACACAGGTGGCCCTGGTTAAAATAGGGAAGGCCATGCAGTTTTGGAAGACACTGCCTCTGGGGATGTTAGGGAGGGCGGCCCTGCTGAAGATGACGGTTCTACCTAGCCCACCAAACAGAAATGAAAAATTGTAGATATCAAACTGGGAAACACAAAAGCTTTTCTTAAATGTTGTACCAGTACTTTTATCTTGAAAAAATAGAGAAAGTACAACCTGATTATTCAAAAATATATAATTTATTTCAAACACAAGGAGGAACCCTAAAAACATACACAACAGTGAATCGCATTAAATACAATTGTATTACTCAATTTTCATAAAAAAATCATCACACATTCAACAAATTCCAGGACACAAATATAGCAGCATATCACAACATCACAAAACGAATGTGTCACATAAAACATATATATTCCCGACATGTAACATGTTTCAGTTCTTTGTGCCTTTATGTGGCTGAACTTTCTTCAGGGGAAAACACTTCTTTTCATATAAAATTCTTTCAATATTGTGCAGTAGGGGTCCAAAGCACATCCACCAACAGATGTAGTGTGTAAGCTGAAAATAGAAAGAGGCCTTAAGTTCCCAATAGTATCATCCATCAAACACATTGCAACCTCCACTACTGCAATTAGACCAGAGCTCAAAGAGTGATAGGAGAGTCAAGAGTGAGAGGGCCGGCCCGCTAGCTCCCGGGAGATACACAGAGTGGCGTAGGAACATCTCGGATGGAGGAATAGGGGGCCCTGCCGTGAATTGAGCAGATAAGAACAATATGGACTCCAACACCAAGTGCCAGTTGTAATGTGTTGTGTGTTGTGGTTTAAGTGGTTATTTGTAATGCTTTGTGTTAAAATGCAAATAAAAAGGTTACATTTTAAAAAAAGTGTGCGTTATTTAACAACCAATGTTATACCGATTGGTGCCAATCGACAGTAAAAACAGAGGGAAACAGATATTATGGCCAATGTGTTTCAGATAGTCCGCTATCCTTCATCAGGGCCTGCCTGGAATAGATAAAACTAAATATCAAAGGCCAAAAGTAATCAAGAGAAACAAAAACACATCTTAACAAAACCTCAAATGAAGATCAGAAAATATGCAGAACTAATGGATTATACAATCAACACAAATGTGTGTAGTAAAGATACATTATTATTGCCTGTTTGAAAAGCGTTTTCACAGAACACCAGGATGTGCAGTCGTCCTGGTATCCAGTAGAAATGTTTTCAACAAAAAAAGGCCACCAGGATATGAACCCCAAAAGAAACCTCTAACAACAGCACAAGATAAGATGCGCAAAGGGTTCCAGAATGTACATTTTACACTAATTGAGATAAAGTCATTAACGATGCACAGAAGTGAAAAGCGAGCATGAAATTGTCCCTGAAGATGGTCATTAGGAACGAAATGCATTGAACACACGAAAGAAGGCCTATGTTTCTGTGAAATAAATACGTTTGATATTTTATATATATACATCAATGTGTTTGTGTAAAATAACTATTTTTTTGTGAATAAGAAAATATGAAAAATTGAAACTGATATATGTAAATCCTAACTGATATATCACACAGGTCCTTCCAGACGTATGGGTCATTCAACCGAAACAAAACTCTCTACATTTGCTTTGTAATCCACTGTGCAAGTGTTTTTCTTTTTCAGGCCACAGGACCAAATAATTTCTCACAATAATTTAGAATAGAAAGTACATAGAGTATACACCCGCGGTGCCCACTCAAACACTAGTAAGACTAGTAAAGATACAATGCCTGTTTCCTAATTTCTAGAACAGGGATGTCAGGATTTCTCTCATTACTATTCATGAGAACAAATGTGCATGGATTTAGAATCATTGTATGTAAATGTATCTCACGAATAATAATGAGTGATATCCTGAAAATCTGACATGTTTCCAGCCCTCGGACAACCCTGTTCTAGAAACATCCACAGCTGTAAGTCACAAGAGAATAATATCAGATTTGAGTGACCTTTGGTAAGACGACTGTTGGCGAAAAAGTGGTGATTGAACTTTGCTGTGGGTGGAACTGCTGTGCCCCATAACGAAGTAATCGTATCCGGAGTCTACATTCCCTCCACTAGGGTGAAGGCTGCTTATGAACTTTGTATTACTTTAGCAATATTCTACCAGTCTATAGGTTTGGTCTCCGGTCAAAGGTTCGACTACAAAAGGATCGAATGCAAAAGGATCGATGCAACAGGACCGAAAACAAAAGGGTCGATTTTTTTTTTAATTATATATATTTCTTTGGGTTTCTGTATAGGTAAAAAAAGTGGTTTTTACCACAAAAACAGGGGTTGGGGGGGGACCCCCCCCAAAAAAAAAAATGTAAAAAAATTTAAAAAAATGTTTTCGATCCTTTTGTTTTTGCTCCTTTTGATTCGATCCTTTGACCATTCGATCCTTTTGATTCGATCCTTTGACCTATAACCTATAGGGCTTGTTTGAAGGCGCTGGTGTGACAGGAGTTTGACCTATATGGCCATAGCCTGCCTTTACTAGCGGCTTGATCAGCGGGAAGTGTACCGTAGCACTACAGTCCCTGGATTGGAGGGTACTGCGGCAGTTGACCAATACCTTAATCTCAACGTGGAACTTGATATTGCTACTATTCTTTCATGCCAACGCCTAAGAAAACATGTAACCCCACATACAATTTGAGAAAATGCGGTAACTCTGTCAGGACATCCGCATTACGGATGTCTAGTGGACCCAATAAATCAAAAAATGCCTGGGGGGGCGTCACCTGTACTTAAAGGAACAATCCCGGGATTTTTTCCAATAGAAAAGCCAACGGCAGTGGATATGATTCCACAGGAAGAGGCTGTGAGCATCAGTATAGAGGCGGGTCTCTCCCGCAGATCTAACTATGACAATATCAACAATAACTCCTTGTTGGACCAATGCCTTTCTATACAGAGGTCCATGACACCTGCTGGACATAACCTCACCCCCCCCCGGGCTTTCAGGCTGTAGAGAGAGGGGAGCTATTGTCTGTGCTCAAGTACACAATGAAGAAGTGACCCTTGAAGCACTGGCTCCCACTGGGAGGCTTTCTGCATCACCAAACTTAGTCTTGGACTTTGATGGAGCCATACAAGTTGAAGAGTCTGTTTTGACGGAAATTTCCATTATCAACTCGTCCTCATTGGCTGAATTACAGTCCTCAATTGCCTCTCTGCAATTTGCCATGAAAATTCTGCTAAAGCTATATGGCCGCATCCATGAAAATACATTGCCTGCGGCACTTGTAGACAATATGGATCAAGCAAAGGCACAGGACGTGGAGAACACTATTCATCTTGAAGACGGCCAATTTCTGACACTGATGCAGATCGGGATCAGTGTGATTTATTTCAATAACTGACTACACCATGACCGATACATGTTGAATCAGCCCCCAATATTAGTGCACTGAGAAGCCCTGAACTCAGATTGCGAGCTGATCGATCATATAAACGTGATGGTTGAATAATCTATACATCACACCGTTCTAATTTTGACTGGAACATTTGCCGGATTATTCTCTCCTTATCTTGTATCTGAAGACGTGGATTCTCAGATCGTGTGCCATTGTGCACCTGACTATGAACTCGTAGGATTTCTCACGTATACTTGTTGTCTCTGTCCTGATGAAGGCTGACTCATTTGCCGCTAACCAAGATAGCCCTGAGGCCGAAACACTGTTGTGTTGACCCTATACCTCATATACATTTTGTCACTGATACATACTTGTACAAGTCACATCGCATTTACTTTATCAGTCTGTTAGTTCATGTTCTGCAATGATGAATATGAATTGTATTTGCACAATTGTTCACTGAAAGAATTTTGGTTCTGTTTTTTCATGTGTTTACTATGTCTACATGTTATTTTGTAACTATGAGCATCCTTTGTTGACTTCGATTAGTTGTAGTCACTCCTGGCTACTTATATATGTCTTAACCAGAATTAAAGTAGCTGTCACAATTTTTGCACTTTGTTGTGTACACTCACTGCTAGGATTCAGTGTTGAGTTGCGTGTGGGTAGCATATGTCCTTGCTCAATTGTGTTTTCATAAAATTGTTCCCTCCTGGGTAGAGCAAGGCATTAACCAGGCACCCTTTCTTTATTAATCACCCCACATATATCAATCACAACGGAATATAAATAAAGAAACTGACAGAGTACTGCACGGGGATCAACCCAAAAACGTTATAATGGGAGAATTATATTTTTTATTACAAATCATGGGTCATCATCCAAGTGGCTCACATAAGTGTGGCTAAAGATCTCATCTTATGTTTGCAGTATTCTCCAAAGCAGAGAATCATGTTAAGATATGCTGACCATCCGCTTTGAATATAACATCTGAAGACACTCTGTGCCCCAGCACGGTGTTCTTCAATAATCTCAAACAGCAATATGTACATATTCATATGGTATAAAATGCAATACACTACTATAGAGCGGTGTCCATGGTACTAATGTTGTTACAGTCATGCATATATTTATATGTATAGTAAAACCCAAAGTTGACAGCAGTGTGCACGGTACTTATGTAGTTACACACAGATATATGTATACATTGGTAGTGAAACACAACTCCAGGTTCACTACCTTCATTGGTAGTTTACATTACAGTTAGAACATTTTTGATCACCAATTATAGAGTTTAGTAATCACCGTTCCCCACTCAACACATTCATGGAGTGTTACCCCTTACTTTCTTCATTAGACGATCATCATATTAAGTCTTCATCTCCGTGGATTAAAGCCAAGGGATGCCCTCCATGGGCCAAAAGCATATAGCGCTATATTAAAAAGAACTAATAAGCTCTACACAAAACAATTCAAAGAACAATCTTCATTCAAACCCTTTGGTTGTACGGTGTCCAATAAATGAACCCAACACATTTCTCTCTGCAGAAGAAGTGACTGATAGTTACCTCCCCTATGTGGACGTTCAATTACTTCTACTAGCTGAAATTTCAATTGTGCTATGGTGTGATGTTGTTCATAGAAATGTCTAGCCACTGGGTATCTGGGGTTATTACATTGTATGCAAAACAAGGGGGGGGGGCTGGGAATCGCTCTACCAGAACAAACACAGCCCAATGACCTGTTCTTGGGTGAATAACCCCTGGGAGAGACTCTACCAAGTCTTTAACTCACTGTCCCTTTCACAGAGAAGAAATTTCCCCGCATATCAGCCTTTGTCCTGCCCAGGGGCAGTCCAGCGCCGAAATGCTAGGCAATTCTCTTCTGAACAAGAGTACCATCAATAACCCCATACACGTGTTTCAGCCTTGTTGGGCATCATCAGTTAGGTGAAACTGTTGCCTCTCTAAGAACAGTGAGCAAAGGGTCCACGTCTGGATCGCCCTGTTAACTTAGGGTGAAACCCAAAGTTAATTAATGCAAAACAAGGGGGGGTCTGGGAATCTCTCTACCAGCACGAACACAGCCCAATGACCTGTATTGGGTGAATAACCCCTGGGAGAGACTCTACCAAGTCTTTAGCTCACTGTCCCTTTCACAGAGAAGAAATTTCCCCGCATATCAGCCTTTGTCCTGACCAGGGGCAGTCCAGCGCCGAAATGCTAGGCAATTCTCCTCTGAACAAGAGTACCATCAGTAACCCCATACACGTGTTTCAGCCTTGTTGGGCATCATCAGTGAGGTGAAACTGTTGCCTCTCTAAGAACAGTGAGCAAGGGGTCCACGTCTGGAGCGCCCTGTTAACTTAGGGTGAAACCCAAAGTTAATTAATGCAAAACAAGGGGGGTCTGGGGATCTATCTCCCACAACGAACACAGCCCAATGACCTGTTCTTGGGTGAATAACCCCTGGGAGAGACTCAACCAAGTCTTTAGCTCACTGTCCCTTTCACAGAGAAGAAATTTCCCCGCATATCAGCCTTTGTCCTGCCCAGGGGCAGTCCAGCGCCGAAATGCTAGGCAATTCTCCTCTGAACAAGAGTACCATCAGTAACCTCATACACGTGTTTCAGCCTTGTTGGGCATCATCAGTGAGGTGAAACTGTTGCCTCTCTAAGAACAGTGAGCAAGGGGTCCACGTCTGGAGCGCCCTGTTAACTTAGGGTGAAACCCAAAGTTAATTAATGCAAAACAAGGGGGGTCTGGGGATCTCTCTCCCACAATGAACACAGCCCAATGACCTGTTCTTGGGTGAATAACCCCTGGGAGAGACTCTACCAAGTCTTTAGCTCACTGTCCCTTTCACAGAGAAGAAATTTCCCCGCATATCAGCCTTTGTCCTGCCCAGGGGCAGTCCAGCGCCGAAATGCTAGGCAATTCTCCTCTGAACAAGAGTACCATCAGTAACCCCATACACGTGTTTCAGCCTTGTTGGCCATCATCAGTGAGGTGAAACTGTTGCCTCTCTAAGAACAGTGAGCAAAGGGTCCACGTCTGGATCACCCTGGTAACTTAGGGTTAGACCCAAAGTTACTTTATGCAAAACAAGGGGGGGTCTGGGAAACTCTCTACCAGCACAAACACAGCCCATTGATTTGTTCTTGGGTGGATGGCCCCTGCGAGAGTCTCAACCAAGTCTTTAGCTCACTGTTCTTTTCACAGAGAAGAAATTTACCCGCACATCAGTCTTTGTCCTGCCCAGGGGCAGTCCAGACTGATGACTGATGAAAGACTGATGTGCGGGGAAATTTCTTCTCTGTGAAAAGAACAGTGAGCTAAACACTTGGTTGAGACTCTCCCAGGGGCCATCCACCCAAGAACAAGTCAATGGGCTGTGTTTGTGCTGGTAGAGAGTTTCCCAGACCCCCCCTTGTTTATTACATCTTATGTTTGACTTATATTTTGTCCAACGCTCTTTTGCAGGTCTCATAGTCTGTCCAATGTATAATTTTCCAGAAGGGCATTTTATTGTGTAGATCACACCCGAGGTGAGACAAGTTGCAAAGTCCTTCAATTCAATTTTTTTGCCAGTTTGTGGATGTTAAATAGTATCACCTTTTATGATGTTGTTACAATGGGTACAGCAAAGGAAGGGGAATGTCCCCTTTCTTTGCATTTTCAGCAACACTTGTCTATCTTTAAGAGGTTTTTCTGCCCTCACCAACTTGTCCCTCAAATGTCTTCCTCTTTTGAAAGCCATCATAGGGACTTTAGGGAACAATTTGTATATAGTAGGGTCATTTTGAAGCAAGTTCCAATGTTTTTTGATAATTTTGCTTATCTGGAAGCTCTGCCTTGAGAATTTGGAAATAAACAATAAAGGGACTTCTTTCCTTTTATCCTTGGTCCTCAATAATTGATCTTTCGATATTCCACTCAACCTTACCTTTGCCTCATCAAGAACCTCCATTGGGTACCCGCTTTTTCTAAATGTATTGACCAGTGTGGAGCACTCCATATCTAAACCATCTGGATCTGATATTATTCTTTTTAGCCTGAGTATTTGGCTATAGGATAAGCTTCTTAACACAGCTCTGGGATGAAAACTTGTGTAATGAAGTAGATTGTTTGCATCCGTGGGCTTGTGATACACTGCGGTTGAGATGTTCCCATCTTTGATCTGTAGACATACATCTAAGAAGTGCTGGAGACCCAATTTCCAGAGTGAACTTAATTCTAGTGTGTACCGTATTCAAGTAGTTAAAAATAATTCCAACAAATCTTCCTTAGATCCACACCAGACTCCGAAAATATCATCGATAAACCTCTTCCATGTCAAAAAAACCTCTTCCATGTCAAAATGTGCATTAACCATTCAGGATGGTCAAGTACATAATCCTTTTTAAATGTATACATAAAGGTGTTAGCGTACACCGGGGACATGGCTGACCTCATAGATGTACCGGATGCCTGGATGTAATATGTACCGTGTAACTTGAAATAGTTACTGAACCGGATGCCTGGATGTAATATGTACCCTGAAACCTGAAATAGTTATTGAACAGGATCAAATTGAGTAGTTCAAGGATGAATTGGGCATTCCCTTTAAGATCTGATCTAGCAGAAGCCATTCTACTGCCTCCAATCCCTCCACACGGGGGATTGACGTGTATAAACTGCACATGTCTAGGCTGAACAGAATACAGAAGAGCTTAAGGCCGAGATGTCTTTCCGGCAGTTGAGAAAATCAGTGGTGTCCCTCAAATACGTCGGGATTGCTTGAATGAGAGGTTGCAACAGTCTATCAACGTGGATGGCTAAGGGGTCGAAAACACTACCAGTTCCCGCTACTATAGGGTTTAAAGGGGGATTTAGATGTTCCTTACTCTGGCAGACCATAAAACACTGGGGTTATAGGAAAACTATTAATCAAGAACTGTTTAGTTTTATTGCTGATCCAATCATTATCTAAGGCTTTCTCCACTGTCTTTTCGATAGGGGTTTTAATCTCAATGATCGGGTCATTGTCAAGCCTGATATAAGTGGATTCATCGTGTAGTAATTCCAAACAGCTCTGAGTGTACTGAGCAGTATCCATCACAATGATGGCTCCCCCTTTGTTCAATGGCTTAATGGTTAACTCTTCATCATGTGCTACTGTCTCTAAGTGTTCAAGCTGACGGTTCGTGATGCTTACAGGAGTGGTTGCTCTGATAATTGAGTCTATTTAAATTGGATAAAACACTTTTCTCAAATAAATTCAGTATTGAATTTTTGACATGGGAATCGAAATCACTTTTGGGGCACATTTCTAATCTGTCGTCCCTAGACAAGGGTGAATCTACAAGGGGCTGATTTTCAAAGAAGACTTTTAGTCTAAAACTCTGCAGAAGTCTATTTAGGCAGATTTTTTCCTCAAACAGGGAAGTGTTGCAGGTAGGAACAAAAGACAATTCACGATTTAGAATATCAAGTTGGCCACTTGTGAGTTCCTTGCTAGAGATGTTAATCACTAAATTCTCACTAATCACTTGTTTTTTCATTTTGGAGGTTTTTTTCGCCTCTCCTTGTTTTTCTCTTAGGCCTAAAAAAACACCCCCAGTCTCACCACCTGAGACACCCATTGACCCACTGCCTGAGCTCCCCCCAGGGATGTTGGTACTACTAATAGGATGTTGAGCGTTGTCTGGTTGAATAGGATCTCCTATGCTGCTATTGCTGCTACTTCCAGAGCTCGGTAGACCCGGTTGCTATGGTCTTACTTTGTTCAGATTTTTATGATGATAAAATTCCAGCCACGTATAAACTATATCGTTCAGGTAGTCGGAGGTGTCACGTTTAAATGTTCTCATCTTCCTCTGTTCTATATCTGATTTGTAGCTTGCTAATTTAGAGTTCACCTCTTCTAGCAATAGTGTGAGTTCTTGTTCAGATTTAAACTATGGTGATTGGGTTTTCAGGGCGGTAATGTCGGAATCAATAGTAGTAAGGGACTTTGATAGTTCTTCTATCATCAATAAGATCAAATCAAGTGAACATTTTTTCACTATTTGATCCCATTTAGTTACAAACTCCTTTCTTTCCCTACACAAGGTGGGTCATCTAGTTTGTTGCATGGAGGTTATGTGAAATTTCACGTCTTATGAGCCTTTCAAGTTTAAAGACCAATTTATCAGGGTCCTCTTGGCTCTAAAGTGCTTTATCTGTATCCTTAATTAAAGATAAAATACGCTTTGCCTCCTCTGCGCTAAATGCTAAGGTGGTTGCGTGTTTATCTGTGAGGTCATTAATTCTCGAGAATGACATTGTGCGTTTAAACGCAACGGGTGCTACTAAGCCGATGTGCCACACTGGAGATCCAGTGAACAAATACAGAACTAAGCAACGTTAGTGCACACCTAATTTTAGAGATGATTATAAGAATAATAAGAGATCTTAAAGGCTTTTAAGGTGCAGGCGAGGAACTGTGATCCTGGCACAAACCCACCACAAAATACAAAGAGAACAAAAATCCAATATTAGGATCCTCCCGTCCCATGCACACTTTTAGGTACTGTAAATGCAGTAAATATCTTTATTTGGTATTCAAGCAATTCCAATTAGGAAATATTAATACTCAGGAGAGCGTATATTGAGTTCAACAAGGTTAATAAGGTTTAATAACAATACATTTCACAGATACAGTGTTCAAGTCCGCTGTTTAGCTTATGCGGTTTGAGGTAAAGACCCCTTCTTCATGAGCATAGCAGACTGGAAAAAATCAAATAAGACCCCATCAATCTTGTCCACTCTCCAATATTAACTTATATTTCAAGAATGCTTATACAACAATGAACACTCTTTTAATTGCCAACTTCAATCTCTCAATATAGTAATACAATTAGCCAAATAATAGGGGCATCTGGATGTGACCCCCTTATTTTTAGTGAGTATAATGCCTCGCATCTAATCACAAGAGCAAAACCCAGTTGGATGTCCCATGTGGTGTATTTCCCTCATGCATGTGCAGTTACCAAGCTTAACTGTGGTATAAGAGTAAGTAATGCTTACCAATGCTCTCTTCATAGAGTGCAACAGATCTCAGAGTGAAGTATAGTGGAGATACAGCTCCTACAATGTAAGAAGAACCAGTAGCCTCACATAAGTTAACAATTAGAACTAGCGGCTAATCTACATGCATCACCAATTGGTCAAGAAATTACAGACCTGCGTTCCCAGTTAAACGTCCTCTTCTATGTTCACTTCGAGGATTCAAATAAGCCACAAGTAATTCAGTCTCAATATGCAGGGATGTGTTTATGCAGGAATCAGCTTCCTAAAAGTAAGTAAAGGCGCTAAATCACGTAGCACGATAATCTATTCAATATACATGTTAATTCGTTCATAACCATAGTTCATAGTGCAGAGACCCTTCAGCATGGTGAAAACCTGACCTGAGTGCCAGTGTGGCTGGCAGAGAGGCAGGTCATACCAATGCTGCCCTGGGAATGGTTAGGGGACAGAGTTTGGCTTGTCCTTGGACCTCCTGAGGTCCTCACAACTGGAGACATTTGGAAAGGGTTGACATCCAGAGATGATTCCAAGAAGGAGTGGCAGACCCCTTATTTTAATGGCAAAATCCCTCAGGTGATTGGACTAAAGCTAGCCTGCTTTAGGGGTCCGATCTCTCTTTTTGGAACGAGTGAACTTTGCCTTCTTACATTACACCCAAAGTGCTTTGTGCTACAGAAATGCAGGGGACAGGAAGAATGATAGAGGCAGTGAGAAACAAGATGGTGGAACCTTCCTCCAACTGTAAAGATCTCCCTCTTTTACACTGCCCCTGCACCTTTCCATTTCAATATAATCAAAAGCCTTCAGATATACTGCATGCTGCTGTGAGGCCTAGCCTTTTGTCTATGGGTGTGCCCTTCGATTCCTGTTCCCAGGCCAGCTTTCTGTGGAGTGTCTCTCTCTGGGAAGTGTGAGAAACCAGAAGGTGTCTCACCCAATAGTCCCTGGGGATCTGTCATCCAGGTGGCCAGGACACGTTCATCGCTTTTGGATCCAGTTCATGGGGGTGGACCAGTGTTGGAGGATCACCTGGGTGAGGGGTCTTCGGGGAGTGGGACACCAGATGGTGAGACATAGTATCCCCTTCCTTATAACACGTTTACCCCAACCTACCAAGTAGGACATTTAGGAACTCCAACCACCCCCATTTACAACACAAACACTTTATCATGGACAATCACTATGAGAGAAAATGGATTAACACCCGAGCCATATACCTGATGTGTCACATAGCAATGGTCAGGCAAGGTCAGGCAATTACTGACCATCACACACACCTGATTTTCATTAAGCTTCCCCGCACGGATAAAAGGTGGAGCACGAGAGCACACTCTGAGCGAGGCAAAGCACACGAGGAAACAGCAGTTCCAAGATGGCAGTTTAACAAGAGCAGAAAGACAGCAAAACAGAAGGGGATTGCAAGGAAGGAAGTTCCCTTGACATTTTCGACAAGGAACTGTTGCTTTCATGAGCCCTCGAGATTGGAAAGCATAATACCAGGAAAACAGGCTGAAGACTCCTGCATTGTGTGTCGGAGATACCCGGGGCCCTCCCGCGTCAAGAATCCAGGCAGGGAGAATTACCAGCCTCTGTGGTACAGTCCTTGGCTCCAAGAACAAAGCAGCATCAGCGAAATGAACACAGCCGGTTGCAAGCAGCAACATTGTATTGTGAGTGCTGGAACAAACATTGTTTGAAATGCGTGTGATAAAAGAATCAAGTAAAGTTGAACTGCTGATGAGTGATTGAACTTAAGATGCAAAACCTTTGACAGAGTGGTCCGGCACCACGTGTGTGCTCAATCGAAGGTCTCTGTGGGGAATCCAGCTGAAAAGTGAAAAAGGTGTAGAGAATTGTGAATCAAAGTGGTCCTGCGATGGGTCAAGCTACCCACAATCAAAAGTCTTCGATGTTGATACAGTAAAGAACGTCTGTGGCAAAGTTGATAAAGTTGGTCCAAGCTCGGCAGAGGGAGATCAATTGAAAGATTTGTGTTTAATTGAGTCTGAGCCCGACGGAGGCAGATCCGGGGTAAACCGAACATCACTCTAGAAGGTCTTTTGTTAAGGTGGGTCTGAGCCCAGCAGAGGGGCACCCGGGGTGAACAGAAAATCACCCGAGAATTTGTACGTGTGAAACCCTAAGGAGAAAGGCACTTTGTTGTTTGTTGTATTGCATCAGGCCCTCTGAAAAAGAGACTTTGAATGGCAAAGAGACTTTGGCACAGAAGACCATGATGTTGAAGTTTTGAACATCCCCCTCGTGCTAGAGAAGCCAGAGACTGTGCTAAGCGTGAGTGTGCCGCCTTGTCCCATGCTGAAAACTTGGAGAAGGGAGGCCAACGGCTTGAATAGCCTGACATATCATTTCTAGGACACTTTTCTTTCGCATAACATTATTTTCCACAGTATTTGTATTTAGAATTATGGAGTGCAATAGGTGTATTAGTATAGGTGCTTTTATTTTGACAGGACACCACTAGGACTGCGTTATTATTATTTGATGGCCATAGCTTTCTCCCATTTCTAGATTTAGGTTTAGATAGGCATTTTTCAAACCCAATTGAAGTCAAATAAACACCATTGAACTGTGATCACTTGTGTCTGTCTCACTGTTTGATACCATGCCTCCATTACAGGAGGGGTTACCTGCCTCCACAAACGAACAAAGAGAGTCAATCCCTCAAAGCTACAGTCTTGCCAGCAGTGGCAAGTTCCAGCCTGTCTGGTGAGAATACACATAACCTTTCTACATCTGAACTATGCCACAGGGCTGACACATGTGATATCAATTTGACGTGGCTTTGATAACTATAAGAGACACTGTCCATCATACCGTAACCCAGGTATGGCTTATATATACAGTTTAACTTGCCACTAGGACAACATCCTTATAGTTATGTTGTTTTTGGAACAGAGGTGCATACCTTAAATGCAGCTTTTGTGCTGCAGAGACTTGGCTGTCACTGTAGCTGTCACATGGGTACCTGTAACCTCTAAACCTGCTCTGTGCTACTGTCAGAGAAGGCGCTGAAGATCAGGATACGGATGCAGCAGGACACAGGCATGCACTATGCTTTTAGAAAAAAGAGAAAACATTTTCTAGGGATGAAAAAAATATAAGAATGGAAGTTTTCATATGTTTTAGGACAGATATGATAGTAAACAAAGCACAAGAACAGGCACATCTATACAAGAACAGGCACGTCTATATACACATCACATATTTCGGATACTGAAAGTAATGATGATGAAGGAAATGTGGGAATCAGTCAGAAGATACTACAGTAATACCTGTAGTTAATAGGTGGACCATTTAATTTGAAGTTTTTTAGCAGAGCTCAAACGGAGAGCCAACAGATTAGAAAGCAGACTCCAATTTACAAGAAGTCAAAAAAGAAATGATGCTACTATAACTATCTTCCCAGAGGACATAGAGGGCAGGGATGCAGAAAACAAAAGAGAGGGACAGTGAAATGTCATTACAAGGTCAAGGAATAGTTTGAGAGAAACAAGGAAGAAGAAGTAATGAATGACACAATAATCAATCTATCAAACCATCAACTAGACACATTTGAGGAACAGATCCTTAACAAACGCATGTCATTTGTTCCATTAGTTTCAATTAACACAACAGATACTTACTTAGACATGCACACATTTGTGAGGAAACTCAAACTCACAAAGTTATTTTAGAACAAAGAACTAGAATTAAGGATGAAGGAAGTGAATGAAACCCCTTCAAAAATTACTATTAAACAATAGAGGCAAACTCAATTACTAATTCCTCTAGACGAAGGAGAAGAGATGGAGAAGAGAGACATATTGAACTAACTTGGTATAGAGTTTGATGTTCCCTGACTTAAAGGAGAACTGTAAAGATATCTCAGTGAGCTCTGAAATCAGCCACTGTTGATAGTTTATTTGCAGCAGTTACGAAAGATTTGCAAAGAATACTAGACGGCAAATAAAAGAGACCCTTCAGAGATAATCTGTGCTCAGATACAAGGAAGGCTCTAGAGAGACTTGCTAAAGAAGACACTATCATTAGCAAACAATTTGATAACGGTGGACAAAAAGTTGTAATGAATAAAGTGGATTACATTCAGGCAGCAAAAAAGAATCACCTTAATACCCCTGTTTTTTCTGAAACCATTGAATGACCCCACAGCACAAGTAGTTGATGAATTACAAACATTTGTTACGAAATGGTTTGAACTTGGATTACTTGGATGAGAAAACATGTTCTTCAACTGTTGAAGCCAAAACGCCCACCATATGCTTTTTGTTACAAATGTTTTCTCTTGGAGCAGCCTGTTTTCCTCCATAATCTATCGACCGCCACACTTATTGCTTTTGTTTTGACACCTTGTCCTAACGTGTTACAGTGAAGTGAAGTCTTCAGCTTCACACAGCTTCACTCCACTGGCTTTTTGCTAATTTGCTATGGGGAAATGGACGAGTCCTTCAGACTGTCAGTAATGGGAAACTATGTCCCTTTTTCTTTTTACATGTTATCTATTTTGGGTAACTTTTTCATATTGCACACATCATCTTACAGTGCAGTGCAATGGGTATACTTTTGAATCACCCTAGACCTAGACTAGAAAAGAATTTTTGGTTACTTTTAAATGTGCCGAAAGACAAGCTTGTGGCAGGTGTTACATTTTTACAATTTTTACTGTAGTTTTATTTAGCTTTCACACATTTAACATGTTTGGCTACTAGTTGTGGCTAGTTACCTAACATGGCAATGCCACAAGTTTTTTTGTTTGTTCTTTGGCTATTTTGTCCTTTAGCCTACTTCCTGCCTTGTCAGGTCAGGACACGCCTTGTATGATTCCTTATATGGTCATGCAGTTGCCTGGGAAAGCCTTGCTTTTCGTGGGCTAGTGCAGCTCATGTGTGTTGGAAGCCAGGAAGTGGGCTGCGGCTGGCTGGTCCCAATACACAAACTGGATTCAATATGCCTGGAGAGTATGGAGGAGTTTCATCAACAGTGGTCCCTGATTGGACCCTTGCTGGTGTGTTTGTGAGGGGCAGATCTTTCATTGGTTGGGCTGAGTCTCTGTGCTCATCTGGACTTTAGGATAAGAAGAGTAGTCCTGCAGCCATTGCCGGGAGATCTGAAGAGGAACCAAGTGTCCTGCCTAGCTGTGAAGATATCAGAAGACACGTGAACCAATCCAGACAAGGACTAGCAAAAAACAATTGCTGCAGTCCCAGTAGAGCTCTGTCTGGCTACTGAGCTTCGAAGACCCTCGCCCGTACTTTGACCCTTTGGAGTAGTGGGAACAACCATTCTCAACATCTTCTCAGTACCCTGCAGTTTGGAGTCTTCAGAAGCGTTCCTGGGCCACCCAGTGGAATGACAAACTCCAATTTGGGCTACCATGGCAAAAGTGTCGCCGTTCTGTATATTGACGCTGAACTTAAGTCACCTTCCTGCAAGTTCTGGCATCGCAGAATTGACAGGTCCAAAGATAGAAGGCTTTTTTTACCACAATATCTGTGATGCCTGCTCTCGCCGTGCATCAGTGGCAATCACGGTAACTGACTTGATCACATCTAGTCGAGGATCCTGAAAAGTCCTGCATCTGTGCCTGCTGCATTGTTTCATGAGAAGAGGTTGCACACAACTCCTTTCACCCGACCAGAACTCTTCTTGTACCTGCAGCGCCTGGCTTCTTCAACTGTAACCAACAGTAGGAAAACCTACCTGTGTCGACCCTGCTTCAACCTATCAAAGTCTGAGGAAAACTCAGCATACGGATGGTAAGTTATAATTATACTTAACAGTGCCTCTATCTCCACCCTTTAAAGTTTGTGAAGACGTTTGATTTCATTTATAACCTACTGGCTCTGGTAACGCTTGTTCCAAAAGCCCTCCAAAAGCTAGAAAAGCATATCACTTACTTGTAAATCCTTGGACAACATTTAGGACCCATTTTCACATCCTCAGGAACCAACCCCTCTTTTTCCCAAATCCTAAAACTCTTTGTTAACTTTGGGCCCAAAGCCCCAATCAACTTAGGGTTGGACTTTATAAGATAGGGTTGTACTTCCTGTGGCGTGTCAGTGCCATCTCTAATTACTTACCTTCCCTTTCAGGTATTGTGGGGGTGAATTGATAATTCTTCACTGACTGTGATTGTATATATGTTTTATATTATTAGTATTGTGTGCTATCATGACCTGTTCTAAGTAATTTTGATAGGGTGTTCTTTGGCCAATAATAAATATAAGGAATGTTCTACTTGACTGTCTGAGTGTAATCCTTGTTTGCTCATTGTCTGGACTCATTGTGGACCTCTGATCCCACTCAACTCTCCTGAGATAATGGGGCCGATTCATGGAACAAACGTGCGCCGAAAATCTACGCGCAAGCATGCGCAAGCATGCGCAAGCGGAAAAAAACAGGCGCACGCGCACGCGTGCGATTCATGGAAGTCCCTGCGCGTGTTCACCGCGGGATGTGCGCCAAACCCATGCATGGCGCACAAGTCACTGCAACATCGCGAAAGGATGCGCGACGCGCACAGTGAAAGCGCACAACCTCAGCGCACACACCAGAAAGTGGGCGGGACATGGGGCGTAACGCGCGGAATGGGGAACAACACGGGAAAATAAGGGCGTAACTGGGGATGTACTGCAGGGAAGCAGACGGAACGCCCACACGCACTCGAACCACACGTATTCATGGAATCGAATAGGGCAAAGCCACGCACAGGCAAAGACACGCACAAGCTGAATCACGGCCGCCACACGAAGGCAGGCGGTAGAGTCCCAGCGCATCAAAAAAGTGGCGCGCGGGAAGTCAAATACGCGATTGAGCGGGGTACGTGGATTTCAGGGGTGCGCGAGAAATTCTACACGCGATTGGCCTGGGTACGTGTATTACAGGGGTGCGCGAGAAAATCTACACGCGATTGGTCTGGGTACGTGGATTTCAGGGGTGCGCGAGAAATGCTACACGCGATTGGCCTGGGTACGTCTATTACAGGGGTGCGCGAGAAAATGTACACGCGATTGGGCTGGGTACATGGATTTCAGGGGTGCGCGAGGAATGCTACACGCGATTGGGCTGGGTACGTGTATTACAGGGGTGCGCGAGAAAATCTACACGCGAATGGGCTGGGTACGTGTATTCCGGGGGTGCGCGTGAAGTTCCACACGCGAATAGCCTGGGCGCGTGTATTTCAGGGGTGCGCGTGAAGTTCCACACGCGTTTTCAGCAGGGTACGTGTATTTCAGGGGTGCGCGAGGAATGCTACACGCGATTGGGCTGGGTACGTGTATTACAGGGGTGCGCGAGAAAATCTACACGCGAATGGGCTGGGTACGTGGATTTCAGGGGTGCGTGAGAAATGCTACACGCGATTGGCCTGGTACATGTATTACAGGGGTGCGCGAGAAATCCTACACGCGATTGGGCCTGTGCGAGTGGGGCAGTGTATTACGTGGGTGTGCGGGAAGTTGAAGAGGTGAATTGCCAGTGTGGGTCCTCCCAGGTCTCCCCTCTACCCCCTCCACGACCTCTGCAGGCAGCCCACACCACAGGGGACAAGCCTGCACCCCTGGTCATGTCCCGCAGGCAGCCCATCCACCATGGGCATGCCCCCCAGCCAAGCCACATGTCCCCCTGCACCCCCACCCCCCAGCACTGTGGGGCACCTGCCAGCAGGCCCCCAACCATGTCCCACTCATGTCCCCCTGCACCCCCACCCCCCAGCACTGTGGGGCACCTGCCAGCAGGCCCCCAACCATGTCCCACTCATGTCCCCCTGCACCCCCACCCCCCAGCAGGCCCCCACTCATGTCCCCTTGCACCCCCACCCCCCAGCACTGTGGGGCACCTGCCTGCAGGCCCCCAACCATGTCCCACTCATGTCCCCCTGCACCCCCACCCCCCAGCACTGTGGGGCACCTGCCAGCAGGCCCCCAACCATGTCCCACTCATGTCCCCCTGCACCCCCACCCCCCAGCAGGCCCCCACTCATGTCCCCCTGCACCCCCACCCCCCAGCAGGCCCCCACTCATGTCCCCTTGCACCCCCACCCCCCAGCACTGTGGGGCACCTGCCAGCAGGCCCCCAACCATGTCCCACTCATGTCCCCCTGCACCCCCACCCCCCAGCACTGTGGGGCACCTGCCAGCAGGCCCCCAACCATGTCCCACTCATGTCCCCCTGCATCCCCACCCCCCAGCAGGCCCCCACTCATGTCCCCCTGCACCCCCACCCCCCAGCAGGCCCCCACTCATGTCCCCTTGCACCCCCACCCCCCAGCACTGTGGGGCACCTGCCAGCAGGCCCCCAACCATGTCCCACTCATGTCCCCCTGCACCCCCACCCCCCAGCACTGTGGGGCACCTGCCAGCAGGCCCCCAACCATGTCCCACTCATGTCCCCCTGCACCCCCACCCCCCAGCAGGCCCCCACTCATGTCCCCCTGCACCCCCACCCCCCAGCAGGCCCCCACTCATGTCCCCTTGCACCCCCACCCCCCAGCACTGTGGGGCACCTGCCAGCAGGCCCCCAACCATGTCCCACTCATGTCCCCCTGCACCCCCACCCCCCAGCAGGCCCCCACTCATGTCCCCTTGCACCCCCACCCCCCAGCACTGTGGGGCACCTGCCAGCAGGCCCCCAACCATGTCCCACTCATGTCCCCCTGCACCCCCACCCCCCAGCACTGTGGGGCACCTGCCAGCAGGCCCCCAACCATGTCCCACTCATGTCCCCCTGCACCCCCACCCCCCAGCAGGCCCCCACTCATGTCCCCCTGCACCCCCACCCCCCAGCAGGCCCCCACTCATGTCCCCTTGCACCCCCACCCCCCAGCACTGTGGGGCACCTGCCAGCAGGCCCCCAACCATGTCCCACTCATGTCCCCCTGCACCCTCACCCCCCAGCACTGTGGGGCACCTGCCAGCAGGCCCCCAACCATGTCCCACTCATGTCCCCCTGCACCCCCACCCCCCAGCACTGTGGGGCACCTGCCAGCAGGCCCCCACTCATGTCCCCCTGCCCCCAGGTCCTGACGAAACGCAATCATGGCAGTAATGGGCAGCATACCCAGCACAAACACCCAGCCAAGGATTGCATCCACCCACATAGTAGATGCAATTACATGATACAACCCCAATGGCAAGTATGTAAATGAACACATGTCCGTCACACACTCATACACAATGGGTGCAAGTGAATGTCAAAACCCATATCATGACATGCATGAAACCAATGAGAAAATACCACAAATGTAAGTTATAAATATATGTATTAAAGATGAAAATGAAGTAAAGAAATAAAACACACAACAATGGGGATGACAAAACTAATGGTCCATGTCCGAGAACTAATAGAAAAAACAAAAAAACAAAGGAATCCAAAAACTAATGTAGTCCAAAGCAAAATAATCGGGGGAAAAAATAAGGAAAAACCATTGCCTCATGGTGAACGGAAATATAAATCCAACAAATGTTTTCCAAACATCAAACTATGTACAAGAAGATCCCAGGGTCCATGAGCCCAACACCATAAATGAAACCTACTACTACTAACTAATGAAAAAAATATATACAGAAAAGTGGCCATTGTCCGAGCGGTCCAAAAAAAACTTAAAAAATAAAGGAAACCTAACACTAACTAACTAAAGAACTATATACAATGGCAGCGGGCAAGTCCTGCGGCTCACTCTGTGATGTTGCCAGCCAGGGCATCATCGAACTCCATGTCGATGTCCCGGAGGCGGGACTCTGTCCTGGCCCCGAGGTCTCGCAGGGACAACCCCGTGTCCACCTCAAACTCCCTGCGAGCTTCCTCGAGGCACTCAGCCCGCCTCAACGCCCGACGCATAGAGAACTCCGCCCTGACCATGGTGAGCCGCTCCTCTTCCGCCCGCTGCCGCTCCGCACCTATCCGCTGGACCAACTGCTCCCACACGGAAGACACTGCCATCCCAGGGTTCACCTGCCCTCCGGCCGATGCCTGCCCCTCTGATCTTGATGGCCCGAGCCATGATGCCTCCCACGTCGAGCCTGCTGCTGCCTCCGACGCCACTGCCTCTGCCAGCACGACGGCATCCAGGCTGATGGAATCCACCGATGCCGTCGTGCACGTGCCCTGCCAGATGATGCCGGCACATTCTCCATCTGCAGGGGGACAGTTGCTGGTGTGTCCACCCCTGCTGGACCTTCGACTCCCGACTGTGGCAGGGATGGGGTCCCCACCGAGCTGGCTGCGTTGGTCGGGGCAGGTCCACAGGGGGCCCTGGTGGCATCTGGGCCGGAAGACGGCATGGAGCACGACTGGCGCATAGCCCCCACAGAGGAGGAGAGGGTCGCCAGAAGGCCACACACGTGTAGGAAACCCCCGACCATGGCGGCTCCCAAATGGTTCACGTACGCACGGTGCTCTTCGTGATGATGTGCATGCTCCTCCCGGGAAGCATGCACCTCATCACGAATGCCAGCCGTGCGCAACGCGACACCAATCAGGACCCTCTCCACACGGCCAGGGGTCCCCTCGTCCGCAGGTAGAGGAGTGTCAGATGACATGGACATCTCCCCTACCTGCGGACGGGCCTGGGATGGGGCATCCCTGCTGGTGCATGGTGGTGCAGTCACAGTGTCAGGGACAGTGACATGCACAGGCACCTCCACGGCGACCTGTGCTGCCTCCTGCCCCTGGCCCTGGACTGCACCACTTGCACCAGCGGGGATGCCCCCACCAGGCCCCATGTGTGGCTCAGTAGCGGCCTCCTCCCCCTCTGTGGAAACCACCAACCTGGATGTCTCCACGCCGTCTTCCGCCGGTGCAAGCCCCTGTGGGGGCTCACCCACCCCTTCCGCTGCAGCCGTGGCGGCATCCCCGCCGCTCTGCTCCACAGCGCCTTCTCCGCCCTCTTCTTCACTTGCCACTGTGTAGAGGGAGACATAGAACACAAGCATCAGGGTACTGTACAATGGTCCCCTAGACAGGAAGCAACAGCAGATGAGTGGCACTGTCATACATCACTCCCATCATGTCCCTCCACAACACATGGGTCAGTGCAGGCAAAACACATACAGTAACAGGCATGGGGCAGGCCATGGACATTGGCATACATGACCAAGGGACTCATGATTCATACAATGTTGGTTTCAAACTCACATGCATCATGGGTCTTTCCATCACATGCACACACCTCACCGTAGCTCCATCCATCTGGCCTCGTGCACCACAGACGCAGTGGATACAAGGATGACTAGGCTGCATCAGTGAATCTGAACATTGTCACAGACATGTGTCATGCATCCATGGCGGTGACAAGTCACAGACACGCAGGTCAGACACACACACATGGACACCATACGTGTACATGGGACCAGCACCCATCCCTCACCCCCACCCATGTCCAGGAACAGAGACTGCCATGCTTCCATGTGTCCATTCCGCACAGAGCCCCCCATGTTGCAATAGAACACATCACTGTACTCACATGCCTGACCATGATGTCCCTGCACACACACATACGTACATGGCCTATGTCACACATACATGCAGGTATCAGACAACCAGCACACTGCAACATGCCCTGTCTCACACAGCAATGCTTGGCCACTTACCGGCCAACTCCAGATGGGTCTGCCTCCGAAGGATCTGGGCGTGGAGCGCTGGGTCTACGCGTTCCAGGACCCTCATCTGGATGTCACTCAGGCGTGCCCGGCCCCACTCCGCGAGGCGCCGGGCCTTATTGAGGGTCCTGGACCTCAAGTCCTCCCAGCGCTTCTTGATGTGCTTGATGTCGCGGGTTGCCACCCCCTCCGCGTTGATGGCAACCACTACATCGTCCCAGATCCTCTCCCGTCCTTCCTTGTTGGCGCGTGGTCTTCCGAAGAGGGCATCATAATGCCCCAGGACATGCTCCACCAGGACACCAACTTCCTTCTCACTGAAGCTGGTGGCCCTCTGCCTCTCTGGCTGGGGGTCGCCACTGGTCTCAGATGGTGCTTGCCCCGACATGGCGACCCCCGAGGCAGGCGTGGGTGGGCAACTGGGTCCTGGGGCTGGGCTGTGGAGCGATGGTATCCCAGTCGGGAGTCTACTGTTCCAGCAGGGGTGGACACAGCAACTGGACCCCTGCAGATGGCTGATGTGCAGGCACCAAATGGCAGGGCACGGTGGCAGCAGGCAGGCAGGCAGGCAGGCAGGCAGCAGCAGATGGCACGTGAGAGGCTGCTCGGGGCACTGGGGGGGCAGTGATTCGGCCTTCTGGGCAGGAGCGTGGTCTTCCGTGTGTATTCGCGTGGCCAGCTTGATACGGAGTGAATTGGCACGTGAAAAATCTGCACGTCAGCGTGTAATTCGAGGAAAGGCCCTTAGCGCGTAAGCGCGTCTGCACGCATACGCATTTTCATTGGACCAAAGGCCCTCAGCGCGTGAGCGCATCTGTGACGTGACGTGCGAGGGTGTATCCCTCATTGCACGTGATGACAGTACACACGTGGATTTCAACCAATCGCGTGTGAAAGTTCACGGCACCCCGGAACACACGTACCCAGCCCAATCGCGTGTAGAATTTATCGCGCACCCCTGTAATACACATACCCTGCTGAAATCGCGTGTGGAACTTCACGCGCACCCCTGAAATACACGCGCCCAGGCTATTCGCGTGTGGAACTTCACGCGAACCCCTGAAATACACGTAGCACGCTCCCCCAGGCCCGATCGCGTGAATGAGTTCACGCGAACCCCTGAAATACACGTAGCCCGCTCCCCCAGGCCCGATCGCGTGAATAAGTTCACGCGAACCCCTGAAATACACGTAGCCCGCTCCCCCAGGCTCGATCGCGTGAAAAAGTTCACGCGAACCCCTGAAATACACGTAGCCCGCTCCCCCAGGCCCGATCGCGTGAGTGACTTCACGTGAAAACCTGGAATACACGTAGCCCGCTTGCCGTGCTGGTACAGGGTTTGCGCAGCCCTTTGCGCTGGATTGGGGATTTTGATGGCTTTTCCCTGCGCGGAAGGCGTTCTTGGGGGCGTAACTGGCGCTGCTGCAAGGTCGCTGCGCCACTATGCGCCACGGCTGGTTTTGGTGGCTGGAATCCATGAATACGCTGTCCGCGGAAATGGGTTTTGGCGCACGCGGCTGGCGCAGGGATTCGCACGCGCACACTGTGCGCCAGCCGCGTGCGCCACTTGTGCGCCGAATTCTATGAATTGGCCCCTAAGTCTTGAGCCCTCTCCATGCTACCTTGATTGGTTTGGCAGAACTCCTAGAGTTTCCCCTTTTCACTATAACTAGTGTGGCCTCCTAAAATCTGTCCACCAGGATAGAGTTTAGAAATTCATCTTAACACTTTTTACCAAAAGTTTATAAAACCTTCAAAAAAGTTATCCTGTCATGAAGCCAATCATAATTTGGGTAGGTTGTGCCACAGAATCAATGTCTAGCCATATTGAAATGCATTTGAGGTTTACACATTAGAATCCTAGATGAGGTATTCCGCAGACATATTAATGATACTTGAGTCTGTGGAATGGCATGAAGAATATTGGTTAGTGACATGATGTAAGAGCACTTTACATAGCTATCATGCATGAACTAGCTCTCCACAATTTGAAATACTGTCTTAAAGACAGAATAGTTTTCCATTTCGTGTACTGTGCTATGCTACAAGAATGCTCCAAATCACATCATCAAACAGCAATTTAATCTTCAACAGCAACTTTCAAATACAGGGTGTTTCACTGGGAACACCCACATTATGAGCATCAGCACCCATAATTAACACATACTGCCGGCCTATGGGAAACTCATAGTCTCATTCACACTGGGCTGTGCAGCAAGACCATGAGGCATCAAATGTAATAAGTAGATCATGGACATGGTGGGAGAGCCACTTCCGTGCATTTCAAATATTCAGCGTGAACACTACTATAACTATTATGCTGAGTACATCAACTTACATGGACGCTAACAAATAAACTGGACTGACTCCTTTACCTAAACAAAAGGTAAGAAGCCACATCCACACCAAATATTTTCTCTAATATTTCTGCATTTTTGTTTTAAGAAGGATCTTTTTAGGCTATTAATTAGTAATTTATGACGAAAAGAAAAAAGAAAATTACACAGCCTAATTTAAAATTGTGGTCTTTTGGCTAACTAGGGCAATATGAAAACCCTCATAAATTGTATGACGTTTGAGAAGGCCCCCCAAAAGGGATGGACATGTCACCTTTCTATACAAAGTCAACCTGCATCTCACTGTGCTGGAGTTATCAGCACAGACTATTAGGTTACTGATAAGCAGTCTCACAAATAATCACACTTGGTTAAGCTGTGATACATTTTGATAGTATAGTGTGTTGTAGTTCACTTCTGTAAATGTTTATTCTTGTGTCCTATTTATTAAGATGCAGGAGAAAAGATGTTTTCACAATTTGTCTTGCAACTTCCAGTGTGGAACTAAAGAGCACTGTTTGAGAAATAAGATGGGAATGATGTATTCACCCAGGTGATATAAATCATTACATTTATTTATATTTATTTTTATGTATTAGGTACCTGCTCAGATGTCCTTTGTTGTAATGCAATTATGGTTTTATATTTTTTTTCACAAAAATGCTGTTTTCAGAATCATGCATTTTTCTTCTAAATACTGACGTAGCCTCAGGACGAAGTTCTGAAAACACCAATCATGAATGAAACATGTTAGGATTTGTACAATGGACACATCCATTCCACGATCTAATGGTGTGTTAAAATTAGGAATATTTGCATCTCTGCACGATCATGTTTTTAAAACAACGTGACAGCTGGGTTAGCGTACTTATTAAACGGTTAGACAAACAAAGGGTTTATGGCATAGAATAGAAATAGGCAGACAAGAAGTACAAAGCATAGATGCATATTAGGTTTTGTCTGAGTGGGGAATATTTTGACTTACTTTATATATGTTCTTTTACAATATTAAGTTATGAAGTGTAAATCTATTCTAATTTTAACAGTACAATCGTGCAGCCCTGTTTATTGGACATTATTAAGGTTTGTTTAATGCCTTACTGTGGGAATCATGTCTGGGTTTGCAATTTTTCTCCAACCATGATCAGAATGTGTGGTATTTTACTATATTAAAACACAATGTACTAAATCTGGAGTTAATGGAAGGCTTCAGAAAGAGACTTGTCAGCTACTCATATTAATCATTAGCTTCGCAAAGGGCATCTGAGAGCTACACACGATTTATTATGCTAACATAAGCTTTCTTTTGCACATTTCAACAACAATAAAGTTGACAATTTAAATTAGCATTATATAGTGCAATGAAAAATATTTTATTCCAATGTTGAGGGTTAGAACACAAGTGATAAGTGTTATGTAGCCGCGGGAGTCTCCCAATAAAATAAGACTAAACACGACATATTCATTTTTATTAATAATTTATTAATCATATACTATTAATAACTTTGTCAAATTCAATCGCACAAATTAATGCCACTTTTGTATGAATTCAGCTTGACCATTGGAATGTAATCAGAAATATGGTTATGACTCCAAATTGTTCAGAATACACTCTTGTTACATGTTCAGAATATGATCAACCTCTGATATTAAGTGGTGCAATCTCTGGAAGTGTCGGCCTGTTAAGGCAATCAATGGGAAGATTTTACCAATAAGACATTATGATGAAAATATGACATAGCATGGGAAATGAGAGCCTAATTAAGTTTCAACCCACAGATATTGGGAGGGAGCTCTGGGATTTTGAAGGCTGCAGAAAGGTGAACCTCTGTCCAACTGAATGAGCACTGAGGTGGGATGACATCTTGAGGGATGCGAGAGACCATGGGCCTTGTCCAAGAGGATGCCTGAAGCAGACTTTACCTGAGGCAAACCTGACTCCTAGAGGTGGATAATGCAGAGGGGCCTGGTTGACTGGGGCGATTACTTGGAGGCTGTGAGTATCCATGATGGTGCTTTAAAAGAATGATCCATAGGTGAGTGTAAAAAGCCTCAATGCAATTTGATATGTGCCATCTAGAATAATTTCTTTGCCAAGACCCTGGAATAGGTGAAACCAGGAGGGGATCCCATTCAGAGGGACTCATTCTGACTAGAATGTTTTAGAAATTGTAATGTGAAATGTAACTTGCTTTCTCATTATATTCAAGCCCATGTGAGATCTAATTTAGTGTACAATAAATCACCTTTTCCCGCACACAGTTTCTGATAAACTAAAACTAATTGAATACAAGTACAAGGTTGTAGTTTGTTAGTGTGAAATGTATCATGCTTTCTGAGCATATTCAAAGCCAACAGAAAATTAATTTAAACTGGAATGCAATAGCATTTTTGTGAGCAACGGCGGACCGTCCCTTGCAACCAAAGCCAAGTAAATGGAATCTTGTGAGTTTTTACAGGTGCAGTTCATAACTGGGGAATCTGGACAGGTTGCAAATGCTCACTACCCTAACAGAGAATTTATGAATCAAGACTTGTGAACACCTAGACATATTGGGATTAAAGGAAGCTTAGCTGAATCACTTCTATCCCCATAGAGAATGATGCAACTTTAAATGAACAGTCAAATCACACAAAAGATATTGGGCCTCATCACGACCTCGACGGTAACCCTTAAATCCGGCGGTAGCGCTATTACCGCCGGATTTAAGGGTCGCCGAATCAGGGCCTCGGCGGATTTCAACCCAGCTCTGAGCTGGTGTGAAATCCGCTGAGAATTCACGCTATTAGCGCCGTCCGGAAATCCTCCGGCGGCAAGAGCGCAAATTTTCCCCATTGAGCCCAATGGGGAATGGGGCGTTCCCGAATGGGCTCAATGGGGAATGGGGATTTACTTTACTGCTGATCTTGTGATCCGGCGCTATTAGCGCCGGGGAGTTCGGCAGTAGGGCTAATACCGCCGGCGGTAATACCGCGGGCGTTACCGCCCAAGTCGTGATGAGGCCCATTGTGTTGAAGTGAGGGGACCTTGAAGTAGATGTATCGAAATCCGAAATCATCCAAGGGATTTGGAGGTAATAGTTGTGTTTTCCGAAAATCATAATTTAGTGCTGATACATAATGTAGATAAATCAATTTTCTGTACATTTTAAATTGATGGCACAGCTTCCCTGACCTCAAGCCTGCAGACTTTGATGCAACCTACCATTGCTTGTATTTCATTTACATGCATATGCCAGACATCAACCACACCGCGCTAGACATGGGAACACATTGATAACATCAAATATCTAGCAAATACAAGAAATGTGCAATGCAAGTTCTGTGTAATATTTCCCTGATACAAGTATTTCATATTGATATTGAAGAAAATAAAGCATTGCCAAGAATTGATATTAATCAAAGTAAAGTGATTTATGCTGCATATAAGTAGCCAATAAGAATCATGTATCATGTAACAATGGCATTTTATTGTGCACCTTAGAAGTTGCAGTGCATTATTTACAATTTGAGGCTTATAAATATATATTTATAAGGCAGGTTGATTTCTTCTGCAGGCAAGCTGTCTATATTTGTAAATATTACCGTGGTAACTACTCCAGCATAAAGTTAGGGGATCACCTTTGACTTGAATTTTTCATTAAAATCAAGTTGAGTATAAACTCACATATGGACTGTTTCTTGTCCCAGAAGTTGGGGTGGGATTGTACAATAGGAGGTGTTAAATCAGACGGTATACCTTAGCGAAATGAATATTTAAATCCACAATAAAAGCATGCCCTTAACTCATTAGTCGAGACATTCAACAGCTCTATGGCCAAAGCGCGGGACACCATTGCCCCTATCAAACTACGTAAAAGTAAACAAGAATCACACCTCAATTCATGGTTTACACCCCACCTCAAAGAACTACGAATCCAAAAACATAAACTCCAAGCTATCTGGAGACATTCACCTTCAGAAGAGAATAAAAGCCTACTTACCAACTTCGCGAACAAATACAAAAAAGAAATAATCCAAACCAAAAAAAATGCATTCAACGAAAGAATCAGCAAAGCCAATTCCAACTCTAAGGAACTCTTCTCCATCCTCAGGGAAATGGAAAACCCTATTGCTCCCACGGACAATGTCCGCAAGGACAAACAGTGGCGCACGAGCATCCAAAATGCACTAGCAAATAAGATAACAATGCTACAATCCAAACTTGCTACGAAGAAAGTTTCCTTGAACTCTGTAGGAACGCATACCACCCCTCTGATAGCAACACCAAGTACAGATGGACTAGGCAGTTGTATACCATTCAGGTTTACCAACATTTCCATACTGGAAACTGAAAAGGTCATCTTAT